>NW_011888822.1:2424355-2522994 GCF_000151845.1 Pteropus vampyrus | reverse complement strand
TATATACACAGGTCAATCAACATTCAAACAGGAGCATTTGAGATCTTCCTCCCTGGCACTGTCAGTTTGGCTCAAATAAACTCATAAACAAACAAACAAACAAACAAACAAACAAAATATTCTAACAAGCATAAACAACAAGGTAGTCCTGGTTTAAAATAGAGTTTTAAACAAGTTATATGAGATAGATAGATGCTTAAATTTAACCATACTTAAATTTCAAGTATACGATTGAATGATTTCTGCATTTCTTATGGTAATTTTAAAAATAAAGAAGAGAGGAAAGTCTTTAAGTATGATTTTCTTTCTAACACTAAAACACAGATAGTCAAGAGATGACAAAGGAGTTAAAATCATTTTTTTCCTTTATTCACAAGAAAAAATTTTCTCAGCCATTCCAAAGTCACCCAGATATTCTATGCTGTTAAAGCAAATTAACTTGAATTGACATTAACACAAACAACCAGAAGAGATGCTTCACACGGTTAAAAAAAAAAAAAAAAGTGACATTTCATTAAATTGCTTAAAAATATTTATGACTGAAGTCAAATGAACAATTATCCGTGCTAAAAAGAAATAACAGGAATCCATCTACAGCTAGAGACAGATCTACCTCGAAACTACCACAAATTTGTTTTGAAATGTAATCTTGAAAACAACCTCACTGGTTTCATATTAATTTGCAAACCCATGTAATAAATATAACCTGCAGATATAACTTAGAAAGCACATGGCCATGTTCCACCTCCTCACTGCAGCTCTCCAGGAGGAAAAACCTTATCCCCGTTTCTCTCCTCCACCATCACAGCCATGAGGCGTGCTGGGCCAGACGGCTTGCTACCTAGGTTGGCTACGTACAACTGGAAGATGCCACGTTTTAGTCCTCAATGGTCAGATGTGCTCACCAGGGTCCACAAAGCACGTATAAGATGAAAGGAATGAAGAATACTAAGTCTGCAATGTATTTCGGGAAAATCATTTTTAAAAGTATAATTTGGAAAGCCCAGATCCACCTCATCTCCTCACTTTATTCTCTGATCACCCTCTACTAACCAACTTAGCCACATCCTGCCTTTCTAAATGAAGCCTCCCCCATTTTCTTCATTATATATTCTGAGAAAGATAATTTGCATCACACAATTCAATACTGGACTACTACGTGCCCAACTGTTATTTTTTTATTTCACATATTTAATTAATATTCCACAAAAGAATCATTAATTTATTCACAACATACTGATAATCCTTTACTACTCCTATTATGCATTCACTGATAGGAATATTCATCCAAGGTTTTCTTCAAGGCTCATTTTTATGGAGCTCTGCATCTAGCATACATTGGAACATTCCTGAGGGACAAGGTTCTCTGCCCCAACGGGCAAGACATTCTTGAGCATACAACTACAGCCACTCTTGTGGTGGCCACAGTTACCTACAATTAATGAACAATTCATTGGACCAGCTGATTGGCCTATAATATTCCGTTTTACTCCTCATCATATCCTATGTCAAATATAGTATTACATTCCCATAAATAGATGTAGAAACTAATGCATAAAGGCATTAAGTCACATGGAATAGGAACACAAATTCTAGTAAAACAGACTCATCTGTACTCTTAGTCTTAATCATACATGACATCAACTTTTCAGTAATACGTGTGGGGAACATAGCTATCTTAACCAACATGGAAAGCATATGCTTAAATTAGATAAATTAATAATCAGTGTTCAGTGGCAGTCATGCGGAGTATGTCTGGGAGAATGTCGCTCGTTTCTGATCAGAAGGTTGTGATTATCAATTATTATGTCATGGGCCCTTTTTATTCTTATAACTATATACCTTTTCTTCCCAGTAAGGGAATGAATTTAGATGTCTAAAATGAAGTTACTATAAGACCAAGGGTTCTGATGCATTACTAACATCTGAAATGAGGTTTGAGACCATTCCTGTGGTAGGCTGATCTTTCTTACCACTTCTGACAAGTAGAGTTGAGATTAAGCAGTTGAAAGGCTGAGATGAATCGAAGATCTTGCTGATAAAATGAGTAATAATAAAATTTTTCCAATGGTGGTTTTAAATACTTCATTCCGCCTATTTTGTTAAAAAGGCTTTACGGTTTAACGTGAGAGATCAAATCACAGACAATCAGAAGCCCCAGTGACAGGCCCATTCCCCACTAGGACTATGGGTACAGGTCAGTCCTGCGATACCTGCGGCAGCCCTTGTGTCCATTCCGTAATGGTCCAGTTTGGGCCTAGGCTCTGTGTCAAACGTCACTTTTTCAAAGAATTCTTCACTGGTCACCCACTCTAGGTCAGCTACATTGTCATAAGCTTCAGAAAACCACGTCGATTTCCTTTGGGACCACTAATCTTAGTTTTTCATTCATTTGCTTCAAAGAACTTGAGCTTACGTTGTTTGTCCACCAGCCCAAGTATGTTTCATGACAGCTCTAACAAATAGCTAGGAGAGAACTTTGGCCATGGATCTCCCCAAAGTCCCCTAAATAAACATACAAGTTAAGTAAAAGCAAAGTGCTTGCTATACCACTGTTGCTGCAAGACAAATCCCACTCGTTCCAACTTCCACCCAGACTGTAGTGGCTTAGTCTTATACAGAAATTCTAAAGACCACCTGTTCATTTTGTTTCGCATTGTTCCCATAGAGTGTAGCAAAAGTATCTGGTACATAACAGCACCCAGTACATCTTGCTTGAGTGAGTAAAGTGAGAAACAAACTAATAAACGAATGGAAACAAAGTCAGTGTCTCCAGTCATCTTAACACACGTTGTTCATGTGGAATTGATGTGGCATTATAAATTCTGAATCCCTGTCATATAACTGCACCAGTGCCACCACAAGTCAATCTCACATCAGCAAACCTACCTAAAACAATGGTTCGGTTCACAGGCTAAACACTCCATCAGAACACAGTCATACTGGCCTTCTTGATATCCCCATTCCCTACTCATCAGGATGACTCATTAACAGCCCAATCTCAGGTGTCTCAAATAATACCTCATCCTTCAGTTGCTGGTGGTTGCTTCTTTGTAGCACTGCATGCTGTGCACACAAGTAATTAACTTGCAGTGCTCCACTGGCTCTGACATATTCCATGGCATCAAAAAATTCACCAGCAGGTAGTTAAGCATACAAGCTGCTTCCCGAGTTAAACTCCATAACCAAACATCACAAGTAAGCATCAGTCAATATGGAACACCTTGCTGATACGCAAGTCACAGGTCGGGTGCAAAGGCCTGGTAACGATGGTTAAATCCCACTCCTTTGAACTCCATTAATTCAGATCCTGCAGTAATGCAGACGGAGTTAGAATAAAGACTTGCTTTTTGCTATGGAAAAAAGGCTTCCTTTGAGAGTCCTGAAAATAAAGCTATAAGGATCAGGTTCAATTAGATGACAAGTAAATGAGGAAAGACATCATGCCTACATAGCCTTAGTGATGAAAACTATGAATTCTAGAACCTGACCATTGAGTCTCACCTTTGCCCCTTGGTAGGTAAAAATCCCTGGGCAACTTATCTGACTGCTCTTCGCTTTCCTTGCTTGTATCTAAATCATAACAGTATAATAATGAAGAGCTTAAAGTGGTGTCTTGCAAATAGTAAGAATACTACGTACTAAATATTAGCTATCAGTATTCTGAGCATTATTATTACTAAATACTGAACACACTTAGGTAAGCCCACATGATGAATGACTGACTGAGCACACCTAAAACTTTATTTCTGCAGGTACCTTAGAAGGAACCCACTTACAAACAACTCATACATAAATCTTTTACTCAGGAATGTGGTTCCCTCCTAGGAGCTCTAACTTAACATTGCACTTATTCTGGGTACTTTATCAACTGTATAATTCTTTCATTTTTGTAGGATTACTTTTTTTAAAAGGCTGGATAATTCAGAGCGCATTTTAATAATCTAGCCTGCATTTTCTTCTAAACTTCTAGGTCAACAAGACGCTATGCGATCAAATGACAATAGTGAGTTAGAACTACCCAGTGACTCATCAAAAAGGCTTTTAAAAAAGCAGGGAGAATAAAGCCTAGAGCTCAGGCTGAGCCATACGCATATAGCTGTGACACAACAAGGACGGACAAAGGAACTATAATAAAGAGTGGGGAAAGGGGGCTGAGTTAGTAAAGAGAAGATCCACATGAATGGAGAATTATAAGCTTTATAGGCGCCCGGAGAAATAGAACAGGTCGTCTCACTTTCCCTTGCAGTGAATGAAGGGCAGTTTAGTGATTTGGAATTCAACCACGTTGGACATGGGGTTTTGATCTCCAACGAACATTTTGTTGTGACAGACGCGATAGAGATGGGTGATTAACTCATAACCCCGCGATAAATACAGGTACAATGCTGCCCAGGAGTGGACACCGTGGGGAGAACTATCCAGGAAAACTCCTCAAGTATATAAGAAAGGATCTTTCCATGACATTTCCCACCTCATTCACCACTTTATACCTCAGTAAAGACTACTAATTAATTTTATCCTCTCTAAGTCGTGGTTTATGTTAGAAAGCCATCCTGCCAATACCTTTGGGAAAGTCTCCAAAACACTTTAGTGATTATAGAATAAAACTGTTCTCTCTGTCCCATCAACCTAGTTTTACATTCCTGAAAAGATAACACATTAACTGTTGTAGTCTACTCCTTGAGAAACAGATTCCACATGATACTTGCAATTCTATTTATACTAATAAAGTTTGTTTTCCATCTAGATCGCTTGGATGCTTTAAAGGAGCTACTGTCACTAAAGTACCATATTGAATGCTATCTGAAAGAATAAGTGAAATTTCAACATTCGTTTGTTCATGTGCTTGTTTAATGTCTCTTCTCTCCATCTCCAAATTGGAAGATGAGCACCATAAACGCATGGATCTTTTCTAAATAGTTTTCTGTGTTGTCTCAGCTTCTAGACACTATAGTATCTGACACATATTAAGTACCCGAAATATACTAACTAAAACTGATTAATATATCATTTATTATAATTTAGGATTTGATGATTTATACTCTTGACATGATTTATGATATACACAAAAGTGATTAATATATGATTAAATATATGACTTATTGACTAATCAACAAATAAGTTCGCCAGTGTTGACTATACTTCATAATGTCTGTGTTCGTTCTTCAGAAAAGCTTGACAAATTTGATTTGAGTATGAAAAATGAACCTTGAAGTTAAAAGAACAAGTTTCCCATATGCATACAACTTAACTCTTACCATTTCTCTTTGAGATGAGTTGTATTATGCCCATTTCACAGATGAGGAAAGCTGTGTTCACAGAGTTTAAATGTGTTCATTTGAAGCCATGCAGTTTCAGGAGCAAAGCTGAGGTTTTGTGACCAGGTGCACTTGATTCTAAACCTCAGTTTTGTAGTATACTCAGAGGTGATTTCCTTATATCTTAAGGAATAAAATAATACATTCCTTTTAGACAGTCTATTATCCAGATCTTGTCTTGAAAGTCGACTGTCAACAGTCATCCATAATGTTAAACATACACATCCTTATCAACATGTATTTCTTACTCAGGCTTAGAGAAGCTTAGGGGACTTAAAAGCTTAAGGTGTCAGATCTACTTGAGGCAGAACACAAATCAACACACATACAACCCAACCTTAAAATCCACACCAGTTCCCAGACAAAAAAATGTCTCTAGGTACCACGGAGGTAATTTTACTCAGTTGAATAGAGCTGGGTATATGATAACAGGGAAGGGTGAGGACTGTGGAGAACTTCAAAGCTAAGTTCAAAGTAATAAATAATAAATGTACACATGTTAACAGTGCTTGTCAAACTCTAGCTATGTGAGCCTTTCCAGAAGGGACTTACCAATAAAGGTCTCTGCACCCACCTCAGAGTTTCTAATTTAGAAGCCCTGTGGTAAGATCTAGAAATGTACATTTCTTAAAAGCTCCCATGTGATGCTGATGGTGCTGGTCCAGGGACCACACTTTGAGAACAACTGGTCTAAAGAGAGCAACTTTCACTCAACTCCTGCCCATTGTTGAAACTGCGAAATGTAGATCCAGAGAAACATTAAGATTTTTCAAGTGAGCATGGATTTTGCTCATTCTATTTTTAATTTTAAAATACTTACATGGATCAAACAGAACAAGACCTCAAGACAAGAGTGTGCAACCCTTGAAGGCTGATTTGCCTAAACTATTATTTAGTGGCCAAAACAAAGCATTAAGTCACATTTTCCCCAAGAAAACAGAACCCTAACTGATGTGGGCAATAAAGTGAAGTCAAATGGTTTATTATGCTTTCCTCAGTCAAGCAAATTTTAGAATTTTAAGGTGTACATAGGTACCCCACTCACTGCTGAGGGAGAATCACGCATATGCCCATTCCCACACTCAACTCCTAAATATATCATTCAGAAACAATAAGAAAAGCTAAATTCAAAGCAATAAGTAATAAATGGATACATGTTTATAGATGTTTATCTTGCCCAAGATAATGTTTATGTGTATGAGTGCCACTTTTCTCTCTTCCTGGCCTCCTTCCAGGTAACATCTGTGGCGCTTTTTAAGAGTCTCCTGGAGAGATTAAGATGATGAAGATGATGGCAAAGTTTACACACTTAACTGTCTGTTTGGCTTTGTGTTGAGAACACGTATCATCTTAATTAATCCTTACTAGATCCCTGCTCAGACAATACTATTATTATCTGTATTATGTAAATTAAAAATGGAAACTAATGGATTAAATAACTTGCCCAAGGTAATACATGCATGCCTCGTTTCATTGTGCTTAGCTTCATTCACAAATGTTACATTTTTTACAAATTGAAGACAAGACCCTCCACCAGCAAAAAAAAATTGCAACGTGCTTTACTGTGGTGTTCTGGAACTGATTCCACAATATCTCTGAGGTAGGCTGGTATAGCTGGTCAGTGAATTGGGGCTGGAATTTGAACCCAGTCTCTGATATGAAAGCTTTTATCTACACCATTAACTGCCCTTAATTGTAGGGAAATTTAGAAGCTGGGGTACCTGAGTATAGGATACACCAGTCAGAACATATGGATGTGTAATCCCTCCCAAGTCCCACCATAAAGATGTTAGTTTCCGCTACCAAAAGTAATAGGCTAGAACCCATCCTGTCCTCTGATCTGGAAGCAAAGGGGACAAAACTACCTATCTCGTTCATCAAAAAACACCCTTGTCATATCTGGACAATTAGTCCTGCATTTGGAAAGCAAAAACAATGACTCCCATCGGCTGTCAAGCAGAGTGTATTAAACTACTTTTTCCTGAGACAGAGCCCATTGATCTGTTTTACTTAGACTCAGTCTCTAGAGTTGACTTCATAACTTAAGTTTATGACTTGATCAAATGATGCAGAAAAACAACCCCAAAAGCTAAATGATTATATTATGCACATTATAGAGTGCTATGTTGATGGCATGGCAGCTGACTACACAAACAGGGAATTTATCACCCTGATACAGATGGCATAACACAGAGTTCAGTTTCAATTGTTCAAGAAGAAGCTATGTCACACCTCTAGGAGATGTATGACAGCCAGACAACTGCATGTTAAAGAGACATTTACAGGGCTCCAACTGTATACCAAGCACTGGGATCCAAGGTGAATAAAGCAGAGAGGGCTTAAACCTTCGGCTTGCGTTCTAGTGAGGGAGAAAGACATTAACAAGTAAACAAGAACAAATGTATGTGACTTCACCTTTTGAAAAAGATCTGAAATAACTGAATGTGAAGTAAAACAATAAAGAGAAATGAGGAGGTGACATTTAAGCCGAGCACTGAGAGATACATACAAATGAGGGAGAGGCATTCCAGACATGGAACAGAACGAACAAAACTGCAATATAGAAGACAAGTATAAGAATAGCACAGAAAGCTGGGAAGCAGGGTATGGCTCAGCACAAGTAGATGTGAAAGAATGAAATGTATAATTCTCTAAAAGTATAAATAAGAGCAAAATCATTCTGAGCTCTAGTGGTCTAGGAAGAGTCAAAGATCCATAGACAGAGATGGACTGACAGTTGCTGAGACCACGGCACAGCAGCACTATCAGTCCAAGACAGAGACAGACAGACAATAAGGCAGTCGAGCGGGGTTCCCAGGACTTTCCCATAAATGACCTTTTTCCTGCCCTGAGTGTTGGCTGGATGTACTTCTCAGCCTTAGGTCTTAAAGACACACCTGTATTCTCCACATAAATTCCCGCCTTTGCCTAAAGAAAGGTTATGTGGATTCTCATTCTTTCCACCCAATAATCCTTGACTAATACGAGAGTTCAGAGGGTATTTAGTGCAGAATATGTGACTATCTTCAATTTAACAAGTAATTATCAAGTGCATACTCTGTGTTCTGCAGAGCGAATATGAATATGACTCAGATCCTGTCTCTGAAGACTTAACCATCTAGCAGAGACAACCATAAAGGCAACTTATACAAGGCAGATTCATAAAAGAAAACAAGTGAAAAACCCATAATTATGGAAGCATACAAAAAACAGTGATTAGTTTAACCTAAGGAATCAAAGATGGTTTCACAGGAGCGGCAGCATTAAGAACCCTCAAATATAGGCAACATCGCTATAGTGCTATTATTTTACCTGATTCAAGAAAATTCCCTGAATATGTGTAGTTAGCCCAATAACATGCAGAAATAAAGTAATAATAATAAGGTCTACAATGGTTTGCTTGGGGGAACAGAAAGTGTATCCAATAAACCAGCAAAACACATAAACCTCATTAGGGCAAATCCTCCAAGTCAGAGAAGGAAAGGAAAGTATAAGAGCCACAGATTATTAGTTGGCTACAGATATCTGCTTTCAGATTAAGAAAAGGGTCACCTCACCACCTAAGTGCCATTGTTTCAGCCCAAAACCCTATCCGAGGCTTTCAGGTAAGCTGATGCAATAGCATAAAACTGGCTGCTGAAAGTCAATTAAAACAGAATTGCATGAAAATAGGGGAGGGGCTCATCACTAACAGATGCAAAGAGAAAATATAAAAATTGCCTGTAAGAGACAAGATGAGATTCTTTTGACCAGTCACTCCAGGAATATGTGGAATGAATTTCTTCCACTTTCTCATAGAGAAACTACAGAATGACACCTGTACTAAGGGAGCAGACAAGGAATCATGTTCCAAGCCTAATGATTATCTAGTTGTTCCCAGGGATGAGAAAGAATTGACAATTACGTACACCAATGTTTAGTGATTACATGTTTGCCTGCTCTCCATAAAAATGCTGCATCCAAGTCAATAAATTTGTGGAGTGCATTATACAGCACAGTGCATCATTCACCTAGTACTGCACAGCCAAAGAAGCAGAGCAGATGGCAAGTGAGAAAGAAATATTGATCACCGTGAATAATTTTTACTAAAAGGCATATAAAAACTGGATTTTAAAATATTTCAAAATAATTTATTCACTGTGGCCTCACTGTTTCACATTTCTGTTTATAAATATTTACAATGCACTACCTTCATAAAATAATTATTATTCAGTGTTCTCAGTAAAGAGAAAGGCATCAGAGACTGACTGTGAGTGTGCCTGTACCAATCTGGGTGACAATATTTTAATTTAGCATTAATTCTCAACTCTTCCCAGTAAAACACACACGGCTTTATTTGCTCTCTGTTTCAGGTGATATTTATAGGAAAGCAAACATGCATCACAGTACCAGTTTTTATTTGTAGTGATCTGGTGATACAAGGGAGAGACTCCAAGTTAATATTGATGTGGAACACTATCAGGTTTTCAACCCAGTTTCCTATGTGCCTTAAACAACTCAATAGAGTAAAAGAAGCAAGTCAAAGAAATGAGTATGACCCAAAGCAATTTCAATACTGAATGCTTAAAGAAGTGAGAGACACACTGAGTGAGGTACTATTCCAGGACAAAGGCAGCCACAAAGCCAATAGCTAAAAACCCCTCCTGGGTGTGTCATGATCAGTCCGATCTGAAATGTCAATACATTCTGAAATAGCTCTGAAAATAAAGGTATAGTCTATGGCCATGCCACTCTGAACATGCCCAATCTCCTCTATCTCGGAAGCTGAGTCGGGCCTGATTAGTACTTGGATGGGAGACCGCCTAGGAATGTCAGGTGCTATAGACATTAAAATGAATGAATGAATGAATGAATGAATGAATGAATGAACGAATAAAAATAAAGGTATACAATTATATTCTTCCATCGCTGACAAGTAAAAACCTCAACATATAGAAGTCTTAGTATATTCTTTCATTTTAATATATCAATAACGATCCTTTTCACTTGGCTTCATCCTTTTAAGGTTATTAGCTTTCATTTTCCCTATAGTCAACCTCTAGATCAGTGTCTGGTGCATTCAGTGAGTTGAATGTTAAACTGATTTTTAGAATAGGGATTGGTAAATGATCAGCCTTTCTAGATCTCTCTAAGCTAACCAGACTCTGAACTGTTAGATCCTCATTAATAATTTTTTCAATGAATAGTGACGCTGAGGGGCATTGATAATAAGTGTCACCAAAAGTTGCAGTAAGAAGGTTCTGAGATGATTCAGCATAAAGCTAGAATATTATCATCAATAATTGTCTCTTCTTCCATTATTTTCTTTCCCTGCACAATAATTCTGTGTGTAGGCAGTGAGCAAGCGTGTATGTGTATGCGGGCTAGATGTTATGGTGATATATGCAATATAAATACTTAAGGGAACAAAAATTAAAAATAGATCTTCCTGGCACTGTTTGAATGATGGGAATCACGTCTGTTGGACATAAAGATATATAAAACAACTCTAAAACAAAAAACTGTATCTTTTTTTTAAAAAAGATTTTTATTAAAATACAGCTAACATACAATATTGTATTAGTTTCAGGTATACATCATACTTATTCAAGAAAATTCTATTTTTTAATAAATACATTTCATTAGTTCATATGCTCTTTCGTTTTCAGGTTAAAGTAAGGGGCAGGTATTTGTTCCTTTCCCCAAAAATAATGAACTTGGCAACTCTACATCTGAAATTGAAATTCTGTTCTTTAATGAGCAAAACGTGTTATGTTGTGTTACCCATTTTAGGAATGAAGGGAGAAAAAAAAAAGAATTCTGTGACACTCCACAGTGATATAAAACAAAGAATATTATTTTATTTCAGACAATATTAAAATCATTTCTTGTTAATGGAGAACTTTCTCAAGTACATTTGTATACACACATAGATGTGTGTACCTGAGAATGCTATTATTTCAATGGAAATGAAATATAATATAAATCTTTAACGCCCCAGAGTAACACAGTATGATAATCACCAAGCACAATCCCTGTCAAAGTAAATTTAAGACGAGGATATTTTTAATAATGAGAAACGGTAGGGAAATTTGACATTTAGTTATAATTGAGCAGGCAGATTTCTAGCCAGATACCTAAGCTGCACAGATTTCAAACATACACATAAATATATTTAAGCCATAGCTATATTTTTCAGTCATTTTATTCCTGATGCCTAATTAATATACATTTATATAGATGTTCATAAATTTTTCCTAAGTCCAAAATGAAACAGCATAGTATTGCAGGCTATAAATATTATTTTAAAATTAAAAACAATTTGAACATTAACATCATCATTAGCTAATGGTTTTTATCTTCTTCTGGGACAATAAAAGCATTAAAATTCAATTTATATTAAACATTTACTTCTCATTAAAAAAAAATGGTCATTAACATTTCCTAGTTAAAAAATCTAACATCCTACGAGGTCACAAATAATAAAGAAGATGAAGGTCTGAAAAAAGAATGCAGTAGAAAAAAATAAAGTTCAAGGATATGACATTTAGTACACAGGTTTAGAGTACTCAGTACTTCTTCTCTATCATGTTTTCAGCCTAAACCATAGTTTATATCCAAGAATGAAGGTAGGGGTAAATGTTAGCTTAATTGCTGGGAGATGCCATTATGTATGGCCATTAAGTTGAAATAATACTTTGATTATAACAACAGTGTATCACAAATTGATTCAATCAGACCATTATTAGAGAAATTTCCAACACAGGCATCACTTTTACTTGAATTGATTTCTCTCCCAAGAGTCTAGTTTCCCATCCGATTTGTTAAGCCCTCCACTCCACATCTCAATGAGATGTTCTCTCCTGTATACCTCCTGATCTTTCTACTTCATGCTGCAGAATTCCCATAATTTCATCACAAGATAGTTCCAGCAGACCTCTGCTGTACCTTAGCTCAGGAAAGAAAACTGGACATAGTTTGGGATTTTGTAAAGAATAAAGCTAAGTATCTTAGGCGTGTCAGTAATCGAAAAATCCTCACCTTAAATTCTTCCCCTTTCAGCTCTTGAGTCCAGTCTCTCCTCTCTAATCTCACCTTCCCAAGCTATGCCATTTCTCAGCGAGAAAGAATCATCTCCCACATGAATCTGTGCAGGTTCCTATTGCTTACTTTATTAAACAGAAAAGCTCTACAAGCTTTGCTTTCTCCAACAATCCGAACTATCACTCCTTGTGAAGGGAGCACTAAGTACAAGTCGGCTTACAACTTGGCCTTGTGTAGGAAGTACCTGCTTTACAGTGGAGTGGTGGGTAGAACGACATGCACTATTTACGTGGAAAGGCGTTTGTTTCTTCTCACTCTCACTGAGTACAGTTGAATGTAATGAGTTAAAGTAAAAGGTGCATCTCCACAGTCCTTCTAACACTGGAGGAGAAAGTACAGCAGTGAGCCTTGGGGCTAGAAATTATGTTAATTAGAAGAGCAGCAGGAAACGGGCCCAGGCTGTGAGAAGAATCTCCCCTCCCCCATAGAACAATCACGACAACCTTGTTTATTGCACTGCTTAATTGCCATTGCAATATCTAGCATTAATTTACTAGGGAGCCCTTAGGCAAACCCTTATAAGTACTGATTGGTATCCAGAAATGTTCACGTTCCTACAGAGGCTCTGAGACTAGAGATTCTGCCCAGGTTTGCGGGTATTTTTTTAGAGCAGTTTTAGGTTCATAGCAAAACTGAGAGGAAGGTGCAGAGATTTCCCATATGTCCCCTGTCCCCACACATGTATGGCCTCTCCCAATATCAACCTCCTACACAAGAGCGGTGAATTTGTTACAACTAATAAACCTACAATGACTCATCGTTATCACCCCAAATGCATGGTTTACCTTAGGATTCACTCTTGGCGTTGTGTTGTCTATAAGTTTGGACAAATGTGTAACACAGGTAGCCATCATTACAGTAGCACGGAGTATTTTCACTGCCCTAAAAATCCTCTGTGCTGTGCCCATTCATCTCATCCTCACTCTCCAATCCCTGTCAACCACTGATCTATCTTTTTACTGTCTCTAACAGTTTTGTCTTTTCTTAAACGTCATGTAGTTGGACTCGTATACAATATGTAGACTTTTCAGGTTATGCCCAGGTTTTTAAATACCAAACGATAAAGTCAACCACAGAAAGGCTTATCCTCAATTCCTTTCAAACAATTCCTTTTGCCTGAATGCCTACACCAGTCCTACACCAGTACCTTTTTTCTATTTTTGCTCCGCTCAAGTAATCCTTAATCAGCAGTAGCAGAACAAAGGTGGTGCGGGGTGTTGGGAGAACGAGTAAGGCTCTGGCTTAACTAGGAGGGAGAGAAGCCGTATAAAGGAAGTGATTTATGCTGAGTCTTGATGCATGAGTTAGAACCTAACCAGGTGAGGGTGAAAGGCAGTGCTGGGAGGAGCAGAAGACTGTCAAGGAGACATTGCTGTGGATGTAGAGCTTGCAGGGAAAACTGTGGGCTTGATTTGGGGCAAGGGAGGTAGGCATGGTGAGATCATGAAGACGAGCCATTGCTGGATCCTGGAAAGTATCCTCAGACCAATGGAATACCACTGAAAAGTTGTTGACAAAAAAGTGACGGTCATTTCTCCATTTTTAAAAGATGCTCCAGACTTGCATGAAAAAGAGCAGAGTCACAAGAAAGTAAACCTAGAGAGATGTTCTAAGGCTTCTATAGTTGCCTAGGCAAGAGGTTATTATAGATGGTGGCAGTGAGTATGGGAGCAAAATAGACTCAAGAGACATTCAGAGGTAAAACCGATGTAAGCTAGCTAATGGTTAATGTAGATGGAGGGAGAAAGGAATCCCAGGCTCGAGGCTAATACAAAGGTACTTATGGTTCTGCCATTCGTTGGGACAGGAAGGAATGAAAGGGGGAATAAAGATAGAAAGGGGGGGAAACACTGAGCTTGGTTTTAAGGTACCCTGATGAACCTCCATCCCCCCATGTCAAGAAGGAAGTAGGCTACACAGCCCTTAAGATCAAAAGGGAGATCTCAGCCAGAAATATCAATTGAGAGTGCTCTTGGGCTAATGATAATTTAAGCCATTATGAGGTTGCCTGGGGAGACAGTGTACAGAGTGAGCTGAGAGGGGGCCTCCAGATGGATCCTTAGAGGAATTCCAACAGTTAAATGAATTTAATGAATGACAATGATTCGACCCTTTTATCATTTAGAGCCTTCATGTGGTTAAAATGATGGCTTGTCACTCCGAGATCACAAAACTGCAAAGAATTCTCCTTCAGTGCTCAAAGCAAAATTGCTCACAAAAACTTAAAACTCCTGGCTGATAGGCCAGGTGCCAAGGTGATCCTATGAGGTCAAGGGTGGCTTTCTGGGGCCCTGGGCTTGTAGTCCTTACTAAGGCAGCTAAGAATGACCAGCCTATCCTTCTGAGGTCTGAGGAATAGTGGGATTTAGATTCTAGAATTTTTGATTTGGTTTTGAGTTACGTGTTAATATCAGTCAGACTAAAAGGACTTCACAGAAACAAATAAACTATTCCATGAGCAACAACACACACTTTCTGCACTTAGTAAAACACCAGTAGTTAATAAGCTTTTGCGAAGAAGAAATCCTTGCATTCTTCTGCAAACACTTTCTGGAGACTGCCTCAGAGCCAGGCACTGAGGTGGGCACTGAAATACACGGGAACATTCAGTGAGTCTTCTGCCCTCAGGAAGACCAGGGACAGCAGACTGGGATGCATCCTGCTGCTAAATGATCCAGATCTAAACATATGAAGAATCCCTCCCACCATACAAAGAAGAAAAATGTTTCTGAAAAGGCTGACTGAAGAAAATATGCAGCCTTGATGTGATAACCACAGTACTAAGTGAAAGGATATATTTCCAAATAGCACAAAGACATAGTCTATATAGGTTAAAAAAATAAGAATTCCAAGTACATTTTTAAAATATAGGATTATTATGAAACCAAAAACATTAAAAGCTTTAGTTTTAGGAGGCCAATAAGAAATCAATAAGAAAGGACATCACACTTCCTATGCAGTTACAAAAGAGGCCTCACAGAAAACACTGGACAGACTGGACTGAAGTGACTGTCACTTCCAATTCTGGTAAATAAGAGAAAGAGTTCAATTGGGAGTGTAGAAGACTCTTTTCCAATAGAAAAGATAAGATCAGAAGGAGCTGAAAAAGACCAAAGCACTCTACCTTCTGCATGGGTATGCATTATCACATGTGACAGTGATTACTATCTCTAAGAGCTAAGGGACAAGCTGTGGCCTCTTGCACTACTTAAGAAAATGATTTTTTATCCAGTTCCAAGTTCCCTCAATGCAAGTTCTGCAAAGACAGTGACCTGGAAGGGAAAGATGGCATGGCTTGGAAACTCACAGGCTCATCTACACAGAAAGTACTGGTCCACACCTCACGACAAAGGATTATTGCAAACCCTCCATGATTTATCCCAGGACACTCTATTCTTCAACATGAGAAGTTTATGAACATAGCATGCCATGCTGCACCTGAGCTCTCTTTCTAATTTTGACTCCTTCTATTAATGATTTAAACCTAAAGATCTAAAAATACCCAATTTCACATTTCCTGTGGCATGCAAAATACGGTGAAATAATAATGAGGGTTGAATCAGCCAGTTCAGGTGTGAATTAAGATTTCTTAGGTGAATGAAGATTTTTCATCCAATTACAGCATTCTCCCCTTATCAGTTGGAGGCATGTTCCAAAAATCCCCAGTAGACGCCTAAAACTCTGTCAGACAGTACTGAAGCCAATAAGTACTATATTTGTTCCTATACGCACATACCTATGATAAAGTTTAATTTTTAAATTAGGTCATTTCATGGATAGCAGATTTCTTTTGTACCGAGATCTTAGCAACTTCAACATATCATATCTTTATTAAGTCGAGAACTTTGCTTTCACTTGAAAAAAGGCACTTTACGGCTTCTCTCTGGCATATCCAAATTGCCAGCATCACTGCTCTTGAACTCTGGGGCCATTATTAAGTAAGAATTATCTCAACACAAGCACTGCGCTACCATGACTGTGGATCTGATAACCAAGACAGATACCAAGTGACTAACAGGTGGGAGCAAATATAGTGTGGGTATGCTGGAGAAAAGGATGATTCACGTCCCAAGTGGGACAGAGCGAAACAGCGTGAGATTTTATCACACTGCTAAGAATGGTGCATAAGTTAAAAATTATGAATTGTTTATTTCTGGAATTTTCCATTTAATATTTTTGTACCACAGGCAACCGAAAACACAGTGGGGCAAATTGCAGATAATGGGGCGCTACCATACCAGGGGCACAAGAAAGAAAATGTAATCTGTCCCTAATGCAATCATGCAAAAAAGAATTTGTAGTCAATGATTTTTCTGGAAAGATTAATAAAAAACCATTTAAGAAATCATTGCTGCTACTAAAGTTCTTCTTGGGGCTTAAATCTGAAAAGAAATACCAAGATTACCAGTCTCCTCAAACCTACAATTTACACTTTTCTTTCAGCATTCACTTCCTTAAATACCTACTCCGTGGGAAAAAAAAAATATTCAACTTCTGTAAAGACAACTCCCAAAAGTCCCTAGTCAAGCAATAGAAAAAGACAATTGGAGGCAAAATTTTCATAATTGAGGTATAAACAAAACTGCACAGCCACAGCAGGAAACAAGATGGCGGCAATTCAAAGACAGAAAGGTGGGAGCAAAATGAATATCAGAAGGACAGCGCGATTCAGTGCAATCTGCAGGAGCAGGTTCAGAAAGAACTGGTCATGCAAAACCACTCAGGGAATCTTGGAGGCAAGGTCCTGATAGCCTTTCTAAGGTTTACTGGATGATCTGAGATAGTCAAGGCAGAGGTTAAAAACCAAAGGCTTAGAAAGGAGAAATGTCCGGGGTTTCACTGCCTGAGCTGCCATTTGCCAGCTGTGGGAACTTAGCTGCTTAAACTTTCTCTGTCACAAACTTCTCACATGTAAAATTAGGACAATACTTGTTCCCAAGAAGGGTGAGCTATACAAAAGGTAAGAAACACTAAGCCCTTGGGAGGCAAGTAGCACATGCATAGTAAATGCTACAGAAAGCCTCACCTGAATTATGGATTCTCTCCCAACGATGCCCAGACCCTGATTCTCTGCTAAACACTTACTTTCTGAAGCTACTATCCTTAATCAGACAGCTTGTATAAGATCCTCTCCTTCATGTTTATACCCGCCCCCCAAAATAAACAGCTACAGAATCCTCATTCGGTTACCATCAATAACAAAAACAGTATTATTTCAATTTTCCATCTCCTCATTTAAAACTCACTTTTTTCTCACTTACAAAAAGCCTTATCACACCTGTTTTTGTCGTTGTTTTTAAAGTCATCAGGTCATACTCCAAACAAGAAAAGATCTTTGGAAAAGGGGGAAAAAAAAAAAAGCGGGCCTTTGGCAAGACCACTTAAGCATTCCCATTAAAAACCACTACATATTAGGTCCCCATGGCATTATTTTCCTTATATTTTTCACTAAGTGGCTTTGACTATGGAGTGTTAGCAAGTTGAGCTCTGTTACTGAAAGTGAAAAAGAAATATCTTTTTCTTTTCCTGACAGCTATATCCCCACTGTGACAAAGATAATCATAGACATTAACGGTGGTAACAAGCTATTAGATCATCAACTCAGTGCTTCTTTCAGCACGGGCAAAGCATGTAAAATAACACAGTATCATGACTGCATTCTCAAAGGTAAATACATTAACTCTCACTCTCAATGAATAAAAAGGCTCTATACACACATAAGCTAAATCCCTCTGTGCTTTATAAAAAACTCCAGGTATCTCGGTCAGAATCTTCTTCAGAGGTAGTCAAACCTCTTTTCATCCTTTCTCTCTCTTTTTCTAATACACCCAATTTCCTCTTCCCTTTATTTTTACCACTCCAGAACCAGCCAATTTCTCTGTCCTTTATTGTATCTATAGCAACCATCACTCCATATTTGGAGAACACGCCCCATTCATGAACTCCCCCTCCCATCATCAGCATGAAAATGCAATAAGCTCAATGAAGAAATTTGAGGGTGTTCCATGCACTTTTGAAGTCCTAGCACCTAAAATGATGCCTAGATAAAGTAGGTGCCCAATAATTCTTCATTAAAAGAATGAATGAATAAATGAATGAATGGACCACAGTTTCCTTCCTTCCTAATTTCTTATATAACAAATGCTATCCTTGTCTAGCCAGCATTGGTTCCTCTCTTTGTGATGACAAACACATATTTCTTCTGGGGGAACAATCACCTCAATCCATATTCAGTCCTTCTGAAAAAGGCAAGCAAAGGAATGAAATCTCTGCTGAAAAAAAGAGGCAGGCGGAAATCTAGACCTAACAATTAGACACATGGATGCAGAGTGACTCGTCTAAGGATCAGATCTTTGCAAAAAATGTTAGGGAAAGGAGCTCTTGCTGCATCAGAACTGCAAGTCATGTGGGTGATTTAAGTCCATGGATGCTGGAGACCACCACAAGGAAAGGACTCTCCCAGAAAGCAAGCGAACCCAGGCAGAAGCACACAAGGCCCAGTCAAGCTGAGACCCAAGTCCAGCCCGTGACTTTTCAATTACTCTAGTCCATAAATTCCAATTTTTGCTTCAGTCCACTTTGCTCTGGATTTTCTGTTATATGCTCCTGTTACAGTCCTCCTCCCCTTCATCTGGGCAACTCTCAATCTGAAGATTTCTAAATAGCACTGGCAGTCCTTCACTGCACACCCCTTTGCACTTTGTCTCAATCTGTCATTACCATATTGCCCAGGCACTGGTCAGAAGCATCACTTCTGAAATTAATTCAACCCTGGATCATGTATTTTATAAGTATAATTCCTCAAGTATGAATCAATCACTGCCCATTCCCCATCATGAGGTAGTTTCAAAAATTGTTGAATTTTTTTTGGGTTGTGAATTTTTAAACAATCATTCTATATACTTTGAAGAGATGCTCATTACGCAGGCCAACCACAAAGCTGACCTTTAGTTCCACAAAAGTTTATCTCCTTCCGCAGGCCCACAGATTAGCACAGGATCAAAAGCCCAAATGCTGACACACTTAAATTGGACTAATTATCAGCACTAATAAAATCGCTGTCATCCTGGTCAGTCCACTTTGGTGATTTTTTAAAAGAAACCTAGGCCTTTTCTATAAAGGAATGAATCTCTGCTGGAAACCTCTGAACCTCTTCCTGACAACCAAGAGCACACATCCCCCAGGAGCGGATTTTAACAGCACACTCGTTCCTTTATTAAGAGCTGTCATTTCTCATCATACCATGTCTAAATTTGTTCAAATGTTTTCACTAATTTGAAATAATTTGGTAAAAATGTTCTAGAAGAGATAAGATACCAAAAGGAACTCTAAGGTAAGAACCTGCTCGTGTCTTACTGATTTAGTGTGCTTGAAAAGGTCTTTCAAAGTTGAAAGTAAACAGATGTCTTCAAATTTCTGCAACAGAAGAGAGCAGTGCCAAAATAGCACACTGATGCAATAAGCGGTACTAATTACTGAGCACTGGTATTTTTGGCCTCTCATTTACAAAATCAAGACAGAGATAAATCCACAATGCAATGGAATATACCTGTGCTTGGCTTACCTGTGGATAAGCATCACGCTGGGAATAAAATCTGCACCCTGCAATTCATGCCATAGAGAGAACACTTCTGAAGGTAGCATCAGACTCACTATTAAATGGTCCCACAGAACAGTGTAGGATTGTGGGTCTGATGTTCTACCTTTGTCCTTCTTAATTATAACCTAAGTCTTTGGAAAATCGTTTCTAAATTAAATGTTTCTCTGCTCCCTAAATTAAAGTCTTTTCTAGTCCCTGTTCCAAGCCTCTCGAACATGGCTAGAATTAACATTTTTATTTATCACATTAAAAAACGTATTTTATTTCTCAGCTTTAGCCATTTGGCGAGCTACTCTCAGAGCACAATCTTGATTATATATCTGCAAAACAGAAAATCTGAAACTTATGCTGTGTGATTTTGTTTCCTGCTACTGAAGGTGGAGCTGATTTGGGGATTAGAAGAGGAAAACGCAAAATACGAATCCCCAGTAGCACCTTAAGGACCTTCTAGCAAAATGAGTTTTGAATTTGTGGTGTCTGAATATTTAGTAAATAATCATAAGTCCAATATTCTAAGTAACAATTTATAGTTGGATACAGGGAAGAGATAATGGTAAAAATACAATGAATGAATGAGTCGATCAATCAAAAAAATTGGCTAGGCAGAGGAAAGCTCATTTCAACAGTTATGTTTAATGACAGTATGGCTTGGGCAAGCCACTTTACATCTCTGTGCTTCGTTTCTCTCATCTGTGTGATAAGAATAGTAAGCACGTCTATTGCTGAGCCTACACTCATAGTCTATGTCAGTTTTAATTCTACATTCAAAGTTCTCAGGGCAGTGTCTAGTTACACATTAAATGCTCAATGAATGGTAGCCCTTGTTAATATAGAGAAAACAAGTGTATGTTTAAATTATGTGGCCATGGTCTCCCAGAGAAATCCATAGATGAATCTTTTGTAGGTCATCTATGGATGTGCCTCGATTTAAAGTTTTCTTTCAAGGACTTCCTGTGTCAGCTGAATCAGATGTTTCACCAGATGTGTCAAAGCATACAAAATTTCCTACTAGATTAAGATGTTTCTGGTATTTTGTTTACAATTTGTTGACCAAGACTGCATACTTTAAAACATCTCAAAGAATAGCCAAATGAAGAAAAGAATAAGAAGAATATACACACTCTCTAGGTCTTCGTGATATACACATTGTGACTTAAATGTAATTCCTTTCTTTCTCAGCAAAACCACTGCAGTCTATAGGACAGATCTCAGGGAGAGCTTTACAAAGTACTACCTTTAACACCACGGGGAGTTTCAGTAAGGGTGAGAGGATGCTGACAAGACCAAAGATACACCTCATCTAGGTCTCGAAGGGTTTTGATTCAGCAGCTAAAATCATATAGATAAATGCTAGACCATGAAAGTAATTTAAAAAAAAAAAAAAAAAACCCGTCTATCACCAGTAATAGTACATTCCAGAGGAAAAGAGCGTAGATTAAAATTGGAAAAAATAGTTTCAAGATTATACTTTGGCAAGGCAAAGCCTAACAACTATCCCAGCCATTCTCTAATGAATTCAAAAGGCTTGAAATCACAGACAATTTGATTACAGTGTAGCAAGAGGTTGTCTGGCCCTTTGGAAAAGGGAGATTCAGTCTGTCATAAAGTCAAACTCAGAGGGTCTTAAATTCACCTTAATGTAGTCTCCAGATTTTTACTGCAGCCAGGAGATTGTGCGCTCTGAGAATGGAGCTAGAGGAAAGGATGACAATGGCCAAAGCACTGTATTCATCTACCATACGATGCCACCCACACCCCAGAAAGAATCACTCCTGCCAATCCTAATTACAGGAAGTTATCAGTTGTAAGAAGCATCCCAATTACAGGGACACTAATACATGAACACTATTTATCATAAAACTCAGTGGCTCTCAACTCAAGGTGATTTTGTTCCCCAGGGGACATTTGGACAATGTCACAACTGGGAGGCAATATTCCTGGTTTCTAGTGAGTAGAGGCCAAGGATACCGTTAAATCTCCTATAAAGCACATAAGATGTCAATAATTCTAAGGGTGTGAAATTGATGGTTATTTTGTTTGTTGCTATATCCTAGGCATATGGTACTTGCTCAATAGATATTAAATTTTAAAATGCAATTACTTTTAATGTAAGTGAACTAAAATAAGTATAGAATTGCCCCAGATTTGACTGCCATCAAAACCCTTGCTTCTCAGTTTGTTCTGTTCTCCAGACTTTGGAATAGTGATGATGTCTACCCCATCAATTAAACATCCTTTGATAGTGTAAGTCCTCTAGTTCCATTTATACTTTCTTTAGGGATCCACACTAACTGACAGGCATGAATATTTTCCAAGTATCCCATCCAGAGAATGAAATATTTTAGGGCATGATGATGGTGGCAAATTATGAAAGCGATACATTATAAAAACAACTCTTTCTTAAAAATTTATTAATTGCTCTGTGGTCAATATTGCACAAGCGTCATAACCCTACAAGGTAAGAACTATTATATGTATTTTTATCAGCTTTTATATATCGGCATTTTTAGAAAGCAGGCTCAGAACAATAAAATGATATGCCCAAAGCCCCAGACTAGAGTATGGTTAGGCCAAAACTCCAAAAACTCTGTCCCTTAAATCAAGTCTCTTCATACTACAAATAATCATTTTCAATAGATCTGCTTTTTACATGGAAATATTTCTGCATCTGGTGCCTAAACATCAGGAATAAAACTTGTGATGAAAACTCGATGACTTATGCACAAATCACTTGAACTCTGCAATGACCCATTGGCATAGCTAGAGTATTTGATGTTGCAAAACAAAGTCGATCTTCTGCATCTGGAGAACAGATCTCCTCCTAGACACATGATAAAAATCTGTGTACACCAGTCCCCACATTCTGATTATATGTACTGCCTTTCTTCCTACTGGCAAACGATATTCTGGAAGTCTGAAGTATCTATTTGAAGGTGATTTCACTCTCTACTGTCTGTTAGTATTTATGTTTGGGAGGAAAGCTTATTCAAAGTCTTAATTTTTTAAATTATATTTTCTATACCCTAGGATAGCTAAGAAAATGTATTTAATAAAGATGTAATACTTCTTGATTATTTTCAACATTTAAATGAAAATTGACCATACCTTTGTTTTGAGATTTGGAGTAGAGTTTCTATGGTATAGCAGAGATAAAAGTAACCAAGAACTGTCCGAGTCTGGGTGAAATGCCTACTTCTTCTAGTTAACAGTTGTGTAAGTTGAGGCTAATTCACATACATCTCTGAGCCTCAATTTCTTCATCTCTTAAAAAAAAAATGATAATCATTATCTATCTCAAAGACCAGTTGGGAGAATTACATGAAATTTGTGAATGAACCCAGCACAGTACTTACCATAAGGTGGACAATAAATATTTGTCAGGCCTGACGAGACCTCCAATAATAAAGTCTACAAACTCAAAATGACCGAAGGGGCCAGTAGTAATAGGGTCAAAGGAAATACTGGATGATCTTGGTCTAATTTGATTTTCCATATTTAATAGATATAGAAAGAAAACAGGTATTCGCTTCTTAATTCTGCTACTTGGAAAACAGCAGCAAATATGTGATGACAAACAGCAACTGACATCTGGCCTCCATGTTAGAAGGCAGTAGGGACAGGTGCAAACCAAGGCTAATTCAAGAGCACATATCCAGATAGAGCAAGCAGCACCAGCTGGGCTCTGGCTAATTTTTGTCATAATGCGAAGTATTTTAAATTTTTCAGGAAAAATAAATCCATGTTTTTACATGTTAGATAGCACATCAAACACTTTTTTAAAAACAAAATATAAACCAATGGAGTGTGAGTGAAACTGTTTAAGACCATATACAGCTGATGGCCAATTTTGAAACCACTCGAAAAAAGGCAAAAATAAAGGGGGGCGAGTGAGATAATTGCCCAAAATAAAGAGGTCAATTCAGCACAAATTCATATTTTATAACTCTCGAATCACTGGTCTCTTGACTAATCATTTAGCCTCATGAGAAAGCCCTTTCATTTATTCATATAGAGAATCATAATTATGAGAATCATGTATTTCAAGCACTAAGCTAAGCCCTTTATATGGATGAAACATATTAACTGACAACAAGACAATGGTTCCTACAGAGTCATAGTTCATTGTCATCTTTGATCTATACAGGTTTGTGATATAGGACCTTTCCTTTCCATTTAGTACCTGAAAGAATATACAGTGCCATCAATTAATTTGCCCAAGAACCAACAGCTGGTGTTGGGATTGAAATGCCAATTTCTCCAACTTCAAGTACAAAATTACTTCCACTGGGCCACATCTGTTTGACCACCATATTGTAAGCATCTATTGAATTCAGAAGACTCAATAAAAACCAGAATAAAATTTGGCCTCTTCCTGAGTAAATTATATATTCCTACTGGAAATAATCACAAGACATACGTGAGCATACACCAAATCTGATGCAGAAACAATCAGAAGAGAAACCAGCAACTGGTTAAGTTGAAAAATAAATCTCAGAACTGCTTTCAGAGTATCCTCAGTTTTGAGATTAGAGGTTCTAAAGTCCAGTATTACTCAAATTTCATTCATTCGTGCGTGACTTTTGCAATTGGTGCCATATCAACTTGTCACTTGAATGATTATTTACCAGTGATCCTACAAATTTTACAGAATGACTGTTTTTCTTTTAAAATTAAAGAAGATTCAGAGGGAAAAAAGCGATGCAATGACATCAAGAACAAGTTAGCGATGTGCTCAATTGGGCAGCACATCTACTAAAAAATTGGAACAATACAGAGATTAGCGTGGCCCCACTATGTGTCATTAGCATAACATGCATATTCATGAGGTGTTCCGTTAAAAAAAAGGTTACTGATGAAGACAAGACATGGACCCAGTCCAGATTTTCTTCCATTCAATTCAAAAGGTCTCTAGCATCTTCATTTGCTCCACCTCTCCATCTAACGTAGGCAGAAACCCACCGAAGGCTTTATGGTCGGAAGCAGCACATGGAGCTGCACATACAGTTCTAGGTGCAGAAACTCCGTCTCCTCCTGAAATGGCAAGCTACAGTTTTCTATCTAGCTTTCTAAAATAGATAATTATTATTTCTTAAATTAAAAAAGTCAGCGTTATTTGGATTCTTGGATCGAAGCAGAAGAATAAAGTTAACGCATCTCTCAAACTTTTCACGTACTAGAATAAAAAGAGAAGCCCATGATTTTAGAAATAGAATATAGATTACTATCTCCAAAATTCAGTGCCTTACTTCTTTTACATGTCCGCATCTTTTAAAAAGTGTTATAAAATCTTAGGCAATTTCTCTGTATTTGCTTGTTTTGCTATGATGATAGATTTAGCCATATGCGAGGTTGTCATTTCATTAAGCATTGACTTTTTCTTTAGGCTCAATCACTTATGACTTCTTATGAGTTCTGCAGGTATTTACTCAATTTTGCTATGTAAGCATCCTCTTTTTAAACTTATTAGAGGTCAGGAGCTTGTCTGAGGTCTGCTTAGAGAAACATGTCAAGTTGTTCCACTGAGAGTTGCAATTCTAGTGTTAGTAAGTATAGAGCTGCTTTGCATCAGAAAACAATTTTTAAAAGTTTCCTCAATTTGTGCAAAAAATGCTCCTAAACACACTGCAAGTGGGACAACCAGTTTGGTATAATCTGCACAGCATACAAATAACTGTCAAAACAAGGAGTATTGACACTGCAGCTGTACCAACTTCTGGTTTTCCCAGTGGCTTCAGTAATTTCTACATATAATGACTGAAATGTAACATTTACAGCCAACTTCATCAGGCCATCTCAAATAATTATTATTGATGTCTAAATTTAGTTTCTATTCTTAGAAAAAGAGCAGTTATTTACATTAGTTACTGTGGGAATTACAAGCGACTTATAAAATTTTTGACATCCAAAGCTAAAACCTGGACACCAACAACCCTTGAATAATGAATGATGAAAATGTTAACCAAGGTGAATACCTCTTCTCATTCCAGAAGACCTACCTATTAATTTCTTCAAAAAAAGAGAGACCATTGTAATAGTAATTGTAAAAGTATAGAGGAAGAGCAAATATTTCAATTGATCATACCCTAAAAGAAAAATTGGTAACAGCTCTCGTTATCAGGTTCTACTGAAAAGTCATTAGGAAAATATAACCATAAGTGGAGCACTTATGCATTTTGAACATGATATTCATTATACACTGCCAATGCTAAATCAATTTCCCTTCTCCATTGGCATTGACAGATTCCTCAAAACACTTAAAAGTTACTATGAACTGGATTCGCAATAAATTTCAATTTACATAAAACTCCAGGGAGATACATAAGGCATACCAAAAGTCCTTTTCCAGATCGGAAGGTTTGTAATTTGCAGAATAAGAAGATGCAAATACTTTCATAAAACTCATTTTCAAAGTTTATGTCCATACAGAAAAGTTTACACACCCATACCATGTGGCTGTGCAAGCAAATCTGAAAAAATATGTAAAAAATAAAAGAAAAAGACTGAAAAAAGAGAGAAAGAGAGAAAAGCCATCCAGGGAGGCAAATATTAAAGTTTTGTTAAGATGAGCCATTCAGTTTTTGTTACTACAGAGAAAAGAAATTTAGGTTAAAAGGAAGAGTATTTTTAAAACCTTTACTAAGATATGATAGATAGCTTCAAATGCAGTCTTAGAACAGTGGGGAATCTTAAGTCCAGACAGAAGGAAAAGGTGGTATTACAGTTTTAAATTTCAATAAAAGCACCCACAGCAAAATTCTAGTCTAAGATAATTCACAAGAGGGGGTAAAAAAAAAAAAAAGATCAAATGCATGGTTGTTTTTCCTTTTCATTTACAGCTTAAAAGCGTCTTGGCAGCACCAGTAATCTGTCAGGAAAGGTAAAAAATTATGCTTCACAGATAATTTTAAAACTTTACTCAAAAGATGTTGATAAATATACTGGAGCCGGTAGTTGGAAGTGGCACCAGCAGCACAATGTTCTCCTTTTGCCGTCACCTGTTATAAATCTAAAAATGTGACCACTCTGACTGCATGTTTCTTGCCTCTAAAATAAGCAAGAAGCTGTGAAAATGTTTTCAAGTTTTCAGGGCTCCAGGAAGAGAATAGAAAACTCCTAACAGGAGATTCTTCAGCTGCCTTCCTCAAACACAAAGTGGTTTTATATTTTTTAAGCGTTTGCTAGGAATAAAGGACATATGATCAGCTTTAAATCCTCAGTGAGGATAAGGGTATTTCAGATGGCTTCTAAGACTCTGGATTTAATATCTAAGGATACCAATATCTAAGGATGGTCTGGCCCACAATCTGAGTTTAGTTTACAGGGCCTATAGCTTATCATGTCCATGATTTAAGAATGTAGCAAGCCTTGCACAACCCATCCCCCTTTCCAGGATTCAAAAGGACAGTTTGCAACAGTGATGAGACCAGGGTAAAAATGAAATAGCCAGTAATTTTTCGTTAAAAGGAACTGGCAAGGAAGCCAAGTCTGATGAGCATATTCAATCCGTCTACTTGCCGACTCTCACAAGTTAGGTCTCCTCTAAGACTAGGATCTTTCAAGGAAAGACATTTGCAACTGAAATATTGTGAGTGCTTTCTTTTGATTCTATATCTCAGCTAAATGACAGGGGGCAATGATGCGCTGTGCTTAGAGAAGAGGTTTCCCATTTTAGTTCAGAACATGCAGAGGGATGTCTAAAAAGAAGGCCTGTCTGCTTGGTCACTCGATTTGCAAAATATCTATGAGGCTTAAAGGCAAGGATCCTTTAAACGTACCTCACTTTTCGGAACTTCTTCCAGGATCAAGTCTGGCTTTTTAAGACAAACATTTTATTCCTTCCTACAGCTTTTTTAAGGGGATGTTTTTGCAATTGTTGCTTTTTTATAAAAGTAAAACTACTATTATTATTTCTATTATTACTTCTGGTAAAGCTCTTCACGTCGTGTCAATTATAAGCAACACATGATTTCCAGAACTTAAAGATCTGACATAAAACCCACAAGCCTCAAAGTGTTAAGAAGAACCTGAATGTGATTGTCTTCATTTCGCAGCAGACACGTTAAGGAAAAGCAAAAAGTTATCATTTGAGCAATGCAGCTGCAATGGAAATGAGGCCTTTTCAACACACAGCTCTCCACTCTGGCCTGCATTTGTACCTCCAGCAGATCGGGCTCAGTTCTGTTTTGACTGGTGTGTGTACGTACATGTACTGAAGTGTACATGCCAGGGGTGGGGTGGGGGTGGGCTTGTTGTACCTATTTTCATTTGTCATTTATTTCATTCACACTAAACTATGATGGCAGCCATGGGTTGCCCTGGTAAAAACCAAGCTTCAAAGTCACAGTGAATACAGTAGTTTAATGATCGCTCAAGAGCATGCGGTCTGCAATCAGACTTCCTGGTACTGAGACTCATCTCTGAATAAAAAATTAAGCAAATTACTTGCCTCATTCATTTAACCTCGATTCTCTTGGAGAGGATGGAAATAGTACCATACCTACTCCAAAGGGCTATTAAATATTCTAAATGAAGTGCTTAGAACCCTTCCCAGGTCAAAACAAGGGTTAGGCAAGGGTGCCTAATATTAATATAACTTTAAGATATACATACTTAATATAATCAGTGTTTTTTTGGATTTGAGACATCTGGCAAATATGTAGAAAATATAACCTTTTGTAAAGGGTGAAGGTATCAGAGAATGAGAAAAGGAAAAAAAAGAGAAAAAAGCAGCAGCAAAGCCAGCGGTCAAAATGAATCCCTGCACGGCGCTACCACACTAAGCGCCACTGACCCAACTACTCGCTGTGCCCAGACTCTCTGCTCTACTTGGGCAGTGCTTCTCTCAGTTTCTAGAGAAGGGTAAGGAAAATTCATTCCTTCCACTTGCTATAAAGTTTATTTAGTATGTCTCTTTGGTGGGGCAGCATGTGTGGGTGGGTATGTATGCACGTGCATATCTTTGCCACTCTGTCCCACACAGAAAGAAGCTGCAGTCGGGAGTGTGGAGAAGATAAGGTGTCCATCAAAAGCTCATGAAGCAGATTGCTTTCTGTCCATCTGTTACTTGCAAAACTGAGAAGCTGTGCTTCAGTCTGTAATCACACTTGTAAATGAGAAATGAGCAAAACTGGAATGTGTTTGGAGGTGAGAGACAAGTATGAGGAAGGACCTCAGCTTATGAAAATATGCAACAGCAAAAAGAAATGTGGGTGCTGGGCCTGGTGGGGGAGGAGGTAGAAAAAGCTGCACTTGGCACTTGTCTTAAAACTAAGTAACTAAGTAAAGGCACATATTTAGGATGAGGAATGCAGTCGTTCCGGAAACCCTTGGATAAGAAGGAAGAGCAATGAGAAGGAGGTGAAAGAGATTTGTGTGGAATTCCACACACAGAAAGTTCCAAAGATGAGATGCGCTCCCTTTTATTCATTCATTTAAGCAATACTTGCCATTCATTGATGATGTGCCAGCCACTGATCTGAGTACTAGGGACATAGCACTCAACAGGACAAACGAGCTCCTCATGGTGAGACAATTATAGACTATGGCAACTCAGTTGAAAGAAATGAGTAATAGAACCCTTCAAGTTTTATCTGGTCAAATGGCCACTTAATTGACCACATTTCCCAGCTTCCCTTACACCTAAATATGCATATGTGAGTAAATTCTGATCAATAGGACAAGAGAGGGAACGGTATATACAGCCCGGGGTATTGGCACTTAACGGCAATGGGGAATATGCTCCTCTTCCTCTTCATACGTTCCAGCTGTCTGGAGGGCAGATATGATGGCAGAGTAACAAGATAGAAGGAGCCTGGGTCCCTGACACTGCCACCACATTCGCTCTAAAGTGCTTGGTTGCAGACTTTACCTGAGAATGAAATTCACCAGATTGTTTAAGCCACTATGACTTGGGCTATTGTTGTAGCTGATGAACAAGATTCTAAACACACATGCCTCGAAAAGATACTTCGATTTTCTGAATGGCAGATGAGTATCAGAAAACTCAAGTCTCTGAACTAATGCAAGAATATAATCCAATATGTAGATAACTTACACATGCCTCTCCAGGGACATTCTGACATTCGTCAAAATATGCAATGTCAGTGATCCAAATTCTAATTCACATATAAAAGTACACACACACACACACACACACACACACACGTATATATACATATAGACAACTTAATGTGATGAGAGCTGTGCTTAAGACTGACACCTTTCTTTCTACTTTACCTAGGATATATAACTTGGATACACTCCCCTCTACTACTGAGAATCAAAACACCCAGTAGAACAAGCTAATTGTCCTCACAAAGCAAAGTAATTATAACTGCATCTTTGAGTCCATAAAATATTCAGGCACAAAAACACAGGTGCAGGCGTGAAAAGCAGGGCCCCAGACTGATCCACACATGGCTCATTTGCAGAGAGGAAATTTGCTTTCCCTGGGCTTAGATGGCACAGATAGCTAATGGGGTGAAATTTCTATAGTGGAGACTATTTTCAAACTAGCTGATCTACTGATTACATGTTTGATGTAAATGCCAAAGAAAGAAAAAACTGGTATCATTGAGGAGACGAGGGAGAAATCTTTTAGATTATCTCGTTGCTACTGTTGAGACACAGAGTCTGAAAAATACTCTAGAAAATATAGAGAAAACAATGGGACTCAGAGAGCGAGAGAAGAAGGGTAACAGTCACTGCTATCGATGTGAAAAGATTGTAGATGATCGTTTCCAAAAGCTTATTGCTACCAAGTAAGGAAGGAGTGACATGGTAGAAATCAATTAATCAATGAGTAGAAACTATTAACAGTCATCACTTTAGTTATCACTTATATAGTTCACCAGACACTACAAAGTGACTTTGAGAATCACGTTTTGTTCCCTCAAAAACTCGAAGCTGTAACTGTTATCATGACCATTTTACAGATGAGAAAACTAAGGCTTACAATTTATGCAAAATGCATTTAATGAGAGCCTATGGCGTACCATGTACAATTACTAATTGAGGGCAAAGAAGAGGAAACAAAGATAAGGTTTCCGCCTTTACCGACTGACATTCTAACTGCAGAGAGTACAAGCTTGTATCCCAAAACAAGTTTTTAAGATTTTATTACTGCTACTTTCATAACTTGAAGTGGAAGGGAGCATGAGCTTTTTATGGATATCCTGTCTTCTCCAACTCTTGACTGCAGCTTCTTTCTGTGTGGCAAAGATATGTAGGGAAGAGTGGAGGCTCAGGACCTACTGCTTCCTACTATCTTAGACCTGCCCTGATTGATGTATTTATATCTTCTGATTGGCTTCCTGCAGATATTGGCTTTTGAGCAACAACAGCAACAAGTTTTTCTCAATCAGTTGTGCTTGTCTGACCATAAATTCTTAGCCATATGGGTTTCCTAACTGGCACTCTCATCTCCAGACAGCCGACATATCCACTCTGGACTTTCGCTTAAATTAGCAAGTGGGAGCTTTCGCTGGTTTCTTCTAGCTCTGATCTTAGTCAAGATTAGCCTGATGACTCTGAGGGACTGCCTGCCTCTCAAGAGAGACAAGGAAAGGAACACAGTATGTCCCCTGGAAATCTGCAAGGGAACACCAATAAAGATTAAAGAAACCGTGAGATGAGACAAGTGAATTGTTTCTGACTGTGTGACCAAGATTTCTGTGGTGATGGTGGTCACGAGTTTGGAGGTCCAAATATGGGTTCAAATTCCCCCTCTTTCTCTTCCTGTGCAATTGTGACAAGTCTCGTGACCTCTCTGGGTCTCCATTCCATCAGTTGTAAAATGAAACTATAAGACACTACAATGCTGAAGACTAGCTGTGATAAGGCAAATGAATCCATGAACACTGCCTTGCACACAGTAAGAACTCAGCAAACGACAGAATTAGATGTTTTTAAATTTGACCCTTCTACAGGCTGGTGCCAAAGGCACTTGGTCAGCTAACGCTGGGAAGCTCATAATACATTTAAGCATTCATATTTTCCTACACCTTCCTCCTAGCTAAGATGCCGGAGGCTGCCAGAAATAATCACACTATTTGTGATCCTATGTTTATGCAACAGAAACGAAATGGAATTTTATGGTCTGCTGTGTTCAACACCAATGCCCACACTGGGATAATTCCATGCAGTGCTGTGTAACAAGAATTTATGCAACATCCAATCCAAAGATGCAGCTCCCAGGCCAGCAAAGCTTTACCCAACTAACAGCTTAAGAAAGGAACCAGCCAGCCCCACATCTGTAGCCCTCATATTACATGCACTTAGCAGCAGTTAGTTAATTGACCTGGAGGGTAAATCTGATCTTATCCATTTTAAATGAGCAAACAGATTTTAGCAGGGGAAATACTTTTCACAGAAAATATGTTTCGAATTACAAAAAAAAAAAAAAAAGTGGGAAATGAGAAGACAAATGAACTATAACTGCCATCCTTAGGGTAAAATGAATGTTGCTGGTTGATAAGAAAGGAAGACAACATAGAAGAGGAATGTTTGAAGCATAATCTTGAAAAAACTTTTAGGCCCAAAGGTCTCACTTTGGAGCCAAGGACAGGAATACCATGTTGTTAATGAAGATGAGAGTTTGTTACGTTATCCACCCAACAACCCCCATGGACGAAACATTGAAAAATGTTAACATGATCATCACTCTTGAACAATCTACTGGTGTTGTTTATTATTAATTTTTATTTTTTAATTTATTATTATTTTATTAAATTTATTATAAATTTATTAAATTTGTTAATTTTTTAAATTTATTTTATTTTTCAAGCTACCATAAAGTAAACAGACTTGACTCCATTGCTAGTTTGGCTCCTCTCAAAAAAATGTAATCAGGGTAGATCACAGCCTTAAATGCATTACTACTTGGGCCGAGGCAATGAGTACGCAGTATGGTCAGAGGCAGCTGTAAGGAGAGAGAGGGCTTGTGCTTTGAGCAATAACCCAGCCTGGGCCAGGCATTCACGGTGCCTTTCTAGAAGAGCCAATGAGCTTAGCTTAACTCCGGAGGTAGCATGGAGGGCAGAGTGGCCACAACCTAGAAAGGAAGAAATCTCACGACTGTAGACATGCCATCGCCTTGCAGTATACCAGATGGAATGGAAAAGCAATTTCTCTATGCTGAACAATAGTCTATCAAATACTGTCAGGCAGAACTCCAGAAAAATGGATGTCTGTTCCTTAAAACATTAAAATAGCAATGATTTAAAATACTTGCGGTAAAAATGTATTTATCCATTCAACAAATAGCTACTGAGTGCTCACTCCATGAGGTGGGCCTGGAGAGAGCAAAGGGAGTGGGTAGAGACAAGCTCTCTCCCCAAGAGGATTTATCTTCCTCAGGTAGAACTGTAAAAATAATTCTGAAGCGACTATGAAGTCAACGAGGTAACCTGGAGTTACTACCCACAACAAGGAATGAACCCTTCATCAGAAATGCTGACGATGAGAATGAGCCAGGAGCAGAGCCTCCCAAGCACAGGGCCCGGAGAAGGAAAAGGCAGATGAAAATACTGCAACTTGAAGCAGCAGGGAGTGCAGTGAGGTTTCATAAGGAAGAGAGAGGGCAGCTGAAGGTTAAGCCAGGGAGGCCTGTTGCAGCCAGATCTCAAGATCCACTGACACACACAGGGCCCTTCCTATGCAATGAATTGAGGCTACACTGCCTTCTTTTACAGGTCTCCTTTGTAGTGGTTCAACAGCACTACTTCCGGTATTATTTCTTTAACTATTATTTTAATTTTGAAATACCCAGAGACGATGTCCAGGAAGAAGCCGGCTCATAGACAATAACCACAGTCTGCTACACATTCAGAGTTTTAAGGTTTTCTGTTTTTCAAATAGCTTTCAGTAGTATTCTCTCTCCTTTCCTGCTTTAATTTGTCTCTGACTGATGAGGAAAACAGTTTTACTAGTAAGTAAAAAGTAAGAGGTAATGTATAAAATCCAGTCCTATATCCCAAAGTAAACTAATGTGATGATCCTTATGCTATAAATTCTTCATCACACAACTGGTGTAGGTAGGGGTGGGAAGGGAGAGAGAGAAAGACAGAGAACCTGTCACAACTCTGACCTTCAGAAAACTACCAACTTTCCTCTAGAAGAAATTTGTTGGGACTAATTCTCTGGTGTCCTTGGGTCATAATGTCTTTCAAAGTCACCCCTGAAACTAAAAAGCCATACAAAGCACAAAAACTAATTTATATAAATACAAATCTTCTATATTCAAATCTTCCTAAAAACATGCACATCTGATATAGTCAAGATGACTGTCACCATCACATTTTGTATATATGGCTATATATATAGATACAGCGTAGGTAGCTCCAATTTTATTTTTCTCTATAAATATGTATACTGGCAATTTGTCAATCCAATCAAAAAAATTAAAAGCAATTTCTAGGAGTCAAAAAGACCACATTCTGTGATTCTATCATTGAGTATGTACCCAATAACTAAGTACCCAGGGCAAGAAAGGGCATTGGTAATAACTTTAAAACCTGAGATTTCATTACTGACAATTCAATGCCTTTTATTTAGTAGAAATTGGTGTACATTATTCTGTATCCATATGCTATGCACCAAAAGAAAATAAAAACCAAGAAGCTGAGACTGTGCACGTGAAAACTTTAATGCAGTTCAAGGTCAAAAAGATGTTACATGGCAAAGAATCCACTGATAGCTCTTTCTACTCAATCAGTGCAGGCCGTGGGGACAGAGCATGCCGTACGTGTCTGCACTGCGTCCTAACAGTGATGCTCACGTGGTGTTTGGTAAACAATCTGTGCTTCGCTTTTCAAATGCCTCTCCGTTGATTCCAGGTCGCAACTAAAATGAGTTTAACAGTTTAATTCACCACCTTCCAGGCAGTGATCCACAATGGAAAACTCACATCCAAAGGACAATTTGGCTCAATTAATGGGCTTTTCTCAAATGAAAACCATATGGAAACAGACAGGGCTACTCATTTTACAATTCTTAACTGTTTAGTTCCAGTCTAGGAGATGAAACTTAGGACTAAATATGGAATCATTTGAAAATCGATGAATTAAAAAGAGAATATTGCTAAAGAAATATTCACTCCTGTAAAGCAATGTAATATTTTAAAAAATTAAACATAATTCTTCAATAGTAAAATAGCACCTCAGTCTTCATTCCCAAAAACAGAACCGCATCTAGGAAAAAAAACTAAGCTCAGAAAGCCCACATTTGTTATTTTTTTAAAAATGCCTTTTACACATGATCAATGATTGATACATTTTATACAAGTTTCGGGTAATGTCTTAAATGTCACATAAAATAACAAAAAGCTCAGAGGCAGAACATTTGGTTTTGATCACGCCACTCCAAGGTTTCTCCAAAGGAGCAGTACTGACTTTGTGGGCCATGTAATTCATTGATATAGGGGACTGTCCTATATACTGTATGATACTTAGCAGCATCCCTGGCCTCTGCCCACTAGATGCCAGCAGCAACATTTCTCCCTGTTGTGATAGCACAGAAGTCTCCAGAAACTGTCAAATGTCCCGGGGAGGGGACACATAAAAATTATCTTCAGTTGAGAACCAATTTGCTACTTGAGACTATCACAATATAGTTGATATCTTTATAAAACATATTAAGTATGAAAAGAAGTAAGATGTTCTCATCCTCCTTTTCTGAAACATTTTTGTAATGTTGTAAACCTAAAACTTTTAAAATAGAAGTTAAAACCAAAATGAGAAAAAAATTAAACCACCGCGCCTTATTCTTCTCAGTCATAGTATCACAGGAGTATAAAGCTTTAGTTTTATGGCGACTCCCGAACAACAACAACGTCCTGTAATTTAAAAGCTCATTAACTTCAGCAACTTATTCTAGGAAATACTGGTTCCATTCATAAAAAAATAAATAAATCCCTTCCTCATACACTCCGACAATTGCTATTATTTTTCTTTCAGTGAATTCATGTAATTTAATAGTCCCAATTGAAAGTAGGGGATTAAAAAAAAGGGTAGTCAAAATAACAAATTTGATTTGAAAATGTGATTGGGCAATGTCTTTCTACTTCACTTGAAACTGAAAATCGTCACATTCTGTGTGGTTAATAAACACATTTGAGATACCTCAGTGTTTTGTGAGCTCTCCTGGTGGAGCTGCCTGATTTTGGAAGGGAGACTAGGCACACTGTGCTATCATGCTGCCAAGGTTTCTCCGTCAAGTTCCCAGGCCAAAAGAAGAAGAAAGCAAGGTAAGCAGCAGGGTGTGGGCAATCTGAGGGAGCTCAACGGGCCCTGCAACCCTGCTTTGTCCTCCCACTGACAAATGAAGTGATCGTGTGTCAGTCACTTAACCTCTCGCCTCATATTCCTTATTGCAGAAGAAGGATGGCGGATAATCCATCATCTGGCTAATTTATCTTCCTCCATAACTTCATGGAAAAACTCTCTTTCAGATTCCGATGGGTGGCTGACATAGGAAAAAAATACCCAAGTTACAGATGGCTTCCTGACAACCCCCTTCTCCACCTCATCTCTCACACACATCAGCCTCTTTGACAGGGGAAAACATCCACCTTCACCAAACAAACAATTATTAAATCTTTACAGGGGAATCTTTTCTCTAGTTTCGACTAAACATTACCACCGTTACAAGAGAAAGATAGTCTGATATAAAAAAATATACAAAATGACATAACTTTAAAGAAGCCCTCAATTTTATAAAGTAAGAAAATCCTATAGCGAGCTTTTAAACCTTACAGACAAACCACACCAAATACAGCCCCAGGGTTATTTTGTCCCGGTCACGCTTAAAAGGCATCATTTTGCAGACTCAGAAAGTTAGCAGCAAACCACACCGAGTTCCCAAATGAAATCATGCACTTCTCAGAACCCAGCCAGTACAGCCACATAAATGGGACAGAGGGCTTCTGGCCGACACTTGTGGCCAAGTTCATCCTGTTTCGACAGTACAGGATATAACCAACAGTACAGGATATAACCATTCTCAAAACAGCCAAGTGGGAGACCTGTCCAGCTGGCAGGGACAGTCTTCAACAGGCCTCTCCCCATATTTAGCTCACAAGAGTACACCAGTTAATGAAATTCCAAGGGATAGTTGAGAGCTCTGCCTTAGAATGTGTAGCAAGTCTTGCAAAGGTGACTGCAGGCACAGACCTGTTGTCTGGCACTTAAATATGTACCATGAAACCAACCACATTTCCTGTTAGTTCCTGGGGAAGCCCTCAGCACTTTGAGCAGAATACAGCCGAAAGAAAAAAATCTTCTTGCTTTGGAAGCTGATCTGTCTACCAATGGAAAAGATCAAATGAACAGAACAAAAATAGAAACAGAATTTTGAAATGGAATTTGCTTAACTGTGGAGTTTCCTGTAGTCAAAAATAGAAGCCAGACACTTGACAGTCATATGCACTCATGCAGTTGCCCGTAATGAATGATGGCGAATCATGTTCCAACAAAGACATGAAATGTCATGTCGCCTATATGCGCTATGAGTAAAAAAGAACAATGTTTACAGATTTTGCCTTATTCCTCTAGACTTTGGATTTTTTTTTGTTTTTGTCTGTTTCTGTTTCGACCTCATAACACCATGAATACTGCTAGGACATAATGGGGAAAAAATGCAATGGGAGGGGTCCTCTGATTGTGAATACGGAACAACATAAAATGTAGTATTATTTTAAATGTGAAATATCATTACAAACTGTAATTTATAATGGCGTTATATGAATGCAGATCAAGGAGGGGCTACCAACCGCTCAGTCTACTCTTTCTCCAAGTCTCTCAGTTTACCCACCCTTAAAATGGCCTTCCATGACCCTGTAGACCAGCACTATCTCAAACTTAAATGTGTCTGCAAATCACCTGAGGATCTTGTTAAAATGCAGACTGGGTTCTGATTCGGTAGCTCTGAGTAGGCTGTGAAGATGTGTGCTTCTGATAAGCTTCCAGGTGATGTGATGCCCCTGGTCAGAGAATCAAGCCGAGAGTACCCAGGAGCTCATTCCTACGGAAACACTACGGCTACCAAACCAACGGCCTTCTTTCTCCTCAGTCAAAGATCCTTGATGTCATTGGAACAACACTGTAGTCAACACAAAGGATGACTCATGCTGGGGCCAAGCCAGTCCTGGGAATCGAAGTCCTCTCTGCTCCACAATAGCGTGGGGGTGGGAAGATGATCTAACTTTGGCTAATGATTTGTAAGAAGTCCGCCGAAGTTCCTGTGATGAAAAGGTTGCTTTCCTTTCTTAGCTACTGCTTTGGACTCTGCCATGTGAGGCTGGGCTACAGGAAGCTGATGGAGCCATCTTGGAAACACAAGGTGACAAGGATGAGAGTGAAAGGGCACACGCAGAATACAACAGAGTGAAAGTAAAATGAGCCAAGATCAGGGGTCAACTAGCTATGATCCACAGGCCAAAGGAAAACTGCAATCTGTTTATGTAAATAAACTTTTATTGGCAGAGCCACATCCATTTACTGACATACATTTTACTGACTGTTTACATTTGTTTCTGTGCTACAGTGGCAAAAAATGAGTAGGTGCAGCAGAGGCCATATGGTTCTTAAAGCCTAAAATATTTACTGTCTAGCCCTTTTCAGAACTTTGCTGACCCTTGGCCAAGATGATTAAATCACCTAACGATATGCTTTATTCCATCCTCCAGTTCGCCTTTGTAGCACTTCCAGCATAAGGAATTACTTCTTCAATAGCTGTCTTCCCTTTTGGACAGTAACCGCTTAGCTACTTTGTTTACTACTATATGGCGAACCTGAGCACAGTACCAGGTACACAGGAGATGCCCAGTAAGTTGAATAAATTGTAATGAAGTGAATAATTCTTAACCAAGATGTTTTGAAGTTTCTGTTTCCTTCTGTCTTGACAATATAAGGCATTTAGAACATGCTAAAAATGATAGTTCTTTATATAACCTCCTATTAATAAATAACCTGCTTTTCAGCCTCCACAAACTCCATTTCCTTCCTCTTAAACCGTATACAAGCAGGATAGAATGGAGTTTCCAAATCTGGACTCGCTTTATCCAGAAGCAGTAGACCCGGAGACCTGGAAGTCCAGGTCAGAATTTGCAAGACCAACAGATCCCTGGAAAACAGCAGGATGGACAGCCCATGTTCCGGCCAACTGGAGTCCACACCAGAAAACACACCATAGTGGGCAGCTTTTGGTGCACCCAAGAGGAAACATAAATTTTGAATAAAGAAAGAAAAGTAAAGAGAAGTAGGAGATCCAAGGATGGTAAACGCCCCAAGTTCCTATAGCATAAAAGCTACTACCGGGATATCTTACAGAGATATCTAAATTTTTTATAAACTTGTCTTACAGCAAAATAGTATGATGGAGATGGATGCCTACTAGTTATCTTCTAAGATGGTCCCTTTGATAAAATTAGCAGTTGATACATTCCTTCTACTATATCTTATAGCATAATACACAGCACAATGATAAAACAAAAAACATGGGCCGTGGAGGCAGAACCTAGCTGAAGTTCCCGCTTAGGGGATCTGGGACATCATTTTACGTTTCTAAGCCTCAGTTTTCTAATCCAGAAAATTGGCACAATACTAATAACTCACCTATATATTTGTGCAATTAATACTTATTAGATGATAAAATATAATATTGTTGCTGTTTCATTTTTTAAGCAAAAATGGAGAAAATCATTCAAATACATTATCTGACAATCTTTACCCTTTTTAAAATTTAACTGCCTTTCCCACACTATTTTGACATCAAAACCTGTTTTCTGTATTGCAACACCGTCATCTCATATTATTTACTTGTGCCTGAAAGAGGTATTATAAGTAATGTATAAGCTCATCATTAATAATCTATTGCAGGCTGTCTGAATATTCCTCAAGGAAACATGAATAAGAAACAGGCGGTTTCAATATGAGGCCTTTCCTTTTAAGAAAACGCAAATGACTTCACTCAGCAAGTAAAGAAATAATTGGGAAAAGCAAATATCATGTATTTTTAAATCCACTCTTAGCGCTATTCTAAAGCCATTATTTATCACTGCATAGCTCTGGGCCTCTACCGACACACCTGCAAAACAGAGATTAGTTTTACAATGTTTTGGGGAAAAACACATAAATAGTTAAAGGTCTCAAATTTATGAAGAAGCCTGAGATGATATGTCAGCATTAATTAACTTAATAAATTTTAATCAGTTCCTACTGAGCTCTGGGCACTGAGTAAACAACAGGGTTGAAAGGGTTAAATTCTAATGGAGCAGTATGACAACAATGGCTAATGAGATAATTTTTCTGAAGAAAATTAAAGAAAGTGGGGAGAAAGGAATAGAGCGTGACGGAAGTACTGTTTTGAAGGGCTTATTGGTATGTCTATATGGGAAGGTAAAGTATGAACACATCAGAATGAAGAAGCAAGTTATATGCCTAGAGGGTGGGGTAGGAGATGGGGGTGCGGAGAAAAGCATGTTCTAGCCAGGAAGCAGTAAATGTAAGCCTCTAAAACTATTCCAAAGGAGGGCCCTCCTTGGGTTGCACAATAACACACACCCTCTCTCTCCCTCTCTCTCTCTCTCTCTCTCTCTCTCACACACACACACACACACACACACACACACACACACACACACACAAACTTATTCATTCACAATGGCATATATGTGCACCTCAATGCCCTTATAGTTTCCTCCCTTGAATCCTTCTACTGTTGTCAGCTTCCTCATCTATCTCTCACTCCTGACACTGTACCCTTAAGGCAGTTGTCCCCAACCTTTTTGGCACCAGGGACCAGTGTTCCTGTGAGCATCTAATGCCTGATGATCTGAGGTGGAGCTGAGGCAGTGATGCTAGCACTGGGGAGCGGCTGCAAATACAGGCGAAGCTTCGCTCGCTGGCCCACCACTCATCTCCTGCTGTGCAGCCTGTTCCTAACAGATACCGGTCCATGGCCCAGGGGTTGGGGACCCCTGCCTTAAGGCACAAAGCCTGCTCCCCCAGCATTTTAGCACAAACGTTTATGAAATGTTTGTTGAATGACAGAGCAACTTTTCTAGATGAATATGCAGGAGAGTGATCCAGGAGAGGAATGTTTTTAAGAATTATTTGTAAATTAAATTTTACCCCCGAATCAAGTCCAATAAAATGAAGATGATAACTTTGGCTGAGAAGTAGTAAATTTCTGGGGAAAAGAATCCTAATGGCAGATCACCTAAACCTGGAAGTGCGCAGCAGCCCATGCCTGTAGAAGTTCAGCAAACCGAAATGTATTGCTTAATTAAGTAAAATTTTCATTTAAGAAAGAGCTTCCTTTATACTAAATCTAGATCCATGCTTGGTACAATTAAAAACAAATCTGAATGCTTAATTTATCATGTTAAACACACAGAGGCTGTAGAACCTGAAGTAAAGTGACACATATGAATGTTAAGGTATGATTTAATTAAGTTCAGTATGCACATACTCTGCTTTTTGCTTTATATGAAGACTTTATAGAAGGAAACCAATTTTCTGACCTGTAAGTACAGAATCCAGTTACATCTCTCAGCAAGGGATATTACATTCCAATGTGCCATTTTCCATTTCAGATCTGCTTCTGGTCTCCTCTGTAACACATTATGTACCTTCTCATTCCTTCATCATTTTATTTTCATCAAATTTTGTTTTCACCCAGGTTTATCTTTAGCAGTATCTTAAGGGTTAAATTAAAATTGCATAAGAAAATGAAAGTTTCCTGAAGCCAGATGAGTAAACTGTCCAATTGTTCTTCCCTAAGCTGTTCTCAATAAGGCATTAACTGGAAGGTAGGAAGGAAGGGAGAGAGAAAGGGAAGGATTGAGGGTAATAGAGGAAAAAGAAAAAGAGAAAAATAATCGATCCTTAATTATTTTATTATAACAAGACCCTATCAGTAGGCTGCAACATATAGTTGCCTACTGTAAGCCAAGATTTCTATTCCTCAACAAAAGAAAAGTTTTTCTGGGGAGGTGGAGTAGGGGTGGAGGGAAGCTTATAATTAAAAAAGAGAGACCAAAGAAAAACATCATAACTCGGCAAATCTAAGATGTCATCAATTCAAAATTCACCTTTTAAAAAAATTCACCTTTATTAAACTGTATCATTGTAATTTTTAAAGAACTGTTTATTCTTTAATGTTTAAAAATGCACTTAGTTCAAAAATGTAAAAATATCCATCTTGATTTTTTAGTGTTATCAACTATAGTCACTATGTTTTGCATTAGATCCTCAGATCTTATTCATCTTATAGCTGGAAGTTTGTACACTTTATAAACTTCTCCCTATTTCTATCTTTACCCTTACCAACATCTCACTATTTCTATCTTAAAATCTTGTCTTAATATGTCTCATTTAAAATGGAGAAGTATTTCTATCAAAACACTCAGCAAATACACCTATTAAAATGACCAAAACGAAAACACTGATAACGAATGCTGGAGAGGATATGGAGCAACAGGAATTCTCACTCATTGCTGCTGGGAATGTAAACTGGTATAGCCACTTCAGAAGACAGTTTGGCGGTTTCTTATAAAACTAAACATATTCTTACCATGAGGTCCAGCTATCATGCTGATAACGTACCCAAAGAAATTGAAAACCCCAAAAATCGGTACAGCAACTTTATTCATAATTGACAAACCTGGAAAATAACCAAAATGTCCTTCAGTAGATAAATAAATAAACTGACACATTCAGACAATGGAACAATATTCAGCACTGAAATTAAACTATCAAGCCATGATAAGACATGGAGGAACCTTAAATGCATATTACTAAGTGAAAGAAGCCAATCTGAAAAGTCTATACACAGTATGATCCTAACAATATGACATTCTAGAAAAGGCAAAACTCAGGCGACAGCAAAAAAGTCGGTAGTTGCCGGAGCTTAGGGGAAGGGAGAAATGAAGGGAGTTGCGCAGAGGATTTAAGGGCAGTGAAACTACTCTGTATGACACTATAATGGTGAATATATTTCCTCATAAATCTGTCCAAATCCAGAGAATGCAAAACACCAACTGTGAGCCTTGATGAAAACTGTGGACTTTGGGTGATTATGATGTGTCAATATAGGTTCATCGCTTAACAAATGTACCGCTCTGGTGGGCGATGTTGACAGTGAAGGAGGCTATGTACACGTGGGAGCAGGCGGTACTTGGGAAATATCTATCTGTATCTTCCTCTCAGTTTTGCCATGAACCTAACACTGTTCTAAAAAGAATAAAATCTTCTTCATTTTTTTTTTTAAAATACTCAACAGAATCTCATCCATACACAAACTATGGCATTCACACTTTGGTGAGGAGCTAGCGAATGATGAAGGATATAGATTTCAGGACATGTCCTCCCAGAGGCACAGAGTTAGACATACTCTGGAAAGCGTATTTGACAAGTGAGGATGGGTTTGTTCTAAAATTGATACGTGGGGACAAGTCCAGGCATGCATTAATTCAGTCTTTATCGAGATCAACCTGTCCTCATCTAGGAACCACTTCCCTCTTCCACAATGGAGTTTGTCACACCTCTGAGACGACCTATGCAGCTGGACACAGTGGAGTTTCACGCTTAGAACACTTCCTGCTATGGGTAAGAATCAAGAGAATTCTCTAACTGGTATCTGGGATCCAGGCACCACCATGTGACAGTTCTTTTCTTCTTCTTCTCATGGGTAACTAACAGGATTAAAAGACAGCAACTGCTGGTGACCACTCTCGAGGCTGTGCCCCTGCCCTAAAGACAGGCGGCAGAGCTAAAGAGGGATGGGTGAAGGAAAGCATGAGTAGCAATTTTGTATCCAATTTCTGAAGCATTTTTGTTTGTTTGTTTGTTTTAAATGCTGCTTTCTCATGCTAGATAGGTAGGATTCAAAGCTAAACTGAGGCTTATTAAAAATGAATTTGAGCAAAAGTTGACTCAAGTGAGGCAGCACCAAACCAGAAGTGGTTAGAGCAATCCACCGACAGACACTGGTGAGAGACTTACAGAGAAAAGGTGGAAGCAAAGTAAGGAAACTGTTGATTGGCTATAGCTTAAAGCCTAGTTGGCTGTTTGCCGTTGGTTATCCTTAGGCCTAGATTTCATAACCTGGAGGCAATTATAGGATTAGATTTTAGTCTGGTCTATAGGCTGCCAAAACATTAGAGCCATCTTAGTCTAATGGCCTCCTCGTTTAATTAATTTAACAGTGGACAAGTGGATAAGTAGGTCCAGTGACAAATGAATCTGAATATTATCTGGCTTATTATTTGCTTTCTATTTGTTGCAACATAAACAGAGAGTAACCATTTGACCATTGTCTAGGTGTCCTGCTATTCCTGTCAAAACCTTACTTTGGAAAGGTCCAAAACACTCCCCCTATTTGACCACACATGACCATCCACATCTGCTTCTCCAACCCTTTATGCACTACCTGGAATGAAGCAAGAGATAAGTGATTATCTGATGGCTAGACACTCATAAAAACAACACCCCCTTTGCAGCTCAAAAGCTGTGCTTACCAAGAACAGTACCATTCTACATACTGTAGTTCAGGTCTCTGACTTCAAATGCAGGAGATCCAAGAATTACAAGCACCGTTCCCTGACCTTTCAGGAGCATTCCCACCATTAGAAACCAAGTTAAAAACCAACTCACCCACCACAGTGTGGGAGTGGACTGCAGAGATTTCCCAGTCCCATAAACACAACCACCGGACTCTCCTCAAGAAGCCATTAATAGCCTTTACAGAAGGATAAAAGGATATTTACAGAACCAGGCTTTCCCTAGGAAATGAAGTAGCCTTTTTGACTCACAGTGTAAAAGAAATCAGTGAGAATGAGTTGGCCAGCGATATTAACCATATCTTAGACAAAAGAAAAAAGAAATTGAGAGGGATGGTTGAAATCACTACCATATTCAGGGAATGGCAAGGGCCTTTTCCAGCCCCTCACACCCCCCAGTCCATTCATAGTTTCTAATTCAAATACAGCCCTTTCAAAACCTTAAAAGGGTACAAAAAGCTATTCGAAGCACCGTTCTTGTCCAATATAATTTCTCAGCTGACGGCTGAAATAAACAAACAGAAAACATTTATGGATTTTACTAAATGCAAGTTGCATTTACATACTATTTCCTATCCTCACTACTATTTGTACAGGGGGATGTTATACTTATTTTTTAGATAAAGCTTAGAAAGATTAATTGCCATGCCTCTCTCTAGTTGGTGTGTCACACAACTAGAAAATGATGGAGTTGAATGTCAATTCCAGGTTTGGAAACCCGTGGTTTTGCCAGAGTATCATGATGCATCTTAGGGTAATTAAAACTAAATGAATAAAAATATATACCTCAAGTCAATAATTGATTTTTCTTCATTTATGGTCCTATCAGTCCAAATATATCTGTGTCATTACAGCATCAGTTAAGAACAGCTGATTGTTTCTTTCTGAGCTAGGAATGTCTCGCTTTCATAGACATCAACATTTCTGCTCATAAACTTACCACCACATCTAAAACCATCACTCTTTCACAGATACAATGCAAGGACTTTTTGTTAAGCATCCTTCTTGGATCATCACTCTACCACACTGCCTTGTCATTTATTACTGGCCAAGTTATAGGGGGGAAAATACACTGCTTCCTACTTTAAAGTTCTATTTTACTGCTCTCTAAGCTTCAGGATATGTCTTCGTTGCAGGATGCAGCCACCTCCCTTATCAATGCCTATCTGAATTCTTTGCATTGATCTAAAAAGAAAACTTAAGTGACTGTCCCATGTTAGCAAGACATGTAATCGAGATTTTGAGAGGCATCTGTCTAGCTCTCAGGAGCTTCCAAATACTGGCCCATCAAAAGAAAGCTCGTGTGAGAAATGCATGTCACCGAACTTCACAATGGCTCACGCCAAGGCAGAGCGTCATTTTAGCAAGACGCAAAGAACCTGCAAGATGAATATGAGTTAGACGCAGAGCAACTGCCAGGCAACATGGCATGTTCATCACTTAAACACTCCATTTCATTCCAAGGTACCAAAACGATAATAGACTTTATTCTAATTGGATTGTCTGCAATGAGCCAATTTAAGTGCTAAATGCTGCGAATTATTCAGCCTGACATAGCAATGCACTGATGTGAGCTGCTGTAGGGCAGGAGGTTTGTGGAAAGTGTGAGTTCCTGAGGCATAATGAGGAGCCGAGATTCTAACCTGGCAGACCTCCACAGCACAGATTCATGTTGTTTCAACAGCTGCGGAGGACCCAAAAAGCATTTGCTGCCACCTTGACCCAAAATGCATCTGCCACCAGCCAGGCATTCCAGCCTCCACATCGCTGGGCCAGACATGTCAAAGGCTTACTGGGAGAACAGCTCAGAACACCAGGGAAAATTATGCACAAGAGTGAACATCATTCACCATCACTTTGGTTCCATTACTTTGACATTTTCGGAATGTTATTATTTTTAAAATTAAAGGCACTGCTAGAGTCTAGAATTTCACAAACAGTGATTAAAACCTTGAGATATGGAATGGAAATGGACTTACCACATTTAACCACAGTTAACTGACCCCAAGGCAAGTTATTTAATAGTCCTATACCTCAGCTTCTTCATTTTTAAAGTGGACATGATAATAATTTCTATATGTCACATAACTATCATGAAAATTAAATCTATATAGTGATTTTGGACATGTATGGAGCCCAATGCAAATTAGAGACTAAAAATGTATAATGTTTAAAATATATAGAGAAACATAATTATAATAGCGTATACATATAACTTTTCTTTCAAAACAGATTTAAAGAGAAATAATGAAACAAGCATCTATGGAATTCCATCTGTAACCTAAATTATCACTATCTCATATTAGAGTACATATAAAAAGGTGCCTGATTTGAAAGTTGAGATTTTATTTACAGTACATTTCAGTCATGGATTCACTTCTAGAAATCACTTGTTAAAAACATGGAGGGGGGCAAAATAGACGGTCTCTTGGGTGCCATCTATGACTAAAATTAGGATTTTCACATTTAACTTATAACTATGATAATCTTGTTACTAAAATAACTTTCAATACTGCCCTATTTCTAAATTTAACTGTATTTTCAGTATATATTATGGCTCTCTAATATAAAGCCAAATAAAAAGTCTAGAATGCTATGAAAACTTTTATTTATAAATGCCAACAAAGAAAAATAGAGAACCAGCTTTTAATGGCTTAAGAAGAAAATGTTTCTTTCGTCTCCTGACCAAAAGGAAAATTAAAATTTCTCCTGTGTCAAATGCAACTGATTCCCTTTGGGCTGAGGGATTAAAGTGCCATAATATTCATGTCTGACTTAACAGTGCTGTGTATATTTTCTATTCATAAGAATTAACAACAGTCGAATAGTTTACTTGACGGCTTTTCCCTCATACATCCAGACACATTAATTCAAGAATGAGCTGCAATTATGTGTGCTGTTCAAGTAGGAGTTATAAATGCAACCCAGGCTGTCTTGTGTCAGTGTCATTATTTGTGATTTCCTGTATTATTTGGGTCAGGTATTTGACTTTAAATCAAGTTACAATATGATGCTTTGTACTCTAATAATACCATGTAAGAGTTAGTACTTTTGTTGAAAACTTAATTTCCATTTACATAGAATATCTGAAATATAATCAGACACTTCCTGAACTTAAGTGGGAGAGACGGGGACAGACATGCTCCTGGAAGGCCTTACTCAGCAAAGACTCAAACTACAGCTTCTGAAGAAGGATTCGCAAATTTTATTGCACTAATCTTCAGAAACAGGCCAAGGAACAATAAGATGATGACAAATAAGGTATATTCTGCAGCTACGTTTATAGAACGCCACCACCGTCCTCCAAACTGAAGTCTTCTCTTGCTAAAAATGGTATAGAAACACAAATACTTTCACATTAATCAAGATTTCAGCACAACTCCCCCACCGCCACCACCACCATTGCCATACTCAAGCCAACAGGAGAGAAGTGAGAGACGTCCTGGAATACTCAGAAAACAAACAGGCAAAGTAGTTGAGAAAGATCATCTTGCTTAGAACGTGTTGGAAGGAGGGGGAATGCAGGATTGCCGAGAGACACTTACTTATCTTGCAACGATTTTTAAAATTTTATCACATATAAAATTATTTTGCAAGTTAAATAGATTCTCATTTTACAAGAGTCAAATAATACAGTATATTTGCTGAAACAAATACAACCTTATAAAGCCTGTAAGCTCCCTGCCCATTTCCACCTCCTCTTCAAAGAAGAGGACATGACTCACTAGGTTAACATAAATCCTTCCATTTCTCTTTCTATAACTGACTTCTATCGTGAGGTATCATACCTGCTCTTTGGAGTCAACCTTTTACCTCCACGGTCATGAGCTAGAAAGAAAATGGAGCTAATGAAACCAGGCAGATATTTCACTCCAAAAAGGAAAAACTGTCATTTTCAGAACAATATCTTTATTCATAAAGACAAAAACTGTTCTGACTGACTTATGAAGAATACTTTCAGATGCTTAAACTTGGACCAGGAAAACCAGGGGATGGCAAATATCCCCCTCGTACACTGCTGTCTTCATAGCGTGAAAGAGACATAGACAGTGATGACTACCAGATGGCAAGGAGCTGCCAAATGTGGCTGACAGTCCCCAGCACATTTCTCTAAAATTGAGCAGGAGGCAGAAATCTAAAGTCCCTAGAGGACATTGATTTAACCTGAGTCTTAAAAGTAAAAGGCCCATCTCCAAGAACATCGATGAACTTTATATCTTATGCCAGCAGCCATCATGGAATCACAAAGCAATGTCATGTCAAGTAAAATTAACCATTTCCAACACAAGAACAGTGGGTCAAGGAAATCAATAAGACAGACCAGCAAAATCTTTATCTTGACCTTCATCTCATTTCATCATTACAGGACGATCTGCCTAAAGTCCTGATCCACTTGAGAGGACCAGGACCAGAAGAGCCTCCATGAGAAAAAAAGAAATTCCGTGACGCAATGTCTCCATTCGGATGGGAAATAAACCAGAGTTTATTTAAAGTGATCCCACTGTGAAATACACTTGATTAGACTGAAAAGGGGAAGGGGGTGGGGTAGTTTCCTTTTTGTTATAACAAAGACACAAAAGAAAACTCTTTAGCAAATCTGGACTAATCTCTGAGAGCTGAGCTCTAAAGACCATGCCTCTCAGTTTACATGGCTTTGAAAAATCATACATTCCCACTGGCGAGAAGAAAGGAGCAGAAAGAACTAAAAGCTGGGGAGTATTCCCTCAGAAGTTAGTAACATAACGGAATATACTCACCTGAGGTTATATGAACAAGGTAACAATGATCCAGCCAAGGGTGCTGACTTATTGAGAAATATGCTATAAATAAGTAGGGGGAAAAAAAAAAAAAAGGCCCAGACAACTGGATATCTCTTCCAAAAACAAAAACAAAAACACTCACATAGAAATACAAAACCTAGAAGACTCTTAGCAACTACGAAAGTCACAGACCCCTACAGATGGCTAAAACCTCATTAGTGCACTTTTATGAGTTGGGAAAAGATGACCCCCTCTGCTCTGGGATGCAGCCAACATTTGCCCTTGGCCAGTGCTCTTACACAGTGAACATCTTGCCCAGCTGTCCATTGCAGCCCTTTGCATGTACAAGCTCATCTTACTTTCAGCATGAGAAAAAACAGTAAAGAGAAGAGAAACTGGAAGAAAGAGAAGTATTTTTAAATGGTGCAAAAAAGTAAATAACTTAAAATCTAACCATTAAGCTATAACTTGCTTCAAATCCATGCAGTCCTGTTTCCTCCCAGTAAACTCAAATATTCTTATCAAAACAGTCTTAAAATAATTCTTGTCTCTGCATAATTTAAATGCTTTAGAAGAAACCCCTAACCACATGGAGAATAAAGAAATGCCAACCTCCCAATGTTAGCTCCCAATTGACAAGAATAAGGGGAATTAAATATCAAAACTATGCAGATTATTCAAGTATATCAAACAAAAAGGCAAAAGATTAAAAAAAAACAACCATAAAAGTTGTGGGAATGACTGCCAATCGTCTGTGCACAAGAATCAATCATAATGACAAATTCCGATAGATTTTTTTCTTTGCTTTTTTTTTTTTTTGGTACATTAAAGAGCAATTGAGACCTGCTTAAATGAAGGTTTGCAGTCTGAGTTCAGTAAGCAAAACCTAATCCTAAATGATGCTGAGACACTATGGAATGGAAATTCATAAATAACATTTAAATTTAAAATGGAACCAAGAAAACACACTGTCCATTAATGAATTCCTATCTTTTCAGTGGAATATTTCTTTAAATATTCAGTGGAATATAAACGAAATATTCAGTGGAATATAAATGAAAAAAGGTTTTACTGTTTTGACTCGGTTTTAGCAGTGCTGAGTGGCCATAACTACATTTAAATGAGAATTATTGCTAAAGCAAGAGTATTTCTAAAGCTGATTCTATATTGTTGCATATTTTCTAAGAATATTCTTAGAAGCAAATCCTGTGAGGCTGCAAAAATACAACAAAAAAATAGCAAGGTGGAAGATAAGATCTTGACGACTTGCTCCTTATGCCATTCATAGAGAGAGAAAACAAAAAGATTCTATTATGCTAGATGGACTTCAAAAGATGCATACTGACAATTTAAAAAGAGGAAATTGAGGATGTAAATCATCACAGTGAAAATGCACAGATTTACCAGAAGAGAAGAAAATACAAATTGAAACAACTTTTAAGTTATACTTCGGAGCTATTAAAGTACAAAGAAACTATAAAACTCAATTTTGGTGGAGCTCTGGATAAACAGGTACATACTGCCTAGCAATGAAACCAACTTCAATCTTTCCAAACAATCTAGCAGTCTTAATAGCTGTTCAAAAGCAGTAATTTAAAATAAATAACTTGCGGGCAAAAAAATTTATACCAAGAAATATGATATTTCATTATAAAGTAATGAAATTGAAAATAACCTAATGCTTCAAAATAAGGGAACAATTATACAAACCATGACATACAAGCACAGTATATAATGATATTTGTGCAAGCAATATGCACACACATCCCTATTAAAAATAAACCTGTTGACAATGTTAACAGAGAGGAATGTATTTAAGTACATTTATTTGATCAACAAAAAAATGCAATTAAATATATTTATATAGTACATATAAACAACAGAATCAAAGGTAAGTCCAATTGGACTAATGACCCAAATGTCAGTAAAAATGAGACACAGAGCCAGAGTTATGGAATTGGCATTTAATGTGCACACACTTTTTATTCCTCTGTCAACAAATATTAATTGTACTTCTGTATCTCAAGTGCTAAGCTTAGATGCTTGAAATATAGTAGAGAGAAACAAAGATGCTGGCCTCGTGGAATTCTCAAAGCCTCTGCTCCCACCCTTGTGTCTTTAAACAAAAAAGGTATTAAATATTTTAAGTGTAGAAAGAGTTTCAAAGAAGGAAGAAAAGGTTGTCATGAGGGACATAGAGAAATCTAACCTAGTGTGAAGATGAGGGGAGGGTGCTGCTTTCCTGAAGAGACATTTGAAGGCAAGCTGTTATCCTGGTAGAAGAAGGCAGCCACAGGAGCAGAAGGAACAGCATGTGCTAGGGAAAGGTAAGAAAGAAGTCTTCTGTGGCTGGAACACAGAGCACAGCGGATGAATAGAGTAAAGGATTAAATCATGCGAGGATCCTTGAGAACCAGCAAAGTTTCAGTCCTTCCTCCTAAATGCCAAGAAAGCCACTGAAAGTTTTAAGCAAAGCGGTGACTCAACAGGGTTTGCTCATGTTTTCTTGGCTCCACTGCGGGGAGGTTGCACCTTAGGTGGAGAAAGCAAGTGGAAAACAACTATGCAGGAAGCAAGACTTTACGTTGTTAAAAGGCAAAAGGAAATGCACAGAGTGATCGCAGTGGGGACTTCACAGGCAAAGTCTGCTCCAAGGGCTGCAAGAACAACTGCACGCTACAGTTCTTAAACACAGTTAAGAAAACACAATAACCATAGCTAGAAAAGTAAGAAAAATTCAATATTTGAAACAAAAATACCTTTGAATAGGCAATTTCCAGAAGGGGGAAATCTAATAGTTAAAGATATAAAATGAGGGGTGGCTCCATCCGCAGTGTAGTGGTTAGCACATCTGCTTTACACGCAGAAGGTCCTGGGTTCACGCCCCAGGTGGAGCCACGGGACATATCCCGGGTGCACTGGGTCCTGGGTGAGCCGGGCCCCTCGAGTGCGCCCGGTGTGCCAGGCCCCGGGTGCACACCGCGAGCATGTGGGAGGAGACACCCCGCCTTCAGAGATCCAGTTCTTAAGGAGAAATGGCAACATCCACAGGTCAGGGGTGGGAGTTGGGGGGGTGGGTACCTAAGAGAGGGGAAAATTTTTTTTAAAAAATAAAAATAAAGATATAAAATGATATTCAACCTCGCTAGCAACAGATAAAGGCAAAATCAAAGAGTGAGAGTTAAATTATCCATCAATTCACCAAAAATTTGATAGACCCAGTTTTGGATAGATAGATAGATAGATAGATAGATAGATAGATAGATAGATAGATAGATAGATAGATAGATACATGGGTGGATGGATAGATGGATGGATGGATGGATGGATGGATGGATGGATACATACACACATCTTTACATATAAAGATTAAGGCAACGGGTTCTAGACAACCAAGGTGTCCTTCTTCCCTGTGGGAATAAATGGAATGGGATCGATGGATGCGTGGAATTCCATATAGCAACTGAAAGCAATTAACACAATGTACATAAAACGATGTGAATAGACTTGCAAAGATGGCATTGATTAAAAATAGATAATAACAGGGTGAAATCTATAGCACAGAAACATTCAGGTGAATTAAAAACATTAATAGAGAAGATTTTTGGAGAAAAAAGAATGGAGTCAGAGAGGAGAAAAGTGATGAAGATAAACTATGAGAGGTCTCTTCACAAACCAAGGATGATAACATACCAGTAAGTATGTGATATCTTCTGAAAAATATGCCAAAGTTTTTATAATAAAGTTTCTAAATGATTTTGAAACAAACTTTAATCTTCATCAGTGATAAAAACCTCACTCGATATTTTATTATATTAAAATACCATGATGGCAGCAGTATTAGCAACTATATTTTTCTAACAAGTCTTATCAATTCTAGCTGGTTTTTTAAATGATTTTGCTACCTTTCACATTTAAACTGCACTGTCCAAAAGATTAAAATCCTGAGTTGGCAGAGATTTATATTGGCTAGCCGAAAAGGGTAGACTTAGCCTGCGAGAACAGCTCCTTTATCCTCCCAGAAATATTTATGTAACTTGTACCATTAACTTGACCTCTTATAACAGGAAATCTGGAATTCTTGGTAACTGATCTTTGAATTTTCTACTCAAGAGCTGCCACTGAGCATGTGGGCCCCAACATGCTCAAGAAAGTATCAAAATATTGGCCAAGGAATGAGGCCAAAAATAGCCTTGCTATTAAAAGTACTCGGTTGTCAAAAGGGGTAGGAAAACCCATTTCATTTCTACTCTTTGAAACACAGAAACCTTTTTAGTCTTTCTAAGAAAAGATGGAATTATTTAAAGGGCAAGATAATGAAGAAACCCCAGGAAACTTCACTTGAAATAGGTTGAACGATGCTTCAGATCCCTCCCCCACATCAGCTTCTGTGTAATGTCCAACAAATTCAAGGATTTGAGACCCTTACGTGTAAGCATAGCCCCCCAAATGATTTAAGTCTGCAATCACAGCAACATAACTAAAGTTCTTACTTTTAATGTCAGTATTATTCATTTTTATGTACATTGGTGGTAACTTCCACCACACCAACAGATTCTCATTATGTCTACTTAAGCACATAAAATCAAATTAATTCATGTTTGCTTTCTTCCTATCTGCCCTTAACTCCTGCAGAGAAGAAACACAGAAGCAGAAGGTTCCAGATTTTATTACTATGCTGAGTCACTAAATTATACAGGATTGACCTGCTGATCCTAAATTACTCAAAACTCTAACCAACATGTACAATAGAACTAGGGCCAAATGCAGCCAGTGACCTCCCAGCACACACACACACACACACACACACACACACACACACACACACACACACACTGATTGTAAACATTGATTCAAACCTGTACCTTGGTCCTTGCTCAAAATTTAGAAAGGAAACAAGTTTTTCAACTTTACTACAATTAGGAAAAAAGTTCCACTGACAGTGTGATTTCAGATAAAATCAGAGCAACTCAGGAATTTCCTGAGCAGACAGTGATCATCTGTGTCCTCTTAATTACAGGAGCTTTTATATGCACTTTGCTTATGGTTCTATGGTTATATTCCTGGTGTTGAAATAATCTTCCAAACCAGAAATATAAATTCCTAGAATAAAAAATTTCTTCTGTACCTTCCTTCGGCATAGGACATTGCCCATAAAAGGACCTTCCAATAGAAATACTCTCATTCGAAGATGACAAATTTCATCTTGACATGACTGATGAAAGCAGCCTGCAGAGCAGTGGTGAAAAGAATCAGGAGGGTACAGCTGGGCTCCACTAGGAAGACTGATCGATGAGTGATGTCTTCCATGAGCACGGAGACAGATGCCGCGCCTGTGATCCAGAATTAAACTGCTGAGTTTTTAAATAATCTTAGATTTGAGAGTCACCCTTAAGATTTTCTTAGTAACAGTACAAACCAGGCATATTGTAAAATAAATATTTATTATGAAACACCGTTCATGTGAAAAAGAAAGGAGGGAAACTGGGAAAGAAGGAGGACTGGTAGCATAGTATAACAGAAAATGTTACCCCAAAAACACAACTGCTCAAGAAAATGCTTTATAATTTCAAATTTTGTGTGCTTTAAGTTGTCCAAATCAAAAGTGCACTCATTTCATTTAATAGTTCAATTCATTCCATTTTCTATTAAAGAAGAAAGATAGAGCTCTTTCCTATACAGAAAACTGAAACTTTTTCTAAATGTTTTAGCTAGGAGCTACAGTAGTCAGATACAACTTTTAAAACATAACTCAAATATGTTAGATATCTACTATACAAACACAGTCCCAGGTCTTAAATTGTTTTCTTCAAATATGACTTCACTTTGTCCATGGCAAAAAGAACGTGTCCAACTGATAACACCTGCAACTTTGGAGATATATGAAAACCTAAAAATAAGGCTAAATACATTCATGGTTCTCTGAAATTAAACACGTTAATGAAAACCATTCATATTTGCACAATTCTTTCTGAAGAGCATATTTTCTCTAAACCCAAAGGACCTTCCTGGAGACAATGAATGTGAAGTGTTAAAATATTAAATATGTTCCATTTCTTCCAGAGAGGAAGTATTTAGAAAGTCAAATGGACAGAGATAAAGAGTGAAGAAACTCTGGCCTTGCTTTAATTTTTATTGACTCAGTTGAAAGATTTCTAGTATTACCACTGTTTATTCCACCATAACAAGATTGAAAATAAACAAAGTTGGGCAAATATCTGAACCTACTTGGTTTGACTTCAAATATTCTTTCTTGAATGCATAGATCTTTCATTCAGATACAAGCGAAACTCTGAGGACCTTCTGGGAGATGCATTTAAAACACTTTTGAATCCTGGGGATTTGTGTTAAGTGTGTCACAAACAAATGGACGCACAAGTAAACCTTGCCAAGAACTGTGAAAAAGACCACCTATACCCCGAGAAGGTGAAAGTTCAATCCAGGAAATGAAGTTTGGAAGGGAAAGAACCCTGTAGATTGGATAAACAGTGTCAAAGACAGGAGAGGACATGATCCTGAAAAAATTACCCAGACAGTAGATCTAAAGACATCAGCAGATCCTAATTTGACTCCTGGGAAGTGCATGGCAAGACCATTAACAGAAGAGGAAATGAATCCTGGAGTCCTGGAATCACCACACTCTGGTTGTAAGGTCACGAACAAGCTTTCTATACCTCTCTAACCTCAGTTTACCTCCACTGAAGTATATGTGCCCTGCCTGGTCCTCAAGGAGTAACATATATATGAGCATAATATAAACTACATGGGTCAGTGCAGTCAGAATATCAGATTAACCTAATTATTATATCTGGTTTTCAATTATCTGTAGCGTAGCAATCTTTTGAGCAGGAAAGAATCTGTTCCTTTAAAAAAAGCAGTTCCTTTGAGGTTTTCTACATGTTGATAAAAGCTCTGCCTTCATCAAAGTGTGGAAAAAGACAGACAAAATGTAAAATTTTCTACCCATTTACAACTTTGCTTTCGAGCACCAAAAAGAAAGTCTTTCTGATTTATATGAAAGATCACTTGACACTCTGGTAATATTTAACAATTTACTTTCCTGGGATAAAAACCCAGTATAAAAGTACTGGGTTGATTTTTGTCAACTGGAAAAAATACATATATGTGAACAGCCTATACCAACTGTACGCATATATATATGTATTTCATGACTTTTACAGATTGGATTTACACCTTTTAAAACCACCTAGGGGATGGCTTTTTAAAAAGACTCCATCAAATTCTGAGTAGCAATTTAAATGCAGTGAAAAAATCCAGCTGTATGCTTGGGGATTACGTAAGAGTTAAAAAGCTGACCACAAAACTAGGTAGACATGAACGGGAAGCCTGTGGGCATCTAACAAGAAGGTTTTAAATCCTGTAAAAGAGGCAGTCTATAGTAATGCTGCAAACAGTAAAATACTGTATCACCCTCACTCTCAAAGGATGCTAGGAGGCTGGTTCAGCATTACTCACATTTGCTCAGGCCTGTAGGGAGATGGTTAGTCAAATGACAAAAAAAAAAAGAAAAAAGAAAAAACCACGGCAGTGGAAACCACTGGCCCTGCTTTAGAAGCAGAAAACAGAAGGTGTTTGCACTTCTTTCTCTTGGCACAAAAGTTTTCCTTTTCATGAGACTTTCACAGTCTCTTGAGTCCTGAGAAAAAAAGCAGCTCCTTCTGGATGGAGACTTAGAATCACAGCAGGGCCCAGTTTCAAGTGGTGGGTACTGGCAAGCCTGAGGCGGATGAAGGGCCCCACAGCTGCACTTGGGTGTTGAAAACGAGGAAGAACAGGATGAGGTTATGCCAGAGCGGAGGCACAGAGCAGCACAGGCTGGGTCTGTCCTGGGTATGGAAAAAAATATACAAAGCTCATCAAATTCCCTCAGCCCTAGCTGGAGAAACTGAACACCCAGATGTGAAAAAGACTATTTACAGAAGCATCTCTTCCTGCCAATACCTGAATGACATCCATCTTTCTGGCTGACAAGTTTAAGTGGATCCAGAAATGTGAGAAGATGGAACAGACACATATAAAAAGGAAAGGGGTGGGGAGAGCCTTCAGATTTTAATGACATACTTCCTGTTAATAAAATATGAATATAATTGAGTCAGTGCAAGACCGCCACATGACCCAACTAGAAGGCCCTGGTCTTAATTTGTTAAAATAGAGAAAATACATTGGTATAATTCAATGCGACTTGCTGATTTGCATTAATAAAAACGTTATCTTTGGCCTACAATTATTGGTAACTGGGTTTCCTTTAAGGAGCCTATCTCCACTACAGTATTATATGCAGACAGAACCATCAGAGCAGCAAATGCAAAAGATTACAGTGGGGAAGGACTAAGGAGATAAATTACATTCAGATGGAAGGACTAGGAAAAACATCAGGAAGGAGGTAACTTCTGCGATCGCTGGGGAAAATGTGTGTTCATGGCTGAGGGCAGGAAATACCAAATGAAGGAAAAAACATAGAGAGAAGTAGGGAGGTGGGGCATGGCACGGTTTGTTTGAGGGATCTGGGATAAGCCATCCGCTTAGCCACAATGAAAGGTACATAGAAAATTCTGGAGGGTTATAAACTCCGAGGAGTTTGGCAGATCTGGTATGTGTATATGCCATTGACACACATTCAACTCCAATTACGCGGCCAAGAAAAGCAGCTCTTTCTGGTGGAAAAGGAGAGCTAAGAGCAGGGGCAATTCTGCTAATTACTCAGGTGGTTAAGCCCCTTATTATATCCATAGAGTATAAAGCAACTTCCACCAGAACTAGGGTTTATGTCTACTTTGTTCACCGATACATTCAATAATGCTGGATATGTATTACGTGCTCAGTAAAAGATTTCCTGATTCATTAGGAAGAAAACACCACTGGGAGAGAGGGGTGAGGAAGAAAGTTAATGAGTACTGGGTGCTCACTATGTGTTAAGACACGGCTCATATTTCACAGGTATTAGCTAGCTTGGTCCTTAGAAATTTATATGTGATTGCTTCTGTATTTTACAACTCACCTCTTTCTCTCTCTGAAATCAGGACAGATCTTAGAATTGATGGTATCTTTAGCAATATGTGACCATTTCTTCCTCAGTGGTACATAAAAGAATGGTAAGTTTACAAATAACTGTGAAACCACACAGTATAATTCATAATCGATTTGAAGAAATAAAAATACTGGTAATCTCAAGGTACAGATGATGGAAACTAGGGCTCCATGAATTTGCTCCCCTGGACTCAGATGCACCTGTCTCCAGGCGCATGCTCCTATGGTCAATGCTACGGAGCTCCACAGTATCAAAAACCACAGTACGTACGGAAGCTTCTCTCTGCATGGTCTCTCTCTTAATCTTTATCTCAGAATCAGGTAGCAAGATTCTCTAAGGCCGCCCTGACAGCCACGTCAGTCCTCTTAAGTGCCAATCAGCTCTAGAGACAGAGAAAAGAGTGGCTCTCCCCTAACTTCCAGGGCAGGTTAACTGGTCTGCATGTGGAACATGGCATGGAGGGAGAAATAAGGACAATGTGTACGGGATCATCCAATCTATGTATACTTAATGTTTCAATCTCTCCATATCAAGCCGGTAGGAAATAAAGTACCTTCTGATCCAAGCTGCTCTTTACTATGATGTTTCACTACAAGATAAAAATCTTCATCGAGAAGAAAAAAAGGCATAAAAATAGGCAATCATAACTATGAGGTCATATTACTTTTCAATGTCGCTTTTATTAAATAGATTCATTTGCTTTTTTAATGGTGCAAATATCTAGCAATGATATTAATGTTGAAAAATAAAAGAAAAGACACTGTACAAAAAGTGGATCATGAATCTGTCTAAAATATGATGGTTCAGACCCCAGGAACAGGTGGTCACCCTAGGAGAGCAGTTGGCAAATTGGCTTATATCAGAGGCAGTGTGAAAAGGTTCTATGCCTCCTGGATTAAAGACTCTGGGATGCTATTAACACTTATTCCAGTATCAATGGACAGTGCAAAAGGAAACCACTTTTCTGTGGGTCAAAGGATCTCCAGGTGAAATTGAGGAGCATATAAATTGTGCACATATCATGCGGCTTTCTCTTCTGATTTATGGCTTCCAAGGGAGCTAAAACACTACTATAAAAGTTTTTCTTATTTCCTTCTAATTCTACCTGACCTCAATGTCTATCACCCAGAGTGAGCAATTGATACCATGTTCTTACCATCGGCAGTCCACTGATTAAGAGCAGAGAGCCATCCAATAACCTTGTGCACAACAAAACTCAAAAACAGAAGCAGCTTTCTACTTATGAATCTAATCTTCAAGCTCATTGTTCTGCAAAAACATATTTAAAAAACCATCTAGCATCATCACTGTGTAGTTTTATCTGTACCAAAAACTGCAAACGTAAACCAACATGGTAGCAAAATGTAAGAGAAAGTCCCACAAAATGTAAACAATACATACAGATAAATTTACTGGTTTCTGGGTTTAACAATATTTAAATGCAGATTACTATGATCTCTGAGATCCACATTCATTCACCTGTTTTGCTTTCTGTTTCTACAAGGCACCACCGTCTTTATCAGCAGATAAGACCGCTCAGCTTCGGGGAGCACATGATATACGCCAAGCCTCTAACTAAGAATTTTCTATATTCATTTCCATTGACCCTCACAGCACCTATCTGAGAAAATTACTGTTAGCATCCCCCCAGATTAAAGCTGAGGTGACAGAGGCTTTGTGAGGTCAGATCCCTTGCCTGAGGCCACAATGCGTTCACGACGTAGACCTGGCCAGTCCAACTCCAGAACGGTTATTCTATACTGCCACCTTCGTTCCTTTTTAAACTACAGGAAATGAATACAGTAACAACTGCCTAAATAATGTGTTCTGAGTCCCCAGGAACTCTCCCCTCTAACCTGTCTGAGTGTTCTTACCACCTCAACAAGCCTGCCACCAATTTTTGAGTGGAAAATGAGTTTATAAGCTGTAAATACAAACTTAACTCACGTACCCCTGCATTAATGGGCCTCCAATTGTCTTAGCACTGGAGAAAAGGCAGCTTGGGAGCCACACTGCAATATATTTGAAAAGGAGCAGTTTCAGGCACTCCTGCTGCGACAGACGAATGACAGAACACACCTTGCATCAGGGGACAGGACTAACAGTGTTATTGCCAACTCTGTAGGTGTGCATCAATTTACAGACTTCTAACAGATCCACAGATGTGTCTGTGACAGAAGGAGCAAGCCTTTAATTGAGAGATTGGGGAAGGGAGGATGAATAGCACAGCGATAATGGTAGAAGTCATTTATTCTTCTAATTAAATTCTCAGATTGGTGGGAGTAGCCTATTAAAAATACACAACAAACCAAATGGGATATGTAGATTCTAGAGGGTAGCGTCAGCATTATTTTCTAATGATGATACAGATAAAGGGGAAACATTACAACCTTGTGCTATTTCCTTACTGCCTCCATCTTTGGGTTCTGGCCATCATGATACCATGTCATCTGACACTTGTAATTTGAGCTGAAGCACTCAACAAGACTATTTGTGTTTAAAACTGTGTTAGAAAATTACATTTCTTTAAAAAGGTATTTATGGAGTAATTTGTTTGCAAAGTGCTGTCCAGTTATTTTCTTTAAGTAATTCTTAACAACAACCATGTAAAGTAGGTCAGAGTTTTTATCCCTTATGCCTCCTCTTTCACAAGGAGGGTACCAAAAAGGTTAAGTGATTTTCCTAGGGTTGCACACAAAATTGTTAGCAGAACATAAAATGCTACTACAGCTGTTAAATCTCAAATGGTGACCTCATCCCAGTGGTTCTCATACCTATTTCAGCTCCATTTCAAAACTTCCTGGGATCTTTGTCTTAATGAATATACACTGATTCCTCAGCCTTCCTCCAAATCTGCGAACTTATGATCCAGGAAACAGGTCCTGAATACCTACTCATGTAACAGGCATTACCCAGATGAGTCTGCAGGGGATCTAGTTTGGGACCCACTACTGGTGGGTCTTTTGGAAAGCTCACTCCACTCTCCCACAAGCAGTTTAGAACAGACAGCATTGTTATATCGAGGTTGAGACCTCACCAAAGCAGAAACTGCTCTCTCTGAAGGAGGAGGCTTTAACAAATCATTCGAAATCACTTTCCATTCATAGCTTTACACCATGTTCCCTCTCAAACACAACTGTGTCAGGTATTTTGGTCTTTCTCCTGAAAAATTTTCCCTTAGGTTTCTTTTACCCAAAAATAGCAGCCATTCCATTTCAGCATTCATTCCACAACCACCTTCTACTTGTCGTTCTCGTTCCCTGCTAGGATTATTCACCCATTCCATGTGCAGCCAGCACACCAGGACCAGAACTAACTACCATGTATGGAGAGCATACAAAGTTCCTAGGAACTAGGCAGAATGAGTAACTTCTGTGACTTCATTTAATCTATCCTGAGAGAGATGTCTCCACTTCACATATTTAAAAAAGTTTTAAGGGACAGAGCAAGTTGCCCAGAGACACACTAATACTAAGTCCCAGAACCCAGGTTCAAGCTACGTTCATCGAACCCCAGAATCGACAGAATCATTTTCTCCATTTTTGTTGCTGTTTTTTAAATTCTCTTTTGGCTCTTTATTCCCCTGTATTTAATCACTTCAGTAACAAATGAACCATCACGAAACAGCCCTCTTTGTATTTAAAGTTCTTCTACATATGGTTTGGCCAATGACAAAAGAGAATCCACTGCAAAACCATACAGTGAGGAGGGGCAATACCTGGGAAAAACAATGCAATTCAACATGTAGCAACTATTTCCACAGCCAAATCAGAAAAGCTAGGTTTAAATATGAACTCAGATGATCTAGATGTAACGAATAACAGTACCTGCTTCAACAGGTACCAGCCTGGGTTATTTGAAGCATAACTTGTAGAGATAAAACAGGAGAAACAAAGATTTTAAACTCAGAACAAGATACAGATAGAGAAATAGAGGAGGCATAAAGGCAAACAATGAGCAAGTACATTTCTGTGCAATATTTAAAAATATGTAGGCTTCAAGACTTTTTCCCTTCCCCAAACCCCATGTCATGTCAATAAAATCTGAACTTGTAGGATTAAAAGAACAGAAAATGATGTAGACTATGCAATCCTCCATATAAACTTAAATAATAAAAATCATATGATCATATAAATTGCCATAGAAAAAGCATTTGACAAAATCCAATATTCGTTCATGATAAAAACTCTCAGGAACTTAGAAGTAGAGAAGAATTACCTCAATGTGATATATTTTTTAAAAAGCAGCTGTGAAAGTATCTATAAAAAAACTACAGCTAACATACTTTCTGAATGTGTTCCCTCTAAGATTGGTAAATAAGACAAGGATATCTCGCCACTGTTATTCAGCACAGTACTGGAAGTTCTCGCCACTAAAATAAGGTATGAAAAAGAAGTAAAGGCATACAGGGGGGGGAAAAAAAAAAAGAAGAAATAAAACTATCTAAAACTATATCTGTCTGCAAACATGACTGTACGCATAGACAATCCCAGGGATCTACAAAAGAAAACTTCCTGGAACTATTGAGCGAGTTCAGTAAGGTGGCAATATGAAAGACCCACACACAAAAATAAATCATATTTCTATACTCTAACAATGAAGAAACAAAAATGATACCATTTACAATTACTCCAAAGAAAAAGAAACCTTTGGTATACACTTAAAAAAAAATGTACAAAACAAAAGTCTGCTTAGTGAAAAATCCAGTGATGCTGAAAGAAATCAAAGAAGACCCAAATGAATGGAAATACACTGTGTTCACGGACTGTGTGACACAGCATAGTAAAAACATCAGTCCTCCACGACCTGATCTATAGTGTTAATGAAATACCCATAAAAATCCCAGCAAAGATTTTGTAGACATAGATAAGCTTATTGTAAAATTTATACTGAAAGGTGCAGCCCTAGTATAGCTAGAACAATCTTGACAAAGAATAAAGAATCGCTCTGCTTGATATTAAGACTTACTATATAGTCACAGTAATCAAGACAGTGTGGTCCTTTTTGAGGGATTGACTTATAAATCAATGGAACAGAAAAGAGAACCTAGAAATAGATCACTCAAATATGTACAACTCTTTCTAATGAAGGCTTAAAAGTAATGATGGAAGGATACCTTTTCAACACATGGTGCTGGAGTAACCAGACATCCACAAGCAAGAAAAAAAACACATCAAATATATATATAAACTAACTCATAAATGTAAAATGTAAAACTCTGAAACTTTTAAGAAAAATCATAGGAGAAATCCTTGGGATCTAAGACTAAAGGAGTTCTTAAATTTGAAACCAATAGCATGATCTCTAATCTCTAAGGAAAAGCTGAAAATTGGAGCTAATCAAAATTAAAAACTTTTCTGTGTGAAAGCCTATATGAAAAGAATAAAAAGACAAGTTACAGACTGGGAAAAAAACACCTGCAAACCAAAAATTCGACTGAGGACTAGTATTCAGTGTATAAAAAGAACTATCAAAATTCAGAAGTAAAAAGAAAAAAGTCCAATTAAAAGAGAAAACGGCCAAAAACCATGAAAAGGTATTGTACTAAAGAGAATATAAAGATGGAAAATAAGCATGAAAATTCAGGTGATTAACATCATTAGCCATGAGGGAACCACAATGAGATTATCACTACAAACCTATTGGAATGGGTAAAAAAAAAAAAAACAGTGACAAAAGAAAAACTGGCAAGGCTGAAGAGAAACTGGATCACTCATACAATACTGCAAATGTGAAATAGTACAGCCGCCTTGGAAAACCATTTGCCAGTTTCCTATAAAAGTATACAGAAAACTGCCATACAACCCAACAACTGCAATCTTGGACATTTAACCTCAAGAAATAAAAACTTAGGTTTACACAAAGACCTGTACATAAATGTTCACAGCAGCTATATTTGTAATATTTGTAATAGCCAAAAATTGGAATCAGCCCAGATGTCTTCCAACAGGTAAAAAGTTTAACTGTGGAACATCCATACTTTAGAATACTATTGAGCAGTAAAAAGAGACAAACTTGCTACATGCAACAATTTAAATGATCTTCCCAAATTACTCTGATGGAAAATGCCAATTCCTAAAGATTACATACTATATGATTATATTTATATAACATTTTTGAAGTGACAACGTTGTCAGAAATAAAGGGCAGATTAGGAGCTTCTAGGAATTAGAAGTGGAGTTGAGAGAGAGGTGAATGTGGTTATAAAGGGAATCATAAGGCATCTTTATGGTATTGGAATTGTTCACTTTCTTGACTGCTGGTAGATACATGAGCCTACACAGGTGATAAAACTGTATAGAACTTAATACATACACACACAAATAAGTAAAATAACCTCAGGAAAGCTAAGACCAGTGAATTATATCAAGGTGTAGCCTATAATATGTTATAGTTGTATTAAATGTTATCATGGGGGAAACTGGGCTAAGAGATTACTGTGTTATTTTGTACAACTGCACATGAATCTAAAATCTCAATAAAAAAAATTTAAGTTAAAAAACATGTAGACAGCTGACCAAGACCAAGAAAATTTTGAATGGTAGGAACCCTGAAATGTAAATCACTTTCAAATTTATCAAAGTCAAGCCCAAAGCAGTGATTTGAAATTCAAGGAAGCCTTTCTAAGGTGAAAGATCACCTCCCAATACAATGCCTTCTAAATTGAGATTTTGATAGAACACGCTGAATAGTAGCAGAACTCGGAGAGAACCAACTCCTGCTTATCTGCGGCAGCAGGAGAAAAGTACTGTGTAAAAACTAAATCGCATCACTAAATTCCAAACTTCATTATCATCAATTGTTTCAGCCCTTACTCACAATAAAACTTTGCCTTAACTGCTACCACAGAAGCCCAATAACCAGATATTTAGAAACACAAAACCTGACTTCCTAAAATAAAATGCATTCCTGGTGATATTTTCAAAGTCAAAAGGTGGCCTTTTCTGTCTTAAGATACGCAGATAATTGCTCCTCAGTTTATAAGGTCAGAGTCCTACGCATTTATATGCAGGACATGTGATTTTACAAGCTGGGAGACCTGAAGCAAATCATTAGCTGAACTGTAAACTTAATCACTGGCAAGACAGGCCATCAGATCAAAGGAAGAATAAAAAGACAGAGAGAAAAGCATGTAACTATCTACAAAGATACTATACTGTTTTGTTAAGTAGAAAGCATAGTTGGCTTATAGGAAAGGACGTAAGCTTCTCCTCTTTGTGGTCCTCTAAAAGTACGGTCCAAGAACCCAGGTCAGTCACTTTGCAGAACTCCTTGGCTCCTGCCAGACCTACTAAGTCAGAGTAATAATAAAAAAGAAACATTATGCGCCAGATATCAAGTGACTTTATACACAGGAAGTTTCAGAACCCCTGTTAAAGTAATTACGTGCCTACAATTTATTGCAATCTTCATCCTATAGAGCAGTCTGGAAACATTTTGAGTTATTACAACTGAGGAGTGGAGTGGGAATGGCTGTGCCACTGGTCTCTAGGGGGTAGACACCAGAGATGCTGCTAACAGACAGCACACAGGAGAGCCCCTACAATAAAGAATTATTGGGCTCAAAATGTCAGTCATGTTGAGGTCGAAACTCCCTGTCATAGAGAATGCTTTCATTGGGTTTAACAAGAGAAATACTCACATATTATAAAAAAATCTGCAACAAACTTAGTAACTGAGAGCTACTAAGCGGAGATGACCTCCAAGGACACAGATAGTTCTTACTCCCTTCACCCTCTGAAATCTGATTCATTCCAAGGAAGAAGATTCTCTTCATGATCACCATGCTTTAAGAGCATTAATTCCAGAGCCACAATGTCTAGGTCAGAATCCCAGTTTTGCCACTTAATATCTGGGTGACGCCAACATAATTACCTTTGGTCAGTCTCACTTTATTATCTGTAAAGGGGAATTCATAACTGCTGTTCCCTCTAAGAGCTGTTAGGAAAATAACAATAAATAAGATATGGCTGTCTCAAGATTCGGCATAGATCCCAGACAATAAATGTGCTTTATTATTGTAAACAAACTCTCACCCTTTCTCACACCCATAATTTTATTTCTCAGCTGCCCGCAAAGTGAAGCCCTTCAGAGTCTACATCTTTTTCAGGTTATATTTCATTACTCTTTTAACTAGTTTCCTCTCTAGCACTAAATAAGAGCTGGCCATTTCTAATTGGTCTGTAAATTTTGTGCCAGTTACTTTCTCTGTGGATAATCCGACCAGCATCTTTATCAGCCATTTAATTTGCTTCACTAGTACTCTCATATAAGAGGCAAACTTCGTTATAAAGAAACCAACCACCTTCTCCTATTATCTAAGCAGTAGCTCATGAGACAGACACAGAAGAAATGTTCAGCAGATATATTCTTTAAGAGTTGTTTATATAGACAAAAAAAAAAAAAAAATGTTTCTTTTGGCCCCAAACCACACAAACTAGATGCCTCAGCTCAGGAATCGAAATCCAGTCAACAAATATTCACTGTACACCTTTAACAGCCTGGTTGTGCTAGGCACTAAGAACAAAATGTGGAGCACACACATATGGCTCCTTCGAAGTTTAGAAGGAAATATTTGTACTTAAAGATGCCCGAATGCCCCCAAGGTGACTATCCAGAGTTCTGGTCAAAATGGCGGAATAGAAAACAATACAAAATGTCAACTGCAATTGAAAATAAATAATAAACAAACAAACAAAAAAACAAACCACTACCAAAAGACAAACAAAACACACTCGGGTAACTAATCAGATGAAGGAGAACATTTCTGATAAAGGAAATATTATCCCATCTTCAAATGGAATTTGCAGTGGGCTTCCAACCAAAGAGGGAGCTGAACTATAGTAGTTAAGAACTCAAACACTGAATGGCTCTTCCACCTACAACTGATATAACCTATGAACGCTGTTCAGAATGTTAAGAAGACATAAAGCAGTACGTACCTCATGGGGTTCTTATAAAAATTAAACTAGTTATTACAGACAATGCTGTTGAATAGTACCTGGTGCTCAAGTAATACTGTTGTTATTATTCTCATTAGCAAAGGAATATGAATTTTAAAACCTTGAGTCTCATAGTTTTTGATTCTTCAACATGTCTATCATAACATCTTGCAGCAGCTTGCAGACATACTTGCTTTCCCAAAATATGCTATCTCTTAAAACCCTGAAAAGTTCTTAAATTTTCCGCACTCAGAGCACTCTAATTAGAAGTCCCTCCTCTGTCGCACAGGGCTGCCAGCAGCATTCATCTGCACCTCGTCAGCAGTTGCTGATAATGACGTGCCACCTATCAAGATAACAGTCTAAATGCAACAACATCTGTTACATCCCTGTGTTAGAAACTGGGAATGGAAGCTTAGAACACATCAACAGAGTCTTATTCTGTATTATGCCTTCTCTTTCGTTTTTAGCCAGCCTAGACGCTTAAGACCATCCTCTTATTAAAAACTGAACAAAGTGTCCCTAACGTATGATTTCATTAATCCATACATATGGATATTGATAATCAACTAGAGGGGTCGAGGTACCTACCTCAGCATTACAATCATAAAGTGTGGCTCGAAATGACTGGAGAATGTTCCTTAAGCTGAGATATACTGTCACATCTATAAAATGAAGATAACAATACTAACTACTTGACAAAGCTATTGAGAAGACTGAATGAAAATCTTTTTTTAAAAAAAGCATAGTGCCTAGCATATTATCGGCACTCAGAAAAACAAAGCTATTATTATTTTCATAGTGATAGCTTGGAAAGTATTTTTTAAATCAACTATATTCATTTATACCAAAAAAGAATTATCAGTGTGTGTTTAACAACCTGGTGAAATCGGATAATCGTTCTTTGAAAAGTGCTAACTTCCAGAAGGATGACACTTGTGTGGTGAACATCTTCCATCAACTATCTTCTTTAAAGCGAGATACCTAATGTCTTCCCATAACAAGTTAAAGGGTCAAAAATGTAGCAGTAAGGACCTCATGTATACTGGATTTCAAATCACACTGGCATGTACTAGAACCACCTCTATAAAAATCTAAATGATAGGCCTTTTCTACGTAAAAAGATAACCTTTTTCGGTTATCTTTACTGTTCTCAGTCACTCCATGTGCTTTCCAGAGGGTGTCTATATAAAAACATTTCTTGATCTAGAACTTTATTCTCTGGATCATGTATCTATTCACCATCATTAGGCAACCACCAGGTTGACTCACCAAAACATGAATAAGACTGAATGAATTCTTTTAAGTCTGCAGAACTGTGTTTCCACTATAAGACTAAAAGTGAATGATGTGCACATAGAACCTCCATATGGCCTTATATCATTTAGAGAATTCAGAAAAATGTCTCTCAGGACATAGATCTGAGTTAGCTGAGATCAAATGCAGAGTAGGATGGAGGATGAGAAAGGTCACTGTGATATTAAATTTCAAAATTTTTGAACAGATAAAACAGACTTTGAAACCAATAGTTCCTACCCATAAAAACACTGAATTTTCAAGAACAAATATAATGATATTAAACTGGCCAAAGTTTGTGACTGTACATTACTAACTATAAAACAAAAAGCTACCATTTTATACTGATTTGACAGTTTAAACACTATTTGCAGAACATCTCTCGTTTTCTTTCACATTGATATAGCACTGTCTTCTGTCAGAAATTCAATGGCTGAAATAGGACTCAGGTTGGGTTTAAACTTAAAAAGCAAATTTTTATAGCAAATACCCTTTCTCAAATTTAAGAGTTCAAGGAGACTTGATTTTGACCCCCTGTATGTTTAGAACAAAAGGGATGGAGCGTAGTAACATAGCTATTTCAAGGAATGCCTGTAATTTCATTGTTGCAAAAGCTGCCAGATGTCTTAGCTCAAAGACTACAGAGCTTAGGATTTGAAAAGAAAATAGACAAAACCTGACAATGAAAAGGCCAGAAAAACAAAGAACAAAGACAAAAAAAAAAACAAAAACAAAAAACCTCACAAACATTTCTATCATCTATCACCTTGTGTGGGAAAATACTGGACTCAGTTAAAGACCAAGACAGGTATTCACAGAAAATACTGGACTCAGTTAAAGACCAAGACAGGTATTCACAGAAAAGGGAGACAAGGAGAATCAAAGAATAGAAATGACAACATCCTTTGCTAAATTGTTCCTGTAGTTAAATCTGGCAACGTAGTTAACCTTAAATATCAACCTATGGATTATTTTCCATCCGATAAATACCTTAAGGATAATAATTGAGTTTCAAATCTGACCTTCAGACTGCAAAATGAATCATACTCTGCTACCAGAAAGAATGCAACAGCTGTCCCCATGTACCCTGCAGAAAAGCTTAAGTGGGAAAAACTGAAAATATCTTTCTTCAAAAAGTATGAGAATAGTTATGTGCAAAATCTCATGATTTGGCGGCCCCCTGACAGAACACTTGCTAAAATGATTCCATGTGTTTCACAGAGAATCTTCTACATTCCTCAGTTTCTCTGACATTGATTCCTGACGTGTTTGCAGGTATGGCTCTGTATTCTATGTCTCTGTTTTTAATTAGATCCAGATTATGAATATGGGCCTGCTTCAGAAGCGACAAGGGAAATAAGCTAAATATTAGAATAAGAAAAATACACACTAAATCACATCTGCAGTCCATTATGAAAATAGTTTAGCAGGGCATGATTGATTTCTGGGGCAAAGTATGAAGCCATCCACCTAAGAATCATCCATTTATTAGAGGATTCCATTTTAAGACAATATTAATTAACGTTAAGTAACCTATATGTGTACACCAGCTAACAATTCAAACATATACATCAGAAATAATAACAGCCTTTTGTACAAGCAACGTAAAAATATTCATAGGAGGAATAGAGCAACATTACAATCACTAAGTTTTCACATTGTTGAGTATACAAATATTACACTATTGTGTTAAAATTTAACTTTCCTAATCAAGTTAAACATAATAGGGACATGTACAAATGATGCCGGAATCAGCTGGAAAGGCTCTCACTAGCCAAATCTGGAATAATCAACTTGAACATCAAAGTAACGATAGTAATAGATTATAATCTGAATAAAACAAGACTGCCTGAGACCTAATGATAAACAAAAATGAGTGAATAAATACGTAATTAGGAGAGAAAAGAAAGTATTTCCAGTACAATGCTGACTAATGTAGAAAAATAAAGGTAAAGGAATCACAGAGTATTTTAGAAAAGTCACCATTTGGCAACTGTCATGATAACGTCAACAATTATCAATAGATGTTAAAACCAGTGGGTAAAGGTTTAGTGAAAAGAGCATACTTACAAAGATGCAAAGTATCATCCAACAAATCACTTACTAATAACAACTCAGGAAAATAGTAGCTTTACATTTGAGAGATCTGGTAGATTTCGCCAGACATCCAAGGCTTCTTGATATGGTGCACTGAGAAGAGCACAACATTACCTATAATTATTCTTGCCAAAAATGAATGACCTAAACCAAATCATAAGAAAATATTAGCAAAACCTAATTTGAGGAACAGTCTGGGGAGGGGGCGGGGGTGGAAACCCTACCCTATACTTCTTAAGATGCCAATTTCATAAAATGCAAAGACAGACTAAGGAAATAAAGGTGACTAAAAGGACATGACAGCTAAATGCAATGTGTGATCTTGGATGGAAGAGAAAACCGCCATCAAGGATCAAATAGTGGAATATTAATATGGAATGTGGATTCGGATAACAGCAACACATCAACATTGAACTTCCTGACTTAGATACTTTACAGTTGTCATGTAAGCAAACACTCTTTTTCCTAGGATATAGACAGTGAAATATTTATAAGTAACGAAGCATAACGTTCAAAATTGTATAAAATAAATATACACAGAGAGAAAAAACTGATCGCAAAACTGGTCGATCTGGATCAAAGGTACACAGATGGTTTTCTACTACTCTTTCAACTTTTTTTGAAGTTTGAAATTATATAAAATTACAAAGGTAACCAAAAATATTTTTTAAAGTGTAGAGAAAGACATGAATAATTTATTCTATCCTGAAAGACACATTTGAGTAGCTTTTATCTCTCTCACTCTGTTTGGTTCTTTTCTTTTTTTTTTAACACATCTCTCTTATTTGATATTACCTCAATCCGTTTTAGTATTCTCCAAAACATTCTGATTGAATCTATAACATGGTCCTTATGAAAAATTAGATTTTGAGTAATCTTCCTTCAATAGCTATGCATTTCCAGGAATCTGACCTCAGCGATATTTAGATAAGTGGTATATTAATTTTTGTTTAAGAGTAAAGCACATATGCAAAGATACTCAGAGGTCTTCTTTTTTGCCCTAAATAAATATGGATGATTTAACTGTCAGTTCTTTTTTTGTTTTTTGTTTTTTCCTTTTTTTCAAGTACTGAAAGCCATCATCTATAATTAAAGCTTGGTAATATATGGTTTAGAATTTGCAAAAAACAGTAGCCCAACCATATAATGTGGTTACTGCTCAAAGCCACCACACAGCAAACAAAAGGTTAAATAGCAGTTCACGTCCAAAGTTTCAAGAATTTCATTAACTAGAAAATAAATTTCCCTTCTGGTTATGTTTTTATTTTTTTCCTAGCCATACGAAATCTAAATGTACTTCAAGATTAGGGACAGGTTTGTAAATAGTGCATTTGGGAAATCTCTAAGTAAGAAAATCTCCAAAGTTTTGCTGGACTCTTTATTCGTAGCATGTGTTTTTCACTGTGTCTAGAGGTCTTGTTAAAATTGGTTTAATGGCTCTTGGTTAGGGATAAGAAATGACTGCCAGGGGTTTAGAAATCACAGCAGAGTGTCATACTGTAGATTTGTTTTCAGCTTTCTTTCCTCTCCACAAAAAGGACTGAATTTGTTTTATCCAGCTGAAATGAGTATTTAATGAAGGCACTTGATGTTATAGTTATTTATACTTTAAAAACAGTATTTACAGACAATATTTAAGTGGAAGACAATCAGAAAAATGGAACCAGGGAGGTTTTTCCTCTTATTAGCATAGCACACAAGATGCTTCATTGCTTTGCTTGATCGCCCATGAACACTGAGCACTGTTTGACTTCATTCCTAATCAAAACTTTACTTAAAAAAAAAGTTCAGTCCTCTTGCCGATCAATTTTGCAACAGCGGAAAAATGCCACAACACTCAGTCTGTGAAGCAAACATGTAATCAATTGTTTACACTCAATTAAGCAGAAAATAAAACCCTTCTATTTGAAAGAAGATTATCTATAAAACACAAATCTGAAAAATAGAAAATGGAAAGGCTAGTTAATGTAGCTCAAAATGGTCTTGGGTCATAACTAACTAGGAAGTATTTCCCCAGTAACACATCTTGTGTCAAATAACCCTTCCCTTCAGCTGCCCAATTACTAGATTCAGGTAGTTTACCTTTCCCACTTTGACTTCTGTGGATCCTAACAGCTACAGGTGGGCTCTCACAGGCATGTAGAACAAGATGGAGGACAACCAATATCAGCTATAAATAATCTTGAACACTATCCTACTTACTCCAGGTTATCCATCTCTGCAATGGTTTCCTTATGATTTCAAACCAAAATATTCAATAAAACAACAACAAAAAAATACAATTTCCCATAAAAGGCATTAAAAATATAGAAAGTAAATAAACTATTCGGTAACCATGTCCCGGTAGGACAGTGTTCTGTCTAACTGCTTTAAATCTACCTTTTATGCCCCATCTCTCCATGAATAGGTCCCAAGATTCAGACTCAAGGAAATGGTATGAAGATGCTCCACTATGGTTGTTGATCCAAGTGGTACTATTCAATTCAACATTACCATTGATGAAATGGACAGTTTGACCTGACTTCTATCTCAACTGCAGAGACTTACTGGAGAAGGGTGAGAGAATAACAAGAAAGTAGGGTAATAAGACTACACACACAAGAGTTCCTGCATAAATTAATGCGAATGTGCACATACAGAAAAAGAAACTAGAAAAGAACATTCTAATCATGGCTAGCTCTTGGTAGTGAAAAGAAGGGATAATCATTTTTGCTTCTTTAGGTTTTCGTGTGTTTTCCAAATATTCTATGGTAGGAGAAAAAAAAAAAAAAAGATGTTTTCTGAAAAAAAGGGGCAGAGGGGAGATTTACAGGTTACCGGCAGGACTCAGAACAAATTTTGCCTAGTGTCTGGTTCTAAGCAAAACTGTCAGTTTGCCCTGGTATATGATATGTGAAATTTACAAATTGGTTGAAAAGACAACAAAAACCCCATCTACACTTCACTACTTGTATTTTCATAAAAGAATATGGCTTTCAAATTGGCAGAGTGAAATAAGTGACATTTTGCTCTAGCCGACAATGAAAGCAAACACCACATGTCAAGATTATTTACCAACTACAAATGCAGGACAGATCTGTAAGAGGCTGTGAGCATAAGAACAGGTATTCTGATTAAACCTGAAGCATCCCACTTTCCCAAGCTTTAACTATGTTTTTCCTCTGGGGTTTTCATTTGCTAAGGGCATTTTAAATCTGTCAAGAATCAAATTTGAGGATCACTCCCTAAGAGTTTGGTAGAAGTGGCACGTGGAAATCTTGAAGCACCACGTAGCCTTATAGAAACATCTGCTTTTTCAAATCAAAAGAGACCAGGACCTTTGACGATATAAAGGTCATGTCTTTAAAAGAAATTGCAATATTTCCAAGAAAAAAATTCAAATTATTTCTCAAAATGCATTGATATTCCTCACTTCTTCACACATATCAAGGTATTGCCAGCCCTGAGGCCTTTCGGTAAATTGTTCCCTCTACCAGAGACAACAGCCCACCTCATCAGCCAAGAAAAACCATAAGCCTTCTTCCTTTTTCATGGTGCAATTTAAATGCATTCCTAAACAGGTCTTCTGCAACCTCTATTCATGATAGATCAACAAGAAAGTCTCAGAACTTTCTTTCCTCCATAGGACTGAACACAATTTCCAACCATTTACTGCATTTGATTCTTGCTTTTTGCAGCCCCCCAAACTAGACTGGACTCTAAGCTCCCTGAGGACAGACTCAGCACCTTCTCATCCAAATTCAACACTCATGACACCTCGCTAGCTTGCCATATGCTTTCATAATAAGCAAATGACACCAACTATAGTCCAATTTCTTAACTAATATTCTGTCTCTGATGGCACTTGAATGCGGTAACATCAATATCAATTTAGCAACCATACAGGTAAGTTTCAGGAGGGGAGTGAGAAGAAAGGCGGGAGGAAAAAAAATGTGAAAATCCAAAAACAATTTATTTTTAGCAGAGGCAAGAAGAGGGAGGGAGCGACAAATGTCCCAAAGATATAACACATTTTTAATGTTTTCCACCATTTTAATCACTAAAAGCTTTTAAGTGAAGACAACGAAAGCACAACTACGGTAGACAAAGGTGGTCAAAAGCACAAGCTTCCAGTTAAAAGATAAATAAGTACTAGGGATGTAACATACGAAACGATGGTTATAGTTAACACTGCTATATGATATATAGAGAAGTTGTTAAAGAAGCAGTCTGAATAGTTCTCATCACAGGGGAAAAAACATTTCATATCTATATATGTGATGGCAGATGTTGACTAAAGTTATTGTAGTAATAACTGCATGATACATGTAAGTCAAATAATTATGCTATACAACCTAAACTTATATAGTGTTCTTTCTCAGTTACATCTCAATAAAACTGGAAAAATTAAATAAATACCAAATCAGAAAAAAAAGTACAAGATAAGTACTTCAACCTAAAAAAGTTATTTCAAAATTTATGACATGCATTTTTATATTAGTCTCATTTCTGGCTGTGTATCCTCTCAAAGTATCCTCTCAAAGATACTGTTTTCTTGTTTGTTCGTTTTTCTCCCCTTGGAATTCTTATTGACTTTTACATATCCTTATAAGTTACCTTAATTCCTTTTCTGGAACAAGGTGAGTTTTCAATTACTAAACGAGAAGGAATGTTCTAACTCAGAGATATTATTAAAGGACGTTCTAGCCAGAAAGATTATTCTGCCTGGAGAAATCATAAAAATATTTCCAGATGATAGGATTTTTGTACTTTGTAGGACTTGTGGAATGGGCCAAGGCTTCCCAGATGGAGAACCACAGGGAAGGACACACAAGAAAAGGGAATATAAGGACCCTCGCTAGTACACAAGTGGTAAAGTGCCTGATATATTAACAGAAAAATGTTGAGGTGTGGTTTGGTTGGAAGACAGGGTATGTAGTTCAGCATATAAGTTTAATATAATCTTTCTTTTCTCCTCCAAGGTTTTATAACCATTACAGTGATAAATGAAATTCTTTTTTAAATCCCCCCACACTAGGTGGCCCAGCCTTAAAACCTCTGTCCATATAAACTGCCAAGTCATTCAACTGCAGACATCGGAAGGCGTAATGAGAAGTTAGAACACTAGAGTTGAAGGTTACAATGTGAGCTCTGTGCTAAGAGGAAGACTAGCATTAGGGTGACCATCAGCATCTACTAAAGTTGCCCAGCCAAGATGGCAGAGACCTAAGATGGCAGCAGAGGAAATGGAAACGGTGGGTAAGTACTGAAAGAGGTTTCCAAGAAGAACCAGAGGAGATTGGTTCACTCATGAAATTAGCAAACACCTCCTGTATGTCTACTCTCTTTAGGGACATGTGTGATAGAGAAATACACAAAAACAAGTGCTTAGGACTACGCGATGTAAAAAAGACAAGTGAACGGGGATTCTGACAGAGGTAAACCCAGAGCAGTCTGAATTCAGAGGGCAATGCTTTAAAAATTAAGATGTCAACTGGCATGAGGAATAAGATGTTTATATGCGTAATTCTATACCTTACGCATTTTGACATTCATGGGAGCATGCGGGACTTCTAAACTTTTGTGGAAGAATACAGACAAGTGAAGTGGCAGAGAGCTTAAAAACCCATAGTAACTCATACTCACCATGTCACCAACTCTGGACCAAGCCAGATCACCTCTAAGAAGAATGCCTCATCTATCTAATGCAATTAAGAGTAATGCCTTAGTAAGTGCATTAATGTAACTTCAAAGTATGTCATATCAAAGTAGTATGGTTTGCAAGACATTTTGACTTCCAAAGGGTATAAATATAAACCTATCTAAGAAACCCAGTCCTTCAGGAAGTAAATCCGTCTGAATAAACCATTCAGTTCAAGAAAAATAGCTTTCCAACTAGTCACTAGCATTGTGTAAAAACTGCGTGCAGTTGACTGACCCACAATTTATGAGTTACCCAGATGCTCTTTAATATGTTTCAAAAGACCAAATGATTTTTCCATTTGGAAAATTGTTCCCAGCTTATGTTCTCAGGAAATGAAAGATTTGGCATGTACTTTATTGAGAAGGAGGGACATTGTCAGTAGTAATACCATGTAACTGGGAGTTAATCAAACATGGAATTCTCATCCCACAAAGCTCTTACCCCCAGCAGGAGACTTCTGGAGTTATGTGTGGCGACTGTAGTGGATTGTTAAGAATATACTTCACAAATGTAGGTACCATGAAAAGTGATTAAAACTCTTAAATAAACATTTATTTCAACGTAGTTACAGAAATGTTTAGAAATAGCCTATACAAAAAATAAACACACTAACAAACAACCTAAATAATCTACTTTAGTGTTTTTATTCCAACTCCAAATTCTACATTTCTACATGCTTTGTCTACATTAACTTTCATGAGTCCTGTGAGAAAGGTTAATAAAACTCATTATACAAATAAATAATGAAAGAATCTAATACATTAGTTTCTAAATGTGAGGTTTATCACTAAAAACTGGTAAATTTTCTTAGATACATACTTAGTAATGAAAAGACTTAAAACTAATGTAGACCCAGTGGTTCTCAACAAAGGGTACTTTTCTCACACACACACACACACACACCTGTTTGCAATGTCTGGAAACATTTTTCATGACTTGGGGAGGGAAATGATACTGGCATCTAGTGGGTAAAAGCTAACGATGACCCTAAACATCCTAAAATATACAGGACAGCTCTACACATCGGTGAATTATATGGCCCAAAATGTCAATGGTACCAAGGTTGAAAATCACTACTAAAAAGGAATATAGGTCTCCAAGATTATCAGAGCCTGCGATTTTCCAACTGATTTTCCAAGATTATCAGAGCCAGTGTTCCAAGGTTCTGAAGAGGTTCATCAGGAGCTAAGACAATAAAAAGGAAGCCAAGAGGATAAGGATCTGTAGTAAGATTCTTCACTTCTGTATATTGGGGAAGGGGGGACGTGGAAGAATGTTGTGTAAGAATATTTGAGTGAAATGTTCTGTAACCAAAAATAATAAATCTAGTCAAGTTTACATTTCCAGGAAAAAAAAAATGGTAACTAGAACTTTCCTTTTAAGAATGAAGCTATCACTTTTTTTCCTTTTTTTTTTTTTGATTAGTTTGTTCTTTTTATTCCTAGATTCCACATATAAGTGAAATCATATAGTGTTTATCTTTCTCTGTCTGACTTAAATACCTTCTAGGTCCATCAAAGCAATATCTTTTTCCACTCCCTTCCTTTTAGTCCATGTGTGTCTTTTAATCTGAAGTGAGTCTTTTGTAGGCAGCTTATGTGGGGGTCTTGTTTTTCTTATCCTTCTAGCCACTCTCTTTCGGTAGGAACACTTAATTCTTTTCCATTTTAGGTACTTATTGATAGGAACGTAGCTGCTTTTACCATCACTAACTTCCTTCCTATTCCTTTTCTGTTCATGGACAACTCAAAAAGCTAGAAAAATCCCTCTGTAAAATAGTAAGACAAAGACGCAAATGGTACGATAAAGAAACCAAGAAGGTAACAAATGAGTGAAACACACCAAATGAAGACAATAGAGAATGATAGGAAATGTGGCAATAAAGACAGCATGTTCTACTTAGAGGTCAGTGGCTACCCAGTCTAACCTGTTTCAATGAAAGAAACACTGGAAATCTCCTGGTATTGAGACTAAATTTTCTCAGTCCAGCTTCCAGCTACAAGTCACCAGTCTGAATGCTAGTCAACATGTTACTGTGTCCAAAGGACAAATATTGCAATCACCATCATGTAACTTCCTTCTTTCTTCATCCACATCCCAAGATTCTTGGCTAAACATCATGCAACCACTCCTTGATTCTTTTAGCAATTCCTCATAGTACATGGTTTCAGGCATTCTCACCCTGCCATATGGCTGTTTCTGAAAGAATTTTAAAATAGGAATTCTAGCAAAGGTGGGAGGAAGGAGATAAAACAGTCTAAAAAAAAATTTGCATTTATTAATTTAATTGTTAATTTGTCTGCCTCCAGCAACTAGACTCTTAATTGCTTATGAACCACTATTTCTCCAGAACATCAATTATTCTGGTATTTGGTAAGCGCTCAATAAATATTTGTTTTACAAACAAGTTAAAATATCCTTATTACTTAGCCTGATGTGACCATTCTATTAATAGAGCCAGAGAATGTGAAGCTCTTTTTTACACAACAATGCAGTGAAGATGCACAGAAAAGAAACCGTCATCTGAACCATCACTGGGTCAATTTTCACGGAAACAAATGACAAGTCAAGTCAAGAAAAAGGTCACTATGCTGCGTTGGGAATAACCTCCAATTCAGTCTTCCACATCCTCAACAATAAAATGAATTTCAGTGTTTTTCACTATAATGTAAAGACTTACAAAAGCACCACGTAAGATTATATATATAGTCCAAGAAGAAAAAAATACATTTTAAGATACATTAAGAAACCAAGAATGTCCAGTCTCCCCACTTGTATTCAACACTGCACTAGAGGTTCCAGCCAAAGCAATTAGGCAAGAAGGAGAAATAAAAGGCATCCAGATTGGAAACGAAAACATAAAACGATCTCGAATCCCAAATGACGTGATCTTATACACAGAAAATCCTACAGAAAACCACCAAAAATCAAATAGAGCTAATAAGTTCAGCAGCCTTGCAGTATACAAAATCAATATACAAAACTCAGAGGTTTTTCTATATACTAGCAATGAAAAATCCAAAAATGAAATAAACAACTTCATTTAAAAGAATATCAAAAGGAATAAAATAAGCAGGAATCGATTTTTCAAAAGTTCAAGACTTGCACACTGAAAACTACCAACTATCGTGGAAAGAAATTAAAGACCTAAATAAATGGAAAGACATGCCATGTTCATGTGTCAGGAGACGTAAAATTGTTCTAGTATTCCAGTGTGAACTGATTCTGAGGACACAGAGATTAAGAGCATAGAAGCCAATAAAAAAAAGCTCTCTCTCTAGGTTTTCATTGCCTTATTAATCAACATTCAAGTTTGATCACCATGTAAAATAAATAGCCTTGTGGCCTTACAACCCACACTTGCTAACCATTTTTGTAAGAAATTTTTAGAACTTGGGTTTACTTCTTATCAAAAAAGGAAATGAGGTAAATTCCACAGGGTTTATTTCTAGTGTGCTTTAGTTGATTCTTAATAATAACTACTTTTTAGTTTTTATATCCTTAATTAGGTTTTAGGTTTTCTTTCTATTAATCTATGGAAACAGTTGAAAAGATCAAGGAATCCTAGTATACACAGGTTAATGATCTGCTAGCACAGTATGCATCACTGGTTAAACCATGTCACTTGATATATCTGTAATATATATCAAGTGATATATCTGTAATATATATCTGTAATATATATCAAGTGACATGGTTTAACCAGTGATGCATACTGCACTTCAACTCCAAAAGTTGTTGAAGGATTCCATTGTCTTTTACAAACCCGGAGAAATGTCAAGTCACAACCAAACCAGAAATATAAACCAAAGAAAACTTGTGTTCACGTTTTATATTTCCTAGCCTGACTCAGCAATCAACAATGACAGAAAACCCAAAATGAGAGATAAAAGAATTAGACCCTAATGGCTCACATTAATACCCAAGTCACTGGAGGAGGAAGGCTCTGCAGGACAGAGGGGTCCATCACTTAGAAGACTTGTCGGGTCTTCCAAAATTAATTTCTTTCCATGTGATGCAGTAAATTCTCCAATATTCATAAAAGGGCCCATCAATAAAACTGAAAATGTTAAGTGTTTCAATGAGTTTCAGTGATAAATGCCAGAATATGAGCAACAATTCTGATACCCAGACACTTCTAGTGAAAATTATCTCATATAGAAAGTCGCAAATTTAACAGAGATCTCAGGAAGTACTTCTCTCACTTAATAAGCCTTGGCTGCATTTCAAATTAAATACTCTATTGTGCAAGGAGCTAATTAGGATTAAACCCAAAGAATGATGGGGACATTTACTGTACTTTCAGTAATTATGCCAGCCCTCTGTACGCAAGAATACGACTTGTTCTTCCTAATTTTGAAAGTTGTCACCACTAACCCAAAAAATTGCACAACACGCATGGCTTATTAGGAATTTAAGTATTTTGGAACTAAAGAGATATTTCCTTTCACCAACTAGCATTCATTTTATATTTTCTTCTACTTATTGCCATCATTTTCATTATTTCAGTCCCATTGCATCAGACATTTCTACGTATAAACACGTTAACATCCCATGAGTGTGTTTCTGACATGCAATTAAATAGTTACTGCTTCTTCTATCAAGGCCTACACACAACCACTGAAGTTTATTCTCTTTAGTATATTTTTATTAACCACTCAAATACGACAAGTTTTTGTAAATTGCTTGTTCAGCTTCCCCGGCCCACACCGGGTCTGATGATAAACTACAAAGCAACCAAAACTAGGCACCTGTGTAGCATCTCTGTGGTATACTTATTAATCCCCTCCTGGGGGCCTAAGCATTTGTACCCAAGTTTAAAAACACAAAATTAACTTCTGAGGCCTGGGCCAGCATCCTCATAAACCTCTCGATTGTCGAACATTCATGTTTTCAATACTTCGGGAATAAATATCCAAACACCAGCTTCTGCACACCCTGCAGGTCCACACTGGTCTAAAAATTAAATAAAAGCTGCAAATTGCAGAATTTAAATATGACTTTTCTTCTGTGCAGATTAAATGTAAAATGTTCTTAAACTGGAACCCAGACATTCGATGCCTAGGAAGTTATACATTAGATACAAATAATTAAAAAGGAATGCAAAGATTGCAGAGGGCAAAGACTCCATATTCTCTTCCTGATACAAAAATATAGGCCTGAAGTAAAAGCTACACGTCTTAATATCCAAAGGAGAGGGGCATTCACAAAGAGGAGATGTTTGACACTTTATGAATGAAATCTGGTAGAGAGTTGAAATTTCCATAAATATTCCCATAAATAAGTAGTTAAATACATTATGACAAACTAAAAAAATGTGGGGAGATATTTTCCAGGAGATACTTGACATAAGGTAGAAATATGGGTACTGAAGAAAGCCATAAATTACCATTAGGTAGGGAGGGGAAGGCAAAGTAGAGAAAGGCTTATTATACAGGATGATCATATTCTGTTTAATAGGTATTACCTAGACACAAGTTTCTGAACTTGAAATCCTGGATTTGCACCTAAATTTTAACAGTAGGGGGTAGTACAGTGATAATGCGAGAGGGAGTGGAGATAGGAATTGAGTGGAAGGAAATACTCATTTTTACTTTAATTTTTCATTATTACTTTTATTATAAGCCTATTGCTTTTATAGTAATTTTTTAAATGCCAAACACTAACCTCGAAAGCTTACTAATATAAGCCTCCTCAATTTAATAAATTAATTTGCCATTTACTATTTGGAACCAACACTTTTATTGTTTTTTTTTTTTAAATTAATAAAACTAACACATTTGTGAACTATTTATGTGAATCGCTACTGAAATTGCTATCTGGATGAGAAAACAACAAAACCTGTTTAATTTGTTCCATTATACATACTAAGTGCTGCTTTTTAAAACAAATTTGCATCAAACGAATTTCAGAATTACAGAAACGTTGTAAAATTGTATAGTGTCCATATAATTCTCACCCAGCTTCCCTGAGTGCTGTCATTTTACACCACCACAGTACAATGATCTAAACAAGGAAATTAACATTCGTTACGACATGACTGAAACTGAGACAGAAATTATTTGAATTCTACCGGGTTTTCTCTGTCCTTTTCCAATTCTAGGATCCCATATTGCTTTTAGTTATTTCTTCTTAGCCTCTCCCAGTCTATGACAGTTTCTCAGTCTTTCCTGGCCTTTCATGATCTTGACAAGGGTCCTGACAATTGGCTGTAGATTGTCCCTCAGTTCGGTGTGTCTGACGTCATCCCAGGATTGGAGTAAGGTTATGCATTTTGGGCAAGAATACCACAGAAATGACGTTGTGTCCTTCCTAATTACTGCTTTTAATTGTAAAAATTCCTCTCATTGACATAAGGCTATCAAATACTCAAATTTGTAAGCACCATTTGTAATTTTGTTTGTTTTTAGAAAAACTGCTTTCAGTCAATCATGATTAAGACTTAAAAAAGTAGGGATTGGATTTCAATTACAAGGTTCTCCCACTGCCACCTGTGTCCCACACCTTGTATTATTCTCAAAGTGGGTCAAGAATGAAGTGAAATCTGGCCTGTTCTTATTTCTAAGCTTCTAGAAGGTAGAAGCGAAAAAAAATTCGACCCTCTACAAGTTTTGTTTCCCAGTTACACCCCTGTAAGAAATGATGGCACTTTAAAAATAGACTAGAAGGACCTTAGCAAAGGCTTCTTGAAGACAGTCTATAAAAAGTTTGTGTGTGTGCGCGCGCGAGCGCGCGTGTGTGTGTCGGAGCCACAACTCCAGGCAGACACCCCTCCATTCAACAGATGTCTAAATTGCTAGCTATTCAAGTTCCAAATTACAAAAAAAGCAAATAGTTTTTTCAGGCCACTAGATACCTTCATTTTAAAACACTTCCAAGTTTCCCTTTGATATAAAGATGGGAATTTACTGATTAATCAAATAGCCTGTATAATTAGCACTAAAAAAACATGATGATTCCTTAAAAAGAAGATCTTTTCTCTCTCAAAGCCTTTTGCATTGCAGATGGAATTCAAATGTTTCTGCCAGCCACCCCCAGGCAGTCCCAAGGCCCTTCTGAAATGGCTCCCTGAATGGTATCAATGGGAAATACTTCTTCAAGGGTCAGTTGCGGAACCAGAATGCAGCAGAAAGGCTACATACAGCCTTTATTAACACTCGCTGTTCTAAGCAGGTCTGTGCTTTGACACATGATTTCAACACACTGAAAAGAGAAGAAGAAAATGAGAAGCATCATCAAAGGATTTCATCAGAGCTATACATACACTCTGAATCTCCCTTCTTTAGATAAGGGCATGTGGCAGAGGGAAAGGAGGAGGGAGAATTTCTAGAGGTAACAATTTTCTATTCCTGCTTACCCTGTACTCCAGTTAGAGTCCTCGGATATGTGAGACTTAACAGGTTTGCTGCACTTCTGGCCTGCTTTGTCTTTCAGTTCTACATAAGAGTAAGTCTTTGATGCCAGATTTATTTTACACTGAAATAACACTAATGTAATCAGGCCTTGGAACTCTGGTTCTGGGCCTCAGCCTACAACTCAGCCAAGGGCAGCGTGTCTCACCCTCAGCACTACTGAAATTTTGAGCTCAATAATTCTTTGTCGTAGGGAAATGTCCTATGCATTGTAGGGTGTTTAGCAGCATCCCTGGCCTCTACCCACTAGATGCCAGTAGCACACTCCTCCACCTCAAGTCATAACAATAAAAATTGTCTTCAGACCTTGCTGAACGTCTCCTAGGGAGCATGACCACCCCTGGTTGAGAAACCACCACTGTCCTAGACCAAGTCCTACAAATGTAAAGTGAGTTTGCGAGTGAAAAATGAAGAAGAAGGAAAAGTATTGCGGGCACATAAGTGAAAAGGGAGGCATTTACCTCTCTAACTCAAAATGCACCCCATCTCTGAAGTACCCACAAATTCAAAATTATCCTGGTGCTTTTATATACCCAATCCATCAGCAACACTGAAAACATATTTGCATAAGCGAGATAAAACCCTGAAGAGAAACACATTGGATGAAACTGTTAAAATTTAAGACATACCTTAACCTGTACAGAAATTGGGAGAGCCTGAGGGTGGAGATCCACAGTTACTCAATCTATTATTTCAGTGCACATTGTGCTTACACAGCAGTATATGCAAGGGTGATGCGTACAAGATAGCAATCCTTTCTTTTTACTGAAAACATGTTTTTGGTGACAGAATACCTAGTGCACTTTTATTTTACAGTGGATAAGATACCCTGGAACTTGAGAGCATGAGTTTCCCAAAGTTGGTTGCTAGGCCAACCCTACATCTCGAGGCATGGAACAGAGAGAAAACAGGGGTAGCTCCTATTTGTTATACAGCCCAGGGAGAAGAGGGGTGAGTATAGCACAGGCTCAGTGCTATGGGCTCAGGATTCTTGTGCCTGAGACAGAATATGATTGAGAGCTGCTAGGATCCCATAACTGTGTTTTAGAGTTGCTTTTCCCACAGCAAACCATAACAAGAAAAAGAGCTAACATAAATTCTGTGTCAAACACTGTCTGGCATTTGAATCAACAGAAATAATCCCATTTCCTACTTACTACTCTGCTGACATTGTTCAAAAGAGAAGCAACAGGGCAAAAGAAGGCTGAGTCTCTTGCCTCATACTCTGCAGCCCTTAAGAATGGGATTCGAGACATAGACCCAGAAAGGCCGATTTAGCATCCTGCTCACTTAGCAACTCATCTATATCACTTTCTGAACTGTAATTCATTTTTCTCTCACAATAGAGAGTTTATGTGTGAAAAATGCCTTCATGGTAAGTAGACAATGGGGTAGGAAAAACTACCTTCCCTCTCCCACAAAAACATACTCTCATTCACACAAAACACTTCATGCGTCACACCTTAACAATATGTTTGCCTCAAAGAAATAATATTTTATAACATAAAAATAAATACCAAATGCAAGCCATAACCCATCCTACAGTATTTTTTTTTTCTACTGGCTATCTAAAATTAAGAAATGTTTCAAATGCTCAAAGACAAAAAAAAAAAAAATGACAACACTATCATCACTACCATTATTTAACAAGATTTAATGTTTTGCTATAGTTGATTGGGATGTTTTAATAGTAAAGATATGGAATGTTACAGGTAAAGCTAAAAATCATCCACCTTGAACTGTTAGACCCGTGTATTCATTTTAGCAGCTGCATGGTCCCCCAAGAGATGAATATATCCCATATATTTAGATATTGCCTGGTGACAGTCATTCAGGTCGTAGCTAGTTTTCCCCATCAAAACTATTATGAACATACTTGTACGTGTCACCCAGGCTACATGTATAAAGAGTTTCACTAAACTACAAATGGAATCATCTAATTATAAAGCATAAAAAAACATTAAATTTTACTACATTACTAAATAGCTCCCCCAAATGGTTGTGTTGTATCAATTTACTCCCACTCAATGGCTCTGCTAAAAGAAAGAAAAGCCACATTTTGCAACTCAATTATTTCATTTTTCGACTCATCGTTTCGGTGATGGATGGGTCTGATATGCAACCAACTCCTCCGATTTTCTAAGGAAGGATCTCAAATGAGGAATATGATTTCAAGGATGGCATCTTCCTTTCCAAATATAGTGGTTTTACCAGGCTGGGTACTTTACTTCTGCCCCAACCTCTGGATTTTTCTGGTAATACATAGATTAAATATGCAGAAGTTTCACATACAAACCAGCCAAGAGTCTGCTTACCTCTCAAGAAAAGCACACTGTGAAGCTTCACTGAGGTAGACAGCTTGAAAAATTCCCAAGGAGAAATTACTGTGACCCTTTTTCTATGTAAGGGGTATGTGCGTGTGTGTGTGTGTGTGTGTGTGTGTGTGTGAGAGAGAGAGAGAGAGAGGAGAAGTGAGAAGAGAGAGAGAGAGAGAGAGAGAGAGAGAGAGAGAGATGGATGGATGATATCCTTCACAGATGGTCAAGAAAAAAAAAAAATGTGGCTACTGCTGAGTGAGGAAATACAAACCCCAGAAGGCAAGTACTGCCTGCATCATCAAACCATCCTCAGAACGAAGTGCAATGGGGCTCAGAGAGAATAAGTAACTTGCCCAAGATCACAAAGCTAGTGAGCTGCAGAGCCAAAGACTGGAAAAGCGACTCATTCTGCCTCCAGAATCAACATTCTTAGTAGGCATTTCGAACACCAGCTGCACTACAGAGACCGCCCTTTGCTACAAGTGCATGTTATTTGCCGCAGGAAATATATTTATTTCATCCAATCCTCTCTGTAACAAGACATTTTGAAAAGTGTTTCCCTTACTGAGGCTTCAACAGTAAATGTAGTATATGAAAAAAGCTCCTTTATCCTAGAATCAGCTGTTTCCACATTGGTCGAATAAAGTAAGGGTGTATTTTCAGCGCTGAGATCTCCAAGCCTGGCTTCTGAAATGTTGGGCCAGACCACTCCGCTTTAAAATACAGATCCCTGATTCCTTAATGCCTGCGGCCTTTAAAGTTACACAGCTTTGCTGAGACAGAAAGAGAAAAGGCAAAAGGGAGAACTATTTATTTCCTTCAAAAGGGAAGGCGAGCAAGAGATGTTGCTTGGGAGCTGCAGTTCCTAGAGGCCTCGGCGATTTCCAGAACCGCTGCCCTGACTACCAAGGCTACCGCGGCAGGAATCAACGGGAAGTGGGACAGAAAATGAATTCTAAAATACGAAGCTAGAGAGAAACAAGCCTTTCTCCTTTTCTCCTGTGCAAACTTGTCCCTTTTAGGGTAACTAACCTGGAACTGTACAGAACGATTGGGTCCTGGCAGAAGAGACAAAATGTTTTGAATACAACAACAAAAAAACTTTCTTGTTCTCATTGAAGTCACTACAGATTCTGTCAAACAACACATCCCATAATCCAGTTGGGCCCAGAGGATGAAATTTTTCTACTGGAATCAAATTCCTAGTGGACAGACAGCATTTTTATGCTTTTTAATAGTAAAGGGGAATGTGGTGAAAGTTGAGCATTCGAAGGGACCTTCGAGATACTCTACTTATTATCCTTTCATTCTGAAAACAAGAAAACTGAAGCATGGAGAGACTGACAATCTTAAAAAACTATTCAGTTTTTCCTAAAACCCATGATTCGAATTTTCATCTGTAACTTTATTCCACTGCTGATTTCTAAACAATGAATTTAAAAAAAAAAAAAAAAAAAAACACTTTCCTAGTCATATTCATTGACTGAGCTTTTGGGAAATGACCTGATTTATTTCACAAACAGAACCCTAATATAACCCAGTTATTACTATTACGATTGCTTCTATTTTGACCCACAACCTTACAGTTCATACGGCACTTTCACAGATTTTATATAATCATCTGATGCTCAAAACTGAGAGGTAAGAATCAGTCTTCCCACTTCACAATGGAATATTTAGCATCAGCAGAGTGTACTATGCATAAAAACAATTTATATGCATTCCTAACAAAAGGAAAGAAAACAATGATATTTATACAATAGTACATGCGCGCGCGCGCGCGCACACACACACACACACACACACACACACACGTACACTTTTTCCACAATGGTATGAACAATAATGCTTGGCATTTTTACTTTACGTGTATTCTTGCTTGGATGAATTTAAATCATAGTATTATATTTTAATTAACTAAGACAATATGCATCATCATTGTTTACTCTTTTTAATGATACTTGAAATGTTTTTAGAATTACATGTTTATGTGTTTTTATCTTGAAAGCCCTAATATATACATATCTGAAATAAAAGTAACCGACAATGGCTCTTGGACACCCCTCAAATACACACATTCCAAACTCCTCTACTAGACACAATACTAATTTGTATACCAAAGAGAAATAAAATATATGGCCACAAAAATAACATTTACATTTAAGTTCACAGAAGTTTTATATATTCTAGCCTCAAAATGGAAGCAACAAAAATGTCCATCAACAGGAGAAGAGATAAATAAATTGTGGTACCAACATACAGTGAAATAAGACACAGCAAAAAGTGAGAATAAACTATTGGTACGTGCCATCTACACAAACAAATCTCACAAATATACTGAGAGAAAAATCCAGCCACAGTAAAGTACTGATCATATTCGTGCATTTATAGGAAGACTGAGAAGAGACCAAACTTATCGATGGTCACGGAAACTGAACAGTGGCAGAGCAGCTGATAGACCAGGAAGAAGTGCAACAGAATCCTTATGAGGTACTGGAAACATTGTCTGCATCCACCTTGGTGGCGATTACATGGATATCAGCACTTGCATCATGGAGTTGACCAGTGAAGGTGAGTTCGCTTTTATGTACATATGTACACTTTCACTTAAAAAAAAAAGAAAATACGAATTTGCATAAGTATGCAGTAAGTGGCATATTATTATTGTACTCCCTAATTGCTCCCTCAGGCAAGGAACAGGGTGACAAGTCTGTGCTCAGTGAAAGAAAACACTGTGAAAAGCTAGAAAGATCTCTATAATTAGATAAAATATCTCTGCGATCATCTCAATGTATACAAAGGCTAATAAATAGATACATCTGTCTTTTTATTCAGTAATATTAATAAGTGATATTCTATCTATTAATTAGAATTTCAATCATTAGAAGTCAAAAGAAATGGCAGAATAAAAGTTTTATTCTGTTATCGATCTATTAGAAACCTATTTTAGTTTCTTTGTAACATTATGCATTCACTTAATAGAACCTTTCCTATATTATGTTATTTGATTCTTATAATAACCCTAGAAATATATTATTAACTATATTTTTCTAGGAGATAAGGGTTAAGGCTCAAATGAGTTTAACAGACAGCCCAACGGATCTCTTGTGAAGTACACAGAGGTTCAACATGGAAACTTTAGAATTGGATAGCGAGGTTTAAATCGTACTCCTGGCAATTACTAGTTACCTGTTCTTGGATAAGTAACTTCTTCAAGCCAGAGGTCAACAAACTATACAGCCCACAATCCAAATACAACCGCACTCATTCATTTGTTTTTTGACTCATGGCTACTTTTGTGTGATACAGCAACAGAGAACAGCTGCAACTAAAACCAGGGGGCCAGGAAACCTGTTTTTACCATCTGGCCCTTTCCAGGGAAGATTTACCAATCTTGGCTCTAAGCCTCATAAAGCACATCTCAGGACTTGTTGAAAAAGGTGGTTATGTAGAAGGCCTGTGCCCGGTGAAGTTCATTCAGCATTGGTGACAACAAGGAGCAGAGGCAGAGGAGAGGACGGAGGTCCCAGTGGCAGGAGGGGCAGAGTAGGAGGGGAGAGTCACGATGAGCATTTAAGCAACATAGTCACAAACGGCCCCCAGGGCTTCGGAATACACCAGTCAGCTTTGGGATAAATACAATAAAGCTCTATTGGCATAATCTAAAATGTGTGCAGTCACCTGTCTATAAAGCAATTATACATTCTGGGTTTTGACATTTTTTCAATCATGCAGCCAAAATACTAAAACATGATTTAATGTGTCACAAAGATCTGCCCACAGACCGATCTCAAGATGTTCTTTTGTTCTGTGCTTCTTGCAAAGTAGAACCCAGGGGTTTGTGCTAGGATACCCCTAAGTCAAAAGAGAAAATTAATTCTGAATTCCATGGAGGTGCTTCAAAGAAATGGCTATGTAGAAAAAAGATCTGGACACTACCCGTCATGTGACTCAGGCCACTACAGACAGCATCATTGATATATAGCAATGGTGAATGGTCCAACGACAGATACCTCAGAGCAAGAATAAAATTAGCAGCAGGAAAGGCCATAGTGACTAACAAGTGAAATTCCTTCCTCCTCACAGTCTGCAAAGCCGAGAGTGAGGCCACAGAGGAGACCAGATCTGTTTTACTGAAAAAGTTCTCAGAGGTGACCAACCCTAAAGCCAAAGATACCTTAATTTATTAAAATCTAAAAAAAAAAAAAAAAATTCTGAGCAAATCATCAAATAAGACCTTGCTATAAATGTGCATGTTGAATTAAATATGAGGCTATTTCAAGTACAAAGACCCATGCCCAAAGGAATTCAAAATAATAAGAGATCTAGAGAGCCTGCCCCTAGAAACCTCAAAAATTTTAAGAAACCATATTTCACCTTGACCCTGGGTTGTTTGCCTTACTCGTGCTTATTAAACAAACAAACAAAAAAAAGCATCCCTTTACAAGCAATTTTCTGTTACAAATTAACCTCGGGGTAAATCTATAAGCCAAATGTACTCAGGTTGCCCATCAAAACCTTCAAATTCCAACTCACAGGAGAAAATTTTAACATAAGGAGAAAGCCTAGAAGGGGGGAGAGAGGGCATTGAAAGCACAGGGCCCAGGTGGGATGTCCACAGCATATCAAGGGACAGCAGAGAGGCCAGAATGTAGGGGCAGAGTGGTAAGAAGGGAAGTCAATGAGATAACCGGGGCAAAATTACAGAAGGCTTTTCTTCTAAACTTATGGATTTCGGAATCAATTTTGAGAGAGGTAAGGAGTCACAGGAGGATCTGTAAGCAGACAAGCAACATAAACTATACTTCACAATCTGATCTTAGGGCCCTTGCACCACAAGACTAGACAGAACACAGTCCACTGCACAGAGGTTTTATGCTCAGTCCAGAGCCTGGCACAAAAGCAGTGCTTAAGAGATGTCCCCTCTCTTCTTTACACTTCTTCACGTGGTTAAGGGAGAATTTGGGGAATAGGGAAAGGAGGTTTAAATAAACAGGAGGCTTAAGCACAGATCTTGCTTGTTAAAGCACATCTACAGGACAGCCACGGAGAAAGGGAACCACACCAGCTTCTGATGCTCCGTGTTGCCTGGAGAAAGGTGCTCAGCCCAGGATAGTCCCAAAGCCCCAGACTCCCTGTGGAAGAAAAATCAAGGACTCAGATGTGACAAACCGTGTCCAGGCACTAGGCTCAGGTAGAAGTCCATGTAGCCCTGGGCTTCCGGCACCTTATAAAGGGTGAGAAGCATCTGTTTGTCCCCAATAACTCAATTTCAAGTTCCTTAAGGGTAAGCCTACGTCCTCTTCTCTTTGGTACCCCATCCCCAACCTGGCACAGGATGGGTGCTCTGGGAATCCCTAAGGAAGGAGGGAGAGAGAGCTGCCGAGAGAGATGGAGAAGTACAGGGTGGAGAGCCCGGATTGTTAGAGAGTTAGACGTTCCCAGGATCCCGCTTCTGCCACTCACCAAAATGGGTGACTTCATTTTACCTCTCTGGAGCAAAATTCCCCTATTTTTAATATGAAGATAGGAGTCAGGAAAGGATCAAATGAATAATGGATGGAAAGGGCTTAGTGTACAGTTCATAAGAGCTATGAATTGTTAAACTTATTATTATTATAAAACAAAAAGGGGAGGAAGAAGGGAAAGAAAGACTCACAAACTTCTGGTTCTGGAATCAGAACCAGAAGGTCACCAACTTCTGCCCTGCCATATATGCAGAGCCTCTTGACTAACCAGTTACTCAGCAGGGAGCCCCTCATTTTGGCTTTTTGCTTCCATCAATTACCCATTTAACCAGTCTTACTTCAGGCACAGAGTCAGCTCAATGGGAGCCGCTGATATGTCTCCATATGCAGTCACTCGTTGGCCATGGAGGAGGACTGCAGGCTGTGGGAGGCAGGGAGTATGAGGCCATGCCAGGCACCCAGTAGGGGCACCATCAACACCTGCTGTTGCTGAATCACAGAGACAAGAAAACCATGCTCTTCTCCAGAAGGAACTTCTGGAGCCAGAAGGCCATCTGGTACTGCTCCCTTTCAAATCCTGGCTCAAAGGTTGATGTTCTACTCAGCCAACTAGAATCCTTGGCTCCCCTGTCAAACCCTTCTCTGAACTCGGGCCCTGTCACTCCGTGTCTCTCTTCCATACAAACACGAGTTTCTGCTAGGATTAAAGAACAACCAGCTCCAAAGTGGGGAAAAATCTGTACAATTATAATTTTTACAGAAAAGAGCTATGCTCATTTTTCTCCCCTACCTCCCAACCAGGTATTCCAAAATGAGGACATGTTCCTTCTTTTTCCTGCTGGTCTTCAGCTACAGTCACAACTCCACACCAGTCTGGGCAGTAGTCTCAGAAGCTTTCCAGTTCCTGACCAACATCAACTTCTGTTCCTTTATGAGGCTAGAGTTAAAGAAAATGATTGTGGTCAAATGTAAAAAGAAGTGTGTTACTGTGGCTAAATGAAGAGTTTTTCTCTGTGTGTGTGAAGACAGGGAAACGGGAAACATAGGTTGTTGAAAAGGCAGTACGGAATACACAAAATGATACTCAGTGAAGTAAGTGGAGGCAGTGTCCCTAACTAGTGGACAGATCAAAGTCAGACCATTCCTGGATGCAGTGGGAATGAAATTTGAATGAATTATCCATACTGCATATAAACAGGCATTGAGAAATTAAGTTCCTTGGTTCTTTTATAAAACTGTCCCACAGGAGCCTTCCCAAAATCCTTATGTTGGCCCATCAAAGAGGTTAAAGATTATACCTATAAACAAACCAGAGCCCCTGTGACTGACAAAGGCCGTCTGTATCAGCACTAACTTAACTCCGCAGACTTGTTAAGGCAACAGCCTACAGCACGGTGATTAGGTGTCAGTGCCTTTTGAACATCTGCTGAACCTTGGCATTTCCTAAAAGAGCGCAGATAAAGCTGAGCAGTAAAACCCCCAGGCTTCCTGTGGCTGCCCTGGCTACATGGCCATCAGAGGAAACAAATTTTATCCTTGGGGCAGTGGGCTCAAAAATATAGTACAACACAGAAAGGAAGGAGAACTTAGTCAATGAGAAAGCAAATGGGCTCTGTCTGCTCCCGTAGTGGAAGCAGCTTGCTGCCACTTGCCCCCTGTTGGCATGGGGGGCCCAAGTCCAAAACAGAATTATTTTATTATGATCAGGTATGAGACCATCTGTATTAGGACAGCACCCCTTCCCCCACCTACTCCACAGGTAAGAATAATAGTCAGGGAACAATACACTGAGAGTACAAACTCGGGTACCGGCTCAAGAATGTCTGAGTTTGAATCTTGACTTCACCACTTACTAGACATGTGCTTTGGACTGAGACATCTAGCAGTCAGACTCTCAGGTAGAAAATGGAAACAATAAACAAATAACAGTACTTTCCTCATGGGACTTTTTAGAGAACTAACAGAGATGACAGAACAATGTAGTTCTCTAACTGGCAGCTGCTGCTATCATTGCTGTGGCCGTTGGCAAGGGTCAAGTTGGGAATAGACGCTGAATGACAGCATTCTAATTTGTACATTCTTGACCCCACAAACACCCTGGCCACACACACAAAGCAACTCCCCAGTCCACCTTTGGACAAAAGCACCATCATGCCCCCTGAGACCAGCACAATTGGCCCCGGGTCTCTGGACACCCAGACATCGTCAAATGCTTGAGCTTGCAGCACTGGAGAGAGTAAAGCAGAAAATAGTTTCAGAGCAAATGAATGAGAGAATGGCCGAATGAGCCCATATGATAGTGGCATGCTGACACTGAGGATATTTCTAAGACAGCTACATCTCATTACAGAGCTTCCACAGAACCATTTAAATAGCAGGGTACAGAGGAATGCGTGAAAGGATCTGGGAAGAATGAGAAAACAGACACCCCACATTACGACGAGATGGCTCCCATGGTCTACCCTACCTTCTCAGTGTATTCCGAAACTATGGTCTCCTCTCAATTTCCAGAGCACAGATGTTGAAGGGAAAACCTTAAAATGCCTGGGTTATTGAATGTTCCAGGTGGCTGGTGAACCAGATTTAAAGACGGCAATGGTAGCCAGAGGATTATAGCTACGAGGTGAAAAATTAAGAGCTGAAATGAATTCAGTTCACCATGCAAAGTTGAACTTGATAGTTCATTAGAGAAAGATCAAGTGACAAGCAAATCGCTTCTGGTTTCCAAATCCCCCTGGGATTTGCTTTAATTCTCCCAGAATCTTTGTGATGCTCAGCTGCTTTGCTTACAACTGGGCAGCATTAGAAGGTTCAAAACCTCCACACCCAGAGACTAGGGGTCAGGAAAAGCACTATCCACTTACGTATTTATCAGACAAAGATGGACATCTTTAGAGGCTGGCGTCACAAAACAAAGTCTCTATGTTGCTGTGAAAATAGAATGGCCCTGTCTCCTAGGATACTGAATAAAACGATAGGCGAATAAATAAAGGGTGAAATAATAGAACAGGTCTTAATTAAGAAGAATTCAATGACAGGTGCAAGGGGACATTATAGGAATAGTTTGTTTTTGTTCTCGTTATAACTCCCATGTAGTAGGTAATTTTGCTATCCCCATATTACAAATGAGAAGAATTGGGGATTCCAAGAATTTACCTGACTTGTCTCAAGTTGCATAACTTAGGAGAAGGTAAGATCTGAGATTCAGACCCAGAGCTCTGGTTCCACTGCCATTTTCCATTAATCGGCATGAACTTAACCTTGAGCGACTTGTTTCGAGTAGGTACTGATAAGTGAGTTCTGCTGAACATGTAAGAAAACTCCGAGGTTCATTTTGGGTAATTCTCTTAATCTGCTGAACTACCTCTTTTCTAGTAAAAGTGGAAAAAAGTTGAATTACGTATTAACTCCACACGCATAGTTGGCTTTTCCTTTTACCAGTTTAAAGGACATGTTCATAATTTTATGGCAACCTGGAAAAACTGAACTCATCCAAGGTGTGCAAAGAGCAGGAGGGAGCAGTCATGTTGCCCAAGGTGACTCCTGAGCCCCACAATGAAAAGCAGGAGAAGCTGCCTTCTACAGCAAATAAGCAGAGCAGGTAACGGGAACATGGAGGCATCCTGCACCCACCAAAAATTCCTGCCCTGTAGACACTTGTTGCTACAGAGGAATACCTAAGAACCTGAGAAGGCCAGAAATGAAGTGTATGCTACTGGGACCTCCAGATAAACACACACTCTGATTTGCTCCCAAGGTTTAAATGATTACGTTCTCATCAGATATTTTTCCTATATATTACCATGTAAATGTTCAAACATACGGCAAAGTTGAAAGAATTTTACAGCCAACATTTATATGCCAACCATCTAAATGCTTTCATTGGCATTACCAAGTCAGGAATACAGGTGACGCAGGTAAAACCCATCCTCACTAAAGGAGAGGCCTGAAGAAAGGTGACTCCACAGTACCAATCCATCGTCAATCTATTCCTCAAAGAATGTGAAGTCCTCGCCTGTGCCCAGCCCTGAGCACTGGCAACACAATGAGACTGGCTCCTTTCATTAGACAGGCAGTTCCTGAGTCTGCATAAGAAACTCCAGGCCTCCCTACTATCTCATCAATCTCACTGCAGAAAAAGGTGCCAGGACTCATACTGTACACCCACAAATTTTATTGACTGCTAAAACTGGAAAGGAATCAGGGGTCATCCAATGAAATATCTTCTTTTATTTTACACTTGAGGCAATTAAGACCCCAAGAGGTTAAATGTCATGCCAAGGATCACATATTAGGAGTGAACTGAGAACCTTCCAATTAACCACCTTGAGTCTTCACAGATACACCATTTTGGCTGATGGCAAAGAGAAAGTAACGAAACAAGAGAAGAATCCCTTGAAACAGATTTTTACGAGCAGCCCTAGAAAATAAAATTCCAGACAAATGAAAGGTAATGGCATCTGCCAATCTTCAAGTGTGAGAAACACCCGCAGTACCCATAACCCTCTAATACTAATTATGCTTCCATGGCCAAAGTTACAGAGAGACCATTCTTCTAGGTGACAATTATTAGAAAGTTTCAATATGTTTAGTACATGATGATACAACTTCAAAGTATAAGAACATTTCAAATCTCTGCTTGTGTCATATCATACTTCTCTGTCCCCATCAGATCTGTGCAATCTAATTTCACAACTCACAATGCATGTCTAAAACAGCAGTGCACCCCTACCATACACGGCAGAAAAATTTAAATAGTGCAATAAAACCCACAGGTATCCACGTGCACTGGCTGTCCTACTGTAGCAATGACTGGGAAAGAGTGCCCCAGCCACCGAAGGAACTCCAAACTGACTGAGGATGCCAGCCTATGTCCTCCCTCTCCCATCTCTAATTAACACCACTCTAAGCTTCCCTATAAGGCTTGTGAAAACCACTGTGAATGCTCTGGGTTCACCTGGAGCTGAAAATTACTTTGCCAATAGCAGAGAATAATACTTTCCGTATAAACAACAATAAAGACAAGCTTCTTTGGTGGCCCCTGTGTCATTTTCTTTTATGTCCATCATTTCTCCAAAGCTTTGAAGACAAAAGACAAGACTCCACTAACAGCCAACTATGGCAAGATAATAAAAGGAAGACAGCATTTTCTGCCCTCGAGGACCTCCTTCTACTATGGTATCTTTGATCGAAGTCGTCGCAGATTTTGTGTTCAGCCCCCTGTTTGACAAAGCTTCAAGGAGCCCCATCTGTGCCAATTTTTTTTTCTTTTTTTTTTTTTTTGGACTAAGAAAAAGCTACTCAGTGGAAACTCTGGAGAACAACAATTACGGCAAACAATCTGCCTTTGATACCTTATGTCACTGAAAATACCATAACAAAAGCTTGTTTCCTAAAGGACTGTCTTAGCAGTGCATATTTTTTTTTTCCAAATTGGCAATAAAAAACCGCTTATTGCTATTATTCATCAATTTGGACAGTTCACTAGAAAAATCAAACTGAATGAAAAAAGCCAATACAAAAAAAGGTTATTTGGTGTACGATTCCATTCATATAACATTTTGAAATGACAACATTTTAGAAATGGAAGACACATTAGTGGTTGCCAGGGACAGAGTTCAGAGGATGGGAGGGAAGTGGGTATAGAATAGAAGGCAACAGGAGGGAGCCTTGAGGTGTTGGAATTATTCCGCATCTTGGCTCTGGTGGCGAAGACATGAACCTACACAGGTGATAAAATTGTATATACCTTAATAAAAACACACACAAATGAGGATAATAAAATTGGGGAAATTTAAAATGGAGTAAGAGAGGTGGACTATATTAATGTCAACATCCTGGTTGGGATATTAACATAATAAATAGTTCTGCAAAGTGTCACCACTGGAGGAGTTTCTAGTTAAGCAGGGAAAGTATTCGACTACATGTAAAACATCAGTTATCTCAAAAGTTTTAATCTTAAAAAAATTAGCTACACATCTGTGCCCTGGGGAAAAAGCCCCCTCTACCACCACCACGGCAGAGAAGGAATCAATTAAGAGTTTGTGACTGCTGAAAGGACAAACGCAATTGTCAACAAGATGGAATATGATGACTGGCGGACATATTAAAATTTACGGAAAGGATTTCCTTCTCGGTCCAGCACTCTAATCAACTGTCTCAATTTTACATCCTACCTTGGAGGCAGAAATTTTAACTCTGAAATGTACACAGAACGTTTCCTCCTCTGTATCTCAACATCTTGGGAACATGACAAAACAATTGCACAAGATTTTATGCTTCCGTGTGCAAACCAGAATCTCTCGGTGTTCTTCCAGAGTTTAGTAAATTTTAAAAGGAAATGAGTTAACAAATAATGTGTTCTGTAGATCAAAACTGAGACCATAAAACAAGAGCAGTCACTGGGTTCAGGCCATTAGTTCTACAACTATTAAATATGCTTGGCATTTATCAGCCTTTCCATTCTTAAATTTGCTTGCTTATTTAAAAACAAACAAACAAACAAACAAAACTAGAATCTTGAACAGTTCAGGAGCTGACTATCTAAACTTCTCAGGGCCTAGCAGCCATAGCTATGGGTTGCCTGCCTTGGCCTCGAGCAAGCTCTCCTTGCGTCTGGTATACACAGGCTCCCATATGAATTTGCTTAAACAAAGTTTTCCATACCTAAGGGAAGGAAGTAAAAGGGCACAGGGGTATAGAAATAAGTAAGACTTTACTTCATGATGGCTCTAAGTTTTTCTTGCTGTGACAATCTATGACTTTAGATGAAGAGTAATTTAAAATCAGACATGAGTTTGAATCTCAGTTCTGTGATTTAGTAATATTGTGGCATGAGCTATTTAATAATATTCCCAGGGACTCAAATTTCTTCATTCCTAAAAATTATATGGATTACAGAGAGAAAATGTTCTTCAGGTCTTAAACAATGTCTGGAACATAGTAGGTATATAATAAATTAACAATAGTATTCTAATAATAAAAGAATCCAAGCATCTTTAAATATTTTAAAATATTACTATTAAAATGTATTTAAAACAGAATTCTTTTG
>NW_011888822.1:2414806-2423520 GCF_000151845.1 Pteropus vampyrus | reverse complement strand
TCTTGAACAGTTCAGGAGCTGACTATCTAAACTTCTCAGGGCCTAGCAGCCATAGCTATGGGTTGCCTGCCTTGGCCTCGAGCAAGCTCTCCTTGTGTCTGGTATACACAGACTCCCATGTGAATTTGCTTAAACAAAGTTTTCCATATCTAAGGGAAGGAAGTAAAAGGGCACAGGGGTGTAGGAATAAGTAAGACTTCATGATGGCTCTAAGTTTTTCTTGCTGTGACAATCTATGACTTTAGATGAAGAGTAATTTAAAATCAGACATGAATTTGAATCTCAGTTCTGTGATTTAGTAATATTGTGGCATGAGCTACTTAATAATATTCCCAGTGACTCAAATTTCCTCATTCCTAAAAATTATATGGATTACAGAGAGAAAATGTTCTTCAGGTCTTAAACAATGTCTGGAACATAGTAGGTATATAATAAATTAACAATAATATTCTAATAATAAAAGAACCCAAGCATCTTTAAATATTTTAAAATATTACTATTAAAATGTATTTAAAACAGAATTCTTTTGAAAAAAATACATTAATACTCTTTTTGTTCTCCACTAGATTAACTTTTATTCCACTTAGTTTTTAAAAGCCACCCCTAAAAAAGTCATAGAGACACAACCATAAAAATATAAATATTCATTCAGGAAATTTTTTGACCGCACCTTCTAATTTTTTCATCACAACCTGCATATGCAAATCATTGAAAGTGATGTTTACTAAAATAGCAAAAGCAAGGTACAGTGTTTATTAATAAACAATTAGTGAACAGTATGTTAAACGAGCTTGTAATGAAAAATTCTATAATGTTAGACATAAACATTGTGATTGCAATCTTTAAAATTCAATTTATAGTCTTCTCCCATTGCACACAAAGGTATCATAATTAAAGGTGTAGGATATTTTACTTTTACTAGTAAATAGTCATGCCATAATTTCAGATCCTCCCAAGTGGCATCTCATGACCTGTTTTCAGCAGAAGCCATATACAATAATAGTGAGCTTCTTAACTAAAGTATCAATAGAGAGAAAAAAATTCATTCACCTCTTCAAAAAAATAATTTACCTCTTCAGAAAAAAAACATGGAACACCTAATAACCTAAGAAAGATAAAAATGTCTTCTTCTGTACTGCACTGAGAAAATAATTGACACATTAAAGTTATATGGTTTGCAACCATGACAACACGATCTATTATAAACACTGTATTGATTATAAGTTTGTTTTTTACACTAAGTGGAAAATTTGTACTCATTTTTAAGAATAAAATTGGCGGCGGAAGCACTGATAAAATAGAATATCCTTTTAAAAGAAATAAAAGGAGTTGGTAAAATTGTTAATAAAACTGGATTGAAATATATTCACTCATAAAACAATCACCTCCATCCACTTTCTGAAGTAGCTTCTGATAGTAGTGTGCCACCTATTGTTGCAAAATGAGCTTCTGTATTTGTGGTTTTCCCATTCAACACCACAGGGAAGCAAAGTGTCCTACTGTCTTTCTAAAGATAATGAGTGTTTATTTTCCTTCGTGTTTTCTTATTACTTCTAATGTCTAAAATACAAATGGACCACAGAGGAAATAACCTTTAAAAAATTTATTACAATCCATTTAAAGCGTGCATCAGTTTAACCCAGTAGACCTCATACAAGGGTAATTTTGCCCCTGAGGCATTTGGCAATGTCTGTAGAAATTCAGTTGTCAGGACTGAGGTGTGGGGTTACTGGCTTCGCGTGGGTATAGACCAGGGATGCTGCTAAACATCCTACACTACACAGGACAGCCTCTCACAACAAAGAATTATCTAGCTCCAATGTCAATACCGCTGAGGTTCAGATGGCCAGGTTTAACTAAAATCAGTATCATTTCTTCCAGTGGAAAAAGAAAGCTACATTTGATTGCAGAAAAAAATAAATAATTTCACAAACCCAACATTCAACAGCAATATAGTAATTAAAAGTGGATAAAATGTTAGGAACTACATCAGTCTTCCTAAGACTAGTATGAAGATACCAGGAACAGCACCGATTAGCAACTTATAATTCAACCACTTAGAAAAAAATTAAAGCAAATGTTTCCCATGTAGTCTCAAAGCCTTATAACACATAAGACCTCAACCCGACTTTATCATTTGTCCCCAGGCTGATACTTGGAATCCTTGAAGTATAATTCTCTAGCCTTACTCAAGAATCGTCACTGTAAGTATGGTGTGATGGGGCACAGGCAATGGAATATGTACAACCGACATCTTGGTCATCTCCCCTCTCCCATCTATAGCAGACATTAATCAATGAAAGTCTCAGAATCTTTCTCACATGGTACTCCAGTCCATGGGATTGGCATGGGAGGTATCGTCAGTGGTCCCCAACCTTTTTGGCACCAGGGACCAGCACTCCAAAGAGAATCTAATGCCTGATGATCTGAGGTGGCGCTGAGGTGGTGATGCTAGTGCTAGGGAGCAGCTGCAAATATTGATGAAACTTCACTTGCTGGCCTGCAGCTCATCTCCTGCTGTGCCGCCCGGTTCCTAACAGGCCGGCCCTAGGGGGGTTTGGGGACCCCTGGTATATCTGGCATTGGTGATGAGATATGATTTCAGGAGGGGTGGGTTCAAGTCTTGCTTTGGCCAGTGGAGGGCTATATGACTTTAAGCAAGTCACTTAACCCCTCTGGATCAATTTCCTTCAGTTATATAACACACATTAAGGGACCTTACAAAGGTCTTTGAATTCTAACTCCAAACAAGATGTTGCAATATGAGAATTCTGGAGTAATGAGGTCTTTGTACTTCAATTGCAAAATTGCCAAATACTCAATGTACCGAGTTATGTGAAGGGAGTAAAGAAAAAAAGATTATACACACACGAGAATATGACCAGGAAAAAGGAAATGGTTAACAAAAAAATGTGGGGGGAATGGCATTATTATCTTTAAAAATAAAGGAATAGAATACAATAGTAGAGAGAGAGTACTGAAATTCAATTTCTAAGACAATATAAGCAACAGCATCATACAGCAGTAGTGTGTCTGTGACTTAAGATAAATGATTTAACCTCTCTCTGGTTCAGCATCCTAATATATAAAAGAGGCTAATTCTATCTGCCTAGCCCTCCTCACAGGACATTCTTTAGATTAACTACTAAATCTTCAAAGGGCCCCCAAGAGCAGCATGATTGAGTAATTTATGGTCTACTTACAGTAAAAAATATTACAGAGCTACAGAGTGAATGAGTTAAAGCTGTTTGTAACAACGTGGAGTGGTCTTCATGGAACATGTTCACAAAAAGCTCATTGCAGAGGGATGTGTACACCATAAGCCTGTCTTTATAAGCAATGAGAAAATGAATCGAAGATATGTGAATACATACATGTGCATGCAATAAGAAAAAGGCGTGGAAGGACACACCCTAAAATGTTTAGCACTGAGTTTGGGATGGTAAAGTAATAATGGGAAAACCAATTAAACTGTAGTTTAGACTGTGGGCTTCATTTCCGCATAACTCACCCTTTTGGCTTTTCCTTATGCGACAGCTTAGAAGATAAATTTTATAATTTTAAAATACCTTCAAAAACTCTTGGTCTTAGAAAGTAGATTAAAGACTGCCAGGGACTGGGGAGAGCAGCAAATGGAGAGTGACTGCTTAGTGAGCATGGAGTTTCCCCTTGGGGTGATGCAAATTTCTGGAACTAGATAATAATGCTGCTTGCATCATGTTGTGAATACACTAGGCACCACTGAATTGTACAAATCAAAATGGTAAAAATGGCAAATTTTGTATTATGCATATCTTACAATTTTAAAAATCCTTGGACTTCACGTTCTATGTAAGTAGAAGAGCTTGAGATCACCATGGTTGACCATGATCACTAGCCCCTCCACCAATAGATACCAGACCAATAAAGAATGGTCAAATATGTCATGACAAAAAGTAATTAACTATGGAAGTGTAAATATATATAAATTAACTATGGAAGTGTAAATATATATATTGTGAGGCCTGAAGCACTATTCAATCAAACCAAGAACATGGAAAATAAAAATAAGAAATTACGATAATTATATATGTGCTTTACTTTCAAAAGGCCTACTCTATTATATTATTTTACATCCACATGTAAAACATGAAAAAACTATAAAGTTTTACTTGACATAAACTTTTTAAAGCTATTTCAAGTCTTTCTTCAAACTGAGTTTTGAAGTTTTACACGGAAGACTAAAATAGAGAAAGTAAAATTTTGTAAGACTTTAAGGAACCACAGAATTCTAGAATACACTTTGAAAACCACGAGACCTGGACAAGAATCCAGCTGTTTTAAAAAGGGTCTGAGAGCACCTCTAGCTACATCAAGACAATGTAGAGGGGATTCATTACAAAAGAATGAAGGTGTAACTTGCAACGAAATGATCACAAAACCCATGGTTCTCAGAGAATCAGCTGGGAAAAATTCCAACAGGGAAAACAAAAGGCAGAGATCAACTATGAGAAGAGCCCAACTGTCCAGCTGTGAAATCTTTATATCCTACGCCTGCCACTTCCTAGGTGCTCATGTATTAAGGTCAGCAGGTGAAATGACAGAGCACTTAGAATCTTTTTCGGGCTCTAAACCCAGGTCTGGGCACTAAATAGACAACAAGAGGTTTGTTGTCAAACATGAGAATCATACAGTAACTATGCTCTCCTTCCAGTGCAATAAAAAATTTTTAAAAATCACAGCCGAAAAGACTCTATATCTCTATAAACCAGCAGCTCCCCACTTTTATTTGAAAAAGTATAACATGCAGATATAGCTATAGCTTTTTAGGTAAACCGAAAAAATAAAATATTCTTCTCTATTGCACTGTCAGCATATTCTCTTCCTCTGCACACCCCACATCACAGATTGTTAGGATATGCGGTTCTCCGAAGCGTGAAACTGTTAAACTGAAACCTAGTTTAAACCTCAGAGCAATACTGCCCACTTGGACTGCTGATATTACAGATAAAGACCTGTTTGTATCATCAATGTCCATCCAGTAGCACAGCTCTTGATAAGCCTGCAAATTGCTAATGATTATAAATATATAGTGGCCTAAGTCTTCCTAATAGGGCAAGTTAAAAAAAAAAAAAGCGTGTGTATACACATAAATACATTTATACACACACATACACACGCATATTCAAGAAGCACAAATTTTAAGAGAAAGAAATCTCAGTGTTTTGAAATGGAGTTGGGGGAGGGAAAATGAGTTAATAGAAGAAACAGAGGAATGTCTTTACATATTTTCCCTTGTTAACGTCAACGGATAGACTGAAGTAAAATCAGATTTTATTAGATTAGAAAATCAAAATGAAATAAACCCACCTCAAGGTGGCAAAACTAAGGGGTAAAGGGGCTTATTGGGTCACTTAACTGAAATGTTCAGAGTACACCTTGTGCGTATGTGTGTGTATATATATATATATATATATGTAGTACTGCTAAATACAGCTCTCAGATCCCCATCACAATGCATTCTCTCTCTTCCTGCCAACTCAGTTCTGCTTTCCAGTGCTGGTTTCACTCTCAAGCAGGCCTTCCTCTCTTAATACGTCACCAGCAGCAACTACTTTATGTTCGTATAAGCAAAGAAACCTCAGTATGGAAAGGCCTTTTGGTCACATCAGTTTGGAGAAAACTACAGAACTGAGTTTCCTTAGATGGGCCAGGTTACATGCCCATCTCTGATCCAGTCAAGGCAATGCTAAGATCCTGCTTACCCAGGCCTGGGTCACATACCCATTCCCAGAGCTCAGAGAGAGAAAAATCACTCTCCCCAGAACGCATCAACTTGGAGGAGAAAAGGAAGGAAGGCACAGTCACTTCTCCAAAGCCTTTTTATATAAGGGCTTTCCTGGCACCTTACATTGGTATCAATTGCTGGGTAACAAAATTCGCCAAAACTCGGTATCTTAAAACATCAATAAACATTTATTATCTGTCACGGTCTCTATAAGGTCAGTATTTAGCGATGGCTTAGCTGGCTGATTCTGGATCGGGGTTTCTAATGAGGCTGCAGTCAAGAAGTCAGCTGGGCCTGCAGCCACCTGAGGCTTGACTTGGACTGGACAATCCACTTCCAAAGTGGCTCACTCACGGGGCTGGCAAAACAATGCCAGCTACTGGCGGGAGCCTCATTTCTTTCTCAGTGTACCATGATAATGCGCTCAGCTCTTACCAAAGGAAACGATCAGTGAGACCAAGGCAGAAGCCACAATGCCGTTATGGCCTGGTCTTAGAAGGGACAGAAGAGTGAACGACACGTACAAAACTCTGGGAAATACACAATGAATAACACAAATGAATAAAATAATTTAAATAGTGACAAGTTCAAAGAAGAAAAAAATTAAAGCAAAAGTATGAGAAAATTAAAATTTTAGATAAGGTGTGTGGCAGTCTTAAAATTCCCCACTGATCCTTATATTCTGGTATTCATGTACTTTTCTAGTATTTTCCCATAGTGAATCAATCAGAGCTGGTTTGTGTGATCAGTAGAATATGGCAAATGTGACAATGTGTGACTTCTAAGAGGATGCACTGAAGGTGCATGCCCTCACCTCTCTGGAACTCAGCTGTCAGTGCTCATATAAGCAGCACCACATTTATACCTAAGAACTCATCTCAATTATAACATCACTGAAGCTAGAGGTGACAGTATATGACTAGGTTTTTAAAAAACTGTTCGAGTAAGAAAATCAGAATTGCACAAGTGGATGTAGCTAAACATAGACCTGCATCTTAATGTCACATTCAGTTTTTAAATTCTTACCTAGGTACTGGGCCAATCTTATAATCACTGTGCAACATGCTTGAAATATAATCCACCATTACAGATTCTCGTGAAAGGTCAAAACGATCCTCATTACAATTTTAGCACTGACCAGAAAAAGAGAAAGTCAGACCTCTTGGAAAAGCACGGTGAACAGCAAGCAAAATGTCTCCTTCTCAAAGATTTTGTTTCGGGAAGGATGGAGGCAGAGAGAGAAAAACAATATTGTCTAGTATTGTCTTTAAACATCTTAGAAAGAAGGTTGTGAAAAGAGAGTTTTGTTCAACTCTCTAAAATCTAGGCACAAAATCATCAGAAATCTTTTCCCATCGACTAAAAATATAGCCCATTTGTATCACTACTGTATTTGTTATTTGCATAACAAATCACCTTGAAACCACTAACATTTATTATATCACAGTTTCTGAGGGTCAGCCAATCCAGATAACTACATTAGAATGTTTTATGGCTCCTATTTAAGATGACCATTTCTTAACCACGCCCTTTTAATTTCTTACTTTCGAAATGATGCTATCGAAGCCAGAGAGAAAAGAACAAATTGATTGTACTAGTCATACCAGAATCCCATTCAGAATTCTTTTCTACCATTATAAATAACCATAAACCTATCAAAAACAGCATAATAATTCCAGGACTTTTGATACCAATTCTCAGGCATTTTAAAATTCAAATGTCTTACGTATACTTAACCTTAGTCTAATTTTCTGAAAATAGATACTTAATTCAAACAACCAGTTCTCCACCATGTGAGTAAACGTGTATTAGAGTGCAAACCAAATTTTGAAAACGACAGATATTGATAAAACAAGCTATGAGATATATTGGTAAATTTATTCAGTAGAAGCAGATATTGTATTTTCTGGCCACTCAGCAGCTATATTCCTCCTCCTACAAAAAGCGGCTGCATTTCCTTTTTCCGTTAACAAGGTTCTCCCAACTAGAACTTTTCTTGATGAGCCATTCAAGCAAGGTACTCATCCTCCCCTAGACTAGCCCATCTTATAACCAAGAGACTTAAACACCAACAGTGAAATAGGTTCGGAGCAGATCCATCCCTGAATCTAATGCTTTCTGAGCTGGGTTGTTTGGCTTTCCCAGAAATTTCACCTTTTCTCTTATCACCCTGCACCAAAGTCCATCTTTGCTAAAGCTTAGCCAGAGTAGCCTTCTGTTGTTTGTGTCACTGACTGATAGGAACCTAAGTTAATTTTGAGCTATTTGTGGACTCAGTGGTAGTACCATATAGTGATTGTTCAACAGCCAGGGCATTCTGCTATCAGTGAGCAGGCAGAAAGAGGGACAGTTCTTATTAATACTCTGAGAAGACCATCTAACAGGGCATCAAGCTTTTGCTACTGTAAGCTCCAAAATACCTAGTAGCATGCAGCCATATGAGCTTGCCTTTATCACACGTATCACGGGGAAGCAAAACTGAGATCTACTTTTATTTATATCCTATTTCATACAAAGGCATGTTTTGCTTTGCAAAAAGGGTCCCTAAAATATCTGCTTGAAGACTGTACTCTCATTTTTGCAATGTCTATTAAAATTTCAACTGTATAAGGAGGCATGTAGACAGATGTTCATTCAAGTATCAATCTTAATGTCAACAAAATATAAACAATCTAAACATGTAATAATAGGAGATGCAAACAAGCAACCACAGAATACTCATAATGAGAAAATACTGTGAAGCAGTTGAAAACATGAAGCAAATATACAGGAACTAATATGGACAACATATGCAAGGCACAAATAGGGTAAACAGTCAATTTTTAAAAGTATAATATTTATACACACATATGTACACACAAAAACATGTTATACCTTTGATATTTAAAAATAAAATAAAGATATTAAATGTATCCCAAGGAGATATGAAGCATCTCTATGCATACAC
>NW_011888822.1:2400500-2414756 GCF_000151845.1 Pteropus vampyrus | reverse complement strand
TATTTGTTATTTGCATAACAAATCACCTTGAAACCACTAACATTTATTATATCACAGTTTCTGAGGGTCAGCCAATCCAGATAACTACATTAGAATGTTTTATGGCTCCTATTTAAGATGACCATTTCTTAACCACGCCCTTTTAATTTCTTACTTTCGAAATGATGCTATCGAAGCCAGAGAGAAAAGAACAAATTGATTGTACTAGTCATACCAGAATCCCATTCAGAATTCTTTTCTACCATTATAAATAACCATAAACCTATCAAAAACAGCATAATAATTCCAGGACTTTTGATACCAATTCTCAGGCATTTTAAAATTCAAATGTCTTACGTATACTTAACCTTAGTCTAATTTTCTGAAAATAGATACTTAATTCAAACAACCAGTTCTCCACCATGTGAGTAAACGTGTATTAGAGTGCAAACCAAATTTTGAAAACGACAGATATTGATAAAACAAGCTATGAGATATATTGGTAAATTTATTCAGTAGAAGCAGATATTGTATTTTCTGGCCACTCAGCAGCTATATTCCTCCTCCTACAAAAAGCGGCTGCATTTCCTTTTTCCGTTAACAAGGTTCTCCCAACTAGAACTTTTCTTGATGAGCCATTCAAGCAAGGTACTCATCCTCCCCTAGACTAGCCCATCTTATAACCAAGAGACTTAAACACCAACAGTGAAATAGGTTCGGAGCAGATCCATCCCTGAATCTAATGCTTTCTGAGCTGGGTTGTTTGGCTTTCCCAGAAATTTCACCTTTTCTCTTATCACCCTGCACCAAAGTCCATCTTTGCTAAAGCTTAGCCAGAGTAGCCTTCTGTTGTTTGTGTCACTGACTGATAGGAACCTAAGTTAATTTTGAGCTATTTGTGGACTCAGTGGTAGTACCATATAGTGATTGTTCAACAGCCAGGGCATTCTGCTATCAGTGAGCAGGCAGAAAGAGGGACAGTTCTTATTAATACTCTGAGAAGACCATCTAACAGGGCATCAAGCTTTTGCTACTGTAAGCTCCAAAATACCTAGTAGCATGCAGCCATATGAGCTTGCCTTTATCACACGTATCACGGGGAAGCAAAACTGAGATCTACTTTTATTTATATCCTATTTCATACAAAGGCATGTTTTGCTTTGCAAAAAGGGTCCCTAAAATATCTGCTTGAAGACTGTACTCTCATTTTTGCAATGTCTATTAAAATTTCAACTGTATAAGGAGGCATGTAGACAGATGTTCATTCAAGTATCAATCTTAATGTCAACAAAATATAAACAATCTAAACATGTAATAATAGGAGATGCAAACAAGCAACCACAGAATACTCATAATGAGAAAATACTGTGAAGCAGTTGAAAACATGAAGCAAATATACAGGAACTAATATGGACAACATATGCAAGGCACAAATAGGGTAAACAGTTTTTTTAAAAGTATAATATTTATACACACATATGTACACACAAAAACATGTTATACCTTTGATATTTAAAAATAAAATAAAGATATTAAATGTATCCCAAGGAGATATGAAGCATCTCTATGCATACACATTCAAAGCAAACTAGTAGTATGTTCACAAAACCGGCGATAGCTTTTCTTTGAGGGGAAGAAGAAGACGAAGAAGGGCCTATGATTAGGGAACAAGTTGGGAATGAGGTTCGCACAAAACATTTCAATTTTTTATCAGGAAAATAAAACCATGCATTCCTTACAATGATTTAAAAATAGTCATAAAATTATTGTAGCCTGAAATTTTTCAATTCAGCCTGATTTAGCTATCGGAACTTTTCAGAAACAAAACAAAAATATAAAAGGAGTCTCAACTGTTATAGCAAGATGATTCCAGGCGCAAAGACTGGGGTTGACGAGTTAAGCACCACATTCCTTCTGAATCTGCCATGGGTACACCTGGGCCTTGCCCTATAACATTGGCTACTCTGCTGTAACAAGGAAAAATTCAATGCAGTCACATTTTGATTATCGTGTAGACTTTCCATCATCTCCTGGATCATTAAGTTCATCACATTTTCTCCAATAAGAGTGAGCTGTACCTGAGCTTCAGGTAGCCACAGTAATTTGCATTCTCGTCATTTATAGTACAGTAAGTACCCTGGTTTTACTTCAAACCCACTTTTCAGAGAAAGCTTTCAAAAAGTTTAAATCATATAGTGCTCTATTCCCTCAACTACATGCATCTTTTTGCTGCATTTCTAGTTTATAAAATGAAGCCCTGTAAAATTATTCATGAACTTCCTATGTGGCAGGTTCTAACAGTTTATTCAGGTAAAAAATGCTCAAATCAAACCATCTACCATCACGTTGATTTGAAAGCACTAATTGTGGCAGTGGTTTTATGAAGAATGTTATCTATTTCCATCCTGTACACATTTAGGAGAAACTGTGGTTTCCTGTTCCAGGGTGTTGTCCAAAAAACGACTCCACAGAAGTCTGCAAAAATAATCCTTGGTGTTTTGTTTCAAGAGGAATACTTGGAGTGTTTCCCACTGAGAAAGGAAATGGGCTCGTCCCGACTGCAAAAGGCCCCCGTGTGCTCTAAAGACTTGTGAGAACAAACACAATTTTGGTTTTAACAATGTTTAATGAAATGACTCTTTCACAAGCTCTCTGGGAGGAGGCCTGTGCTACGTGATGTCTGATAAGCTTCATGCTCTTCTCCAGCCAGTCGATGTGTTTGTTATGAGACTTCTTTAAACTTCAGATTCCTCATCTTTGTTACAAAACAGGGATTATACCTGCCTCTTTATAAGATTTACTGTAAGGATTAAAACAAATGCATTGTGCTTAGCAGAATGCCTGGCACATAGTAGGACACAACGATGGTTCTTATATATAACACACATATAAACATATATTTTTTTTCACAGAGTATTAGATTGAGTATAAAACAACTCAAGAGACAGTATAAAGAAGTACAAATTGGTAGTTACAAAATAGTCACAGGGATGAAAAGTACAGCATCGGGAATACAGTCAATAATATTCTAATAACTATATATAGTGCCAGGTGGGTACTAGATTAATCAAGGGGACCACTTTGTAAATTATGTAAATGTCTAACTACTATACTGTAGTCTGAAAATAACATAAAATAATACTGAATGTCAACTGTAATTGGAAAAAAAAGATACAGTATACTGAGCCATTTAGGGATGAGCAGCTCTTTATGTTCCATATTCCTTACAGCAATGACTTCAGCTTAACAAAAAATGAGTAAGTCTGAAATAACAATTCTAATACAAAAGATAAAATAATTTTACAAGATCATGTTTGTTTCTCTAAAAGGTGTATTAAGATACTCTAAAGTACAGCCCGACTTAACCCGAAGAAGTAAAAAATGCAACTATTCCTTCAGCATTTTCCCTTTCATTCTGAAGGCCAAGTTTCTCAACAGAGGCATTTCAGGGTGGAGAGAAGTGGCCTGGAGGTCAGGTGCACACAAACAGTCTTCTCTTGACCAAGGGCTGTAAGAGCCTACCTAGCATCCAGAATACGATCTTTTGAAAAGAGGGCAAAGACCACAGAAGGGAAGGTGACTTCTACCCATCAGAGGTCATGACCACAGCCAGCAAGTTTAAATCACCATGCAGGAAGAGAGACAGTCCCCACAGGGAGGTGTTGGCCTCTACTCCAGGCCTGGGAGGCTAGTCACTGCCAGCCTTGTGTCCTCAGACCCTCCAGAACAAGTTCTTTGACATCTACTCCAAACGACATCCAACCAAAGGAAAGGGTGCACATGTGTTTCTTAATATTTTCTTGGCCATGGCTGAGAACTAAGAAAGGCTCTGTGACCCTTCCATACCTTGAAGCAGTTGGAAAACTAGAGCAGCAAACCCTCAGCTCCCCGTCTATTTACAGCTCATGATGTGGGGCAAGGCGTCTTACAAACATTTTTATATAGTCTGAAGAAGAAAACAAGCTGGATACAAAGGGAAGCTCTATATATAGAATGAAATTATGTAAGAGTTTAACCATGGACACAGAATCAGAAATTCATCCTGCACAGAAGAGAAGGCTCTCTTGGCCGCTTTCTCTATCTCCTTCAGAACAGAAAGTCCCTGGGAAATTTTGGCTGTCTGACCAGCCCAGTTTTAAGGCAGAGCTTTTTTTTCCCCTTTAAATCATTTTAGATTTCAGGACAAAGAACATACTCCATATAACTCATTTAACCTTTCGTACTTTAGCTTAAGCTGCAGAAGCTACGTGCAGCTATGGGCAGCCTGGAATCCCCACAAAAGTACTGTCCAATGGAAGTTTCTGCAATGAGAGCAATGTTCAACATCTTCACAATCCAATACAGCAGTCACTAACCACACGCGGCTACTCAGTACTTTGAACATGGCTAGCGGGACTCAGTATACATGTAGTTTTCTGAGGCTGCATAGCAAAATATCACAAAGCAGGTGAATAAAAAAACTGAAATTGTTTGTCTCACATTTCTGGATGCTAGAAGTCTCAGATCAAAGTGCATACAGGTTGGGTTCCTCTGAGAGCGGTCAGGAAAATCTGTTCCATACCTTTTCCCTGGTTTTTCCTAGTTTCTGGTAGTTTATAGGCAATCTTTGGCATTCCTTGGCTTGTAGAAGCATCATGCTAGTCTCTGCCTTCATGTTTAAATGTTCTCCCTGTGTTTATCTGGGTCCAAATTTCCTCTTTTTATAAGGAAACTAGTCAAAATGGATTAGGGGCTCGTCTCACTCCAACATGTCCTCATCTTTCTTAACTAACTACATCTACAATGACCCTATCTCCAAATAAGATTACATTCTGAACTACTAAGGGTTAGGACTTCAAATGGATTTGGGGGAAACACAATTCAAGCCAAAATACTGAGGAACTTATTTTTAATTTCATTTCATTCTAATTAATTTGAATTCAAATGGCGACATATGGCTCGCAGCTAATGTACCGGGTAGCACAGCCCCCAAAACATTTCCTTTCTTTCACTGTTCTTATTCACCAAAAGCTTACTGTGCTCCAGGCACTGTGTGAAACTCTATGCACTGAAGGTACTGTCATCTCCAGCTACCCAAGAAGAAAGCCTAATTTCAGAGAGACTAAGTACCTGTACTTGTTCAAGGTCAAAAAGCCTCAAAGTCGGGACATGAATCAGGACGTGGAGTTATTTTTACTCCAAAGCCCATGCCTCGAGCTGACCCAGAAGCCACTTCTATTACAATTTAACTTCTGAATCTGTCCTGGGACAGGCAATAGTAACATGGATGACTACATTCCTAGCTGCCTCTCATAGGAACTCAATTCATCACTCAAATATGAATTGCTATTATAGAGATTTATTACTTGCTATTGTACCCTTGGCTCTTAACAATGTCGCAATAATTATCTCTTAAACAATACATGTATAAATAGTAAAATGCAGCAATTCAAAGTTTTACAGCATTTATCAGATGTTAGACACTTAAGTGAGTGATTTATACAGATATCTTTCAATTCCGACACTAATTACTATTATTATCCCTATTTAGTAGATGAGCAAACTGAGTCTTTAAAAGGTTAGAAGATTTTCTTCAGGTTACAGCGCAAATGAATGGTCCCTACATCACATCTGCCAGGATTCCAAAACTTTCTCCCTGAACCGCTCCGTCATAGGATTTCGTAAAACTTATAATACATATGCTTATGTACCAAGAAAAATGACGAAAAACACTGCATTATATGATAGGAAGTTTTTAATCGCCTCCAAAGGGGTTCACCTATCAAAGAGCCCATGCCATGTAGTAACACAGAGAATCCAATATTTTCTTTTCTAATCTTCCATAACATACACCCTTACACCAAGTGGGTTTCCTGAAGATATTTCTGGTGAGAAAGGTTTAGTTCAAGTAATGGGTTTGCATGAGAATTTAAGGATAAAGTATGTGATTTTAAAAAAACAACATCATGGCTTTTCAAGGGGAAAATTGAAATGTTATTTCAAGTCTCCAGATAATAAAATCAATAGACAGCTTCCCAGTGGAGGCATTTGCCTTTGACTGACTAAAAGCAACAGAATCTGCAGTTTCCCTCAAAAGGCTACCCCACGGTTTAATCATAGTCACTGTTGGTTTTTTTTTTTTTCTTTTTTTTTGTTTTAATTTTTTTTTTTACTTTTTGCCTTGTTACCCCCAGGTTGTTTTCCAAATAATTGCCAACCCTCACTGTTTTGCACCCACTAAAAACCCTGGATCAGTAACTGTTCATTTACAGAGCCCCTCCAGTGACCCACAAGGTGCCTTTCAAATCACTAATACTTTGAAAACACAAAAGAATATGAAACGAGAACATGAAACAGACAAGATACTTAAAACAGGATGCTAAGGGAAAAGTGTGACAAACTTAAAAGCAAAAGAATGAATGTATAAATTTTCCCTTTATTCATAAATAATCAAATAAGAAATAGATACTGGGTACCTACAATGTGACAAGCACTGTAATAAGAGTAGGAACAGAGCAACAAATAAGTCAGAAATAGCCTTACACTAGTATATATAGACTTAAAAATCTTTCACTATTATATTTAATGCGGTTATCTCCAAACTATCAAATCATTTAATATCTTTTTTGAGTTACATAATGATACAGTTCCAGAAACTAAGGTCACCAGATTTAGTATATAAAATACAAATGACCAGTTATATCTGACCTTGAGATAAATGCTATCTAGCAGGCATATTTTATCTAGCGAACACAGCATATAGTCTGCCCAATAAAATTAAGTTGCAAAACAAATATGAAACATAGATTTTTTTTTTTTTGTACCAGAGCTCTAAGAGTTAATAACTTTAGGCAAATTAAAACGTAACAATCCTCATGTTTAAGTGTAAAAGTGTGAAACTAGAGAACCTGGGTCACCGTGCAATTTCAGGACAGTTGTGAATGGCACCCCCTGTGTAAAAGAAAAATGAAAAATTTAACTAAAGTTTTGTCTATGGGATTGTGGTTTCTGGTTTTATTCGATAAACACAGTTACAGGAATTATGCAGTATTGAACAGGGCAAGAGACAAATAAGCCTGCCTTTGGGTAAGCTATCACACCCTATACCGCATTTAATCCAAAAAAGTCAAGGTTAGCAACTTGCCCCTCCAAACATCTATCAATTCTCTGTGCATCTGTCTCTTTCTTGGCAGAAGTAAAATTTCTTGTTTCTAGGGGGAATGCCACACATTTGAAAGGTGATAAATTCATTGTGACACATACATACATAGACAGAAATACACATTCTCTCACTAGCCTGGTGAGCAGCGTTCTTTGACTCAGGTCTTCAATATTAACCCTAGTCAGCACGAGAAATGTCCCCAAGGTAGGATGGTCCAAATCTATCTTCAATACATGTGTCACCTGTATTCTATAGCAAAAGAGACAGTATTCCGAAAGCCCACATTAAAGCAACCCAATTTATATTTAGAACGTGTTGGGCAGTTACTGATATGCTACAGCAAGGACTTACACTGCTACAATAAAACTTTCTTCCTGATGACACAAATATAGCCAATTTCCCAAAGTCCCTCAGTCCAGTGTAGGAGTGCAGAACAGAAATCATATAGATCAACAGAATGTGGCAAAAGTGATGTGCACCACTTCCAGGCCTGAGCCAAGCTGGATGGGGATGCAGAGCTACAAGACAGAAGCAGCCTGGGTCCATGAATGACAACCTGGACCTGCATTATTAACTCTGCATGCATTAAAAGCAAACTGTTTTATCATGTTGAACCAATGAGATATGAAAAACCATTATAACCAGAAGTGTTATTAATATATGCCCAAGCCGTTGCAATGCAAACGGAAATCCAAATTACATTTAATGAAATCTCTCTACAACTGTGTCATTCCAACCTGATTTATCACATATCCCTACTTTAGAGAAAAATCTCTTTTTTATCTGTTTCATATTGATTCATTCTGCAAAAGAAATCCAGTTTTGCTGAATGTCTATTTAAACTTTCATAAACTACATTACCATCATATTTGCAAGTGGCTAAGTGAAGTTTATAGTTCATCGGGAACAGGGATTACCAGAAAGAATTTGAAAACGGAAAAATAAATATCCTGAGTTTGCATTATAAGGAAAAGCATACCCTACATTGTGGTACAATCAAAACAAGACATAGAGATAACACAGGACCTAGATACAAACCCATGTACAAATGGAAACTAAGAAAGATATAAATGAATATCAGATAGCACCTGCCTTCACAGAGTATTTTGAGACAACTCACAGCAGGAAAAATTAATTGAAATGTGTTAGTGAAAAAGCTAAAATGTTGATTGAGATCGTACGTAAGATATTTTAATAACTTTGGCAGTTCCCAAATTCTTAAGTCCTTCTCAAATCCAAGATATATCCCTGAGGCAATTTTCCTCTCTTTTTTATCACCATACCAAAAATATTTATTTTATGGGCCGGATTCCATTGAGTAGAAAAGATTTTTCCTTTAGAACTCTGAAATCTTAGCTCAAATCCTCCTCTAACAAAGCTACGGTGAAATATGTTATTAGTCAATGCCAACACCTGATTTCTGAGGTACTCTAGCTAAAAAATCTCTTAAAAATTGAATCTCTTTAAAAATAATAAAATTCTCCAAGTTATTAATTCCTTGCACTTAAAATGATGCAAAACTCAGGCAAAGTAAAAGAACATCGTGGTTTATGTTCATGACATAGACAGCTTAGGAAATTTATATTCTACAGCTACTAAAAGGAATACCTTTACAAACAAACAATCCCTTCACGTATAACTTCAAAGAGGAGGGTAGGAGACCAAGTGCTTCTCATTTTCATTTTCAATCAACTTAATTTAAGTACAGCTTACATAAAATAAAATCAACTCATTTTATGTGTATAATTTGATAATTTAAAATATAGCCAGCACCACAATCAAGTTATAGAACATTTATATGACCCCAACATATTCTTTCAAGCCCTTTTCTAGCCAATTTCCTCCCTGGTGCCTGTAGACTACCCATCTGATTTTCATCATTATAGTTTTATTTTAACTTTTCCAGAATTTTGTAAAAATGGAATCATAAGTTACATCATTTTCTATGTTTGGCTTCTTTCACTCAACATAATGTTTTAGAGATTCATCCAAGTTGTTGCATGTATTTGTAGTACTTTTCTGTCTACTGAGAATTTTGATACATGAATGTACCACCAGTTGATGAATACGTGAGTTGTTTCCAGTTTTTGCCAACTACAAACATTCATGGATGAGTTTTTCGTCGACCACATTGTTGTGATTTCCGTGGCTTTACAGTAAGTCTTGAAATCAGGTTATTTCAAACTCTAACTCTTTTTTTTCAAATTCCTTTGGCTATTCTAGGTCCTTTGTATTTCTAATAAATTTTAGAATCAGGTAGTCAATTTCTATAAAAAGCCATAGTTGTATTTTGATTGGGTTTGTCTAAAATCTATACACCAATTTCTAGCTCTAATTTTAAGAGATTCCAATATGTCTAACCTGTATTCCATCTCACACCTCTGTCCACCCTGACATTGCGCATTTAAACAGGGCTCCTAAACCAGGTGTATATAGGAAGAGCAGCTCTGCACATCCCAGAACACTACATCCTTCTCATCCTGTTCCCACTGTTGGTTCTAGCCTTCCACAGGACTACTCCATCTCTCTAGCAACAAAGCCTTTGACAGCCCATATTTCCTCCCTCCTTGGTTCCACAAAATTACTTGGTTCCATCCATGCCATATCCATTTATGGTCCTTTTTTTACACACTTGCCTGTACCCAAGCAACTTTACCATTCCATGGTATTCTCCTTGTCTCTTACTTTTAGTTAATATCATTTAGTAAACTGCCAGTGGATAGAACCACACAATGGGAGGAGGGGGCAGAGGTTGGTGCTATTTTTTAAGCATAAAAACGTTTCTTACGGGGAGGAGGGTAGGAGAGCAGGGATAAGTTTAATCACATCTCCTTTGACCCAACAATCAAAAAGATTCAATAAAAAGGTTCACATAGAGCCTATCTGTACCTCTGGTTAATTCAATGCCCTATTAGGAAGAGTAATGACTTTATACCTACAGGACAAACTTTTTTTTTTTCCTCTTTCTTAAAAGAAGGAAGGAAGGAGAGAGGGAGGGAGGGAGGGAGGGAAGGAAGAAAGGAAGGAAGGAAGGAAGGAAGGACGGAAGGAAGGAAGGAAGGAACCTCACAAAAATAAAGTCACTGTAAAAAGAGCAAATGGCTCTTAATTTCTCCTCCTAAGCAACGCACTGCAATCCTCACTTGAACTCAAGTCTTTTCAACAAGCATCAGACTTGAAAAGCCAAATACAAGGCTTTTCTCAGACCACTATAACATGGCTGCTTTAAATACATGTAAAACATCTCTAACGATGGTTTTAACTTCTATAACAGTTCTAGTGTATGAGGTGATGTATTTTTTCCTTTTTGTTGTACTTGGTAGGATAATTGATGTATGTATTAAAGGCATTATGGAAAAATCAGAGATTATCAATCTGAAATTAACTATATCTCATTATTTGTTTACTTACATATTGTCTGTCTCAACTCCATTCCTCCGTAATACATGTAAACGCCAGAAAACAGCACACAATCTCTGTCCTATTCACCCTCACTCAGAACGTGCCTGGTCAGAAATAGGCACTCAATGATTCTTAATGAGTAAAAGAATTATTTAGCAAAGCAAGAGGTAGTTACACGATTCACACTTACATCTTTTAAAATAAAACCTAAATCATCTTCATTATACACTTATTAATTGCTTATTAAATCACTTAGTTTAAGAGATGAAAGTCTAATTTTTGTTGCCTTAGAACAATAACGCTCATTTGCCTAAATCATAATTCAGTATGGAAAACATTCACTTTTTAGATAATTTAGACAATATTACAACCCTCAATATTTTAAACTTTAAAGATTCAATAACTGGAAGAAGGAGGGTCAAAATGGATCCTGGATATTCAGACAGAGAATTAACAAAGAATGATTTCGAGAAAATTAATTATATTCAGTCAAACAATTAAAAGCAACCTAAATGACTAAATCAAAATCATATCAATTAAGGCACAATTATACAAAGTAGTATGATTAAGCCATTAGAAGTATCTAGCCTTTATTACTTCTAGGAAATGTTTATGATACAATACCAAGAAGAAAATGCAGGCATACATCTAAATATGCATGTGCATTTAAATTTTAAGTATATACATAAATAAATGTGTGCTTTATCCCCTAAATTCTAACACTCCAAGAATTCTGAAATACACAGTCATTTTAACAGCAGCTTTGAAGGAGGAAAAAGAAATAGCACCACATACAAAACACGACAATCCAAGATGCATTAAGGCTACCAAATAATCCAAATGTTGGAGAAGGCTGAGTTTTCTCATGAAGAAAATGCTGTGTAGGTAAGGGTAAAAGGGCGAGAGCTGAGACAGTACTCAGTGGGAGAACAGCACTGGAATAAAATCCACGAAATACCAAAAACAATTCTTTTTCCTGAATATTATTGATATTTTTATTTCTCTACATGTTTCTTTTCCAACTTCTGTATACTGAGCACGCACTGCCTCTATAATCTTAAATTTCATTAAAAACATTTTTAAAGTGTTTTTTTTCAAATAGGAAAGTAATGCTGCTTTATAAAGTTGTATTAGAAAAATTCCTATCTTTGCAGTTCAAGCCTCAATTGTGTCAAGCACAGTTTGAAACATTTCAGGCCAAAGCTTTTGGAGCTGGTCCATCCTAGAAATTCCACTCTTCTGACAGCTGGAGAATATTTACTGTTTTACTTTAGTTTGTTTTTGTGTTTATCTTCCTTGTTGATCTGGGACATCCAGGAGCAGCTGGACACATTTTTAAAGAAACAGAACAATATCATAGAACATTCTCTTGTGTCTATCACTTTCTATTTCCGTGCATATGAATGAAATAACAGTCCTACTTACATTATACAGAGGCCAAACTCAGATCTCTCTAACGATAAATATTTTTCAAGTGTAATCAACTAAAGAGCTATTTAATATAGTTAATACATCAAATAAGCTTTTCCTGCCACCAAAATAATAATAATAATAATAATAATAATAATAATAATAATAATAATAATAATAATAATTTCCTGTGAAACAAAAATCCTTATTTCTTTTCTCTATGCTGTTTCTTATTACAATTCAGCTTTTTGGAACCCATAAATGAAAGTTATTTATTATCTTAGAGGAGATATGCCTTGTTGGTTTTATATTTGCCTACAACGTAAAATATTTTCTGATAGTAATATATAAATCAGAGACCTGCATACTTCCGTCACTCCTTACTGAATTCATAAAGCACTAGTTTTCCAGACATTTTAATTAATATGTGCTAGCTTCACACTTTTGTTCACTTAAAGACCAGCCCATTAAGCATGAAAAGCTTAGATTCTATAGAGCTCCTTTTTAAATGCAATCTCTCAGAATTCTGGAAACAAAGACACTAATAACATACTATCACTTTTATTTACAGAAACACAAGACAAGAATTAATTCCAAATGACAGTTTTAGCAGGATAAAGTAAATGAAGAAACAGCTTAAGGAGAATGGTAAGAACATTCAATTTTTCACATTCGATATAGGATATTATCGTATTATTAAAATAAAACTTAGTCACTTGTTTTGTTTTTCTAATCTGGCATTTGATGTAAAAGGTCCAGATCACGCGAGAAAATTTAAGTCATCACTTACTTAAGGAATCATCTTTACTTAACGGGATCACAGCCATAAACTGCTATGTAGAGTTTTAAATAAAAAGCCTGGTATTATTCACCAGGAAGGCCAATATGTCACACTGAAGGCACTTTGTTCATTTTAGGCGAGGCTCACAGAGGCAGTCAAACTAAGTAGAGAACATGGAAAATTCAAGGGTACGCTAAAACTTACTAAGAGGTTAAATCTAGCAAACTTATTTTGTTAATTAATCTAAAACAGTCTTTTCAAAGAAAAGAAGTATATATACCTATGTAGTTTGGGTGGCCTTAATTTACAGTCAAGACCAACCTCTTTGATTGATCTGAGGTAGGTCACCAAACAGCACAATCTTCCCAAGTTAACTGCCCCTCACATACTAAGTTCAAAGCAATGTTCCAAGTGCCTCCTTGTGCAGATTTCTGGATTCTTGGTCTAGTTTCCTTCCACACACCATATCTGGACTCTCAGGCCTCCCCAGGTGTTATAGACCGAGTTGTGTCCCCACAAAATGCATTCACTGAGGCCCTAATTCCCACTGTTACGGTATTTAGAGATGTGGGCTTTACAGAGGTAATTAAGGATAAAGGCGGTCATAAGGGTACAGCCCTAATCTAATAGGATTAGTGTTCCCATAAGAAGAGCAAGACACACAGAAGACTATGAGGACACAGCAAGAAGGCGGCAGCCTGCAAGCCTGCCCACACATTGATCTCGGACTTCCAACCTCCCAAACTGTGAGAAAACAGAAATCTGCTGTTGAAGCCCCCAGTCGGCAGTAATCTGTTACAGTGGCCCTGGAGGACTAATATACCCGGCTTTGGTTTCACCTATTTTTGACGATCTCTCAAAATTATATACTAAAAAACATCTCTCAAAATTATATACTGAAAAACACCTCTCAAAATTATATATTGAGAGACATCATAGTTAAAAATTAAAAAGGCATGAAGAAAGGTGTTTGGAAGACAGTAAGAGCACAGTAAATAGTAGCTGTTGTACTAGGTATTCTGAGTACACCAAGTAAAAGCAGGAGAGATGAAAACCTACAGGCTTGTTCTGGAATTGAGCCTACCACCCTTGTACACCAACACCAGACCCCGGAATATTACAGTATCAAATATATTCACTTCAGCCATTTATTTCTAAGCATTTACTGTGTGCTACACACTCAGAAAACAAGGTGAGGTGTGCCTGTATCGGAGAGGTCAGAGACTAGTAGATGAGATAGAAAAGAAGTACATACTATAAGAAAGTCATACACAAAGAATTAAAGTTTGGAAAGAAGAGAGAAGATTGGAATATTAAAGACTCACCAGTGGTTTCCAGTCACAGCTCTAAGAACAAGGCCTGAAATCATTCAAAGAATCATTATTAATTTGCAGCAGGGCCTAAATATCTGCATTTTAAACAAATGCTCAAAGTAAAGCTGATGGAAATCCAGGTTCAAGAGCCACTGATGTAGACTTCAGGCTGCCAACCAGGTCAGACCATCAAGGACCTGCATGGTGGCAATGATATGAACTGACTAAGA
>NW_011888822.1:2382978-2399030 GCF_000151845.1 Pteropus vampyrus | reverse complement strand
ATGAAGATAACAATACCTACCACGTAGGAGCACTGTGGGAAATACATGAGATGGTGTGAAACAAGGACCTGAGCCCCGCAAAGGCAGCATACCACAGTGGTTAACAGTGCTAGCTCCAAAGCCAGAAAGCCTGGATTCAAGTCCAGGCCAGTCTCTTACCATCTGTGTGACCCTGAGCTAAAGGCTTAACCTCTCTGTGGCTCCAGATTCCCATCAAAAACAAGATCATACCAGTACCTAACTCATAAGGTTGTTATGAGCATTACATGAGTTAGTACAGGCAAAAGCAAAGGGTTTAGACCAGTGCTCAGCATGTAGTAACATTAAAAGAGAGAGAGAGAGAGTCACTATTTTCGGCAGCAAATTCATTATTCCGAACCCTATTTCCAAATTCAATAATTTTTAAAGTGGAGCTTCTATCACCATGTCAAAATTAAAAGCACAGCTGTGGAGAGAATATGCCCGTTACAGCCTGATGGAAATGTGAATTCATTTGCATGGAGTTGTGCATGCAAAGCACCTCCTTCTTCTTGTTAGGTTGAACATGATTACACTTATTTTCGCAAATAAAATTTCTTGATGGACTCTTTCTGGGCTATTTTATAAGATACAAATGTATAAATCAATGTATAAATAAAGTTCTTCACCTGGAAATATTTTTTAAATATCATTTTACTATAAAAAAAAAATTCCACCTAGAATAGTTATAAACAATTAAGATATGGGTTTATCCTCCTTTCTCTTTTAATAAGTAATTTTTTAGTCTGAGGCAATTAAAAAATTTTACCATCATAACTATGCATCATAGATGCGTAGATATAGATATATATATTGCATGTCTATGTATATAGCTATATGCATATACAGTTCACACACAGTTAGAACTAACAATTGCTATTAAAAGTCTATCTCCTTTTTTCATCAGGGAAAAAGTCTCAAAAATAGCCCATAAGAGAGAAAAGTCAAAAAATACCCACAATTTGGTAGTACTTTCTCTCTTTTCAACGGTCCCTGGCATTATACCAACTCATTCATTCCTGAAATTCTTGAGTCATTAATGCTGGAAACACTTATTGATGGAGCAACTGGATTAACTTAGTAACAACATAACAGATGGATGGAATCCATGATAGAAAACTGAAGAACCAAGAAAGAAGAATGAACAGGGGCCTGACTCTAATTTCACTGTCACCTGGTTTAAGTATCAAGCAAAGGAAGTTGATATCAGCTTCAAAAAAAAAAAAGGTATCACCTGAATTTTTTTTAAAAATGGAACAAAAAGTTTGTTCTGCTTATGATATAATACTTATAATAGGCAAAAATTATCCTGATGATTTTATGCAAGTTATGTAACTTAAAATTGTTCACTTAACTGCTGTATTTTTTAACAGCTTCTTCCTTCCCTTCACCATAAATGAAACTGTGTTGTCTCACAAAGTCTATGAAACATGTTTACACACATTATTAATGTATTTTGGTGAAAAGGTCTGCAACATCAGCTAGGAGTATTTTGAGCTGTACCTGAATTTGATCCCTCTATAAAAATATAATAGATACAGATAAGGCATTACTTCAGCTTTAAGTAGACAGATCACTGAAGGAACATACTTTACAGCTAAATGTTCATCACTCTCTTAATATGTCACAAAAACTTGAGAATACTAGATTGTGAGAGTTAAGGCTTCAAACGCTGAACTAGAGTGTTGTTACTTAAACATTCTCATTAGGTCTTAAAAATGAAAGAAAGCCACTAGGCAAAAACAAAGTACAAATTTCACTTTGGCTCCACAAACCACAATGTGCTGATAGCTTCTGATGAGGAAAACCATCACTAGTTTTGATCAGTACAGTCAAAGATAGATAGAAAATTGTCAACAAATCTGCCAAGGATCAGCAAACCTAGAGAAGAATGTAAAGTCTGCTTTCCATTAAAAACTTAATATATATGAATATATATCTCATGTCATGTTTCATATATACATGTTTATATATGTTAAGATATATATATATAAGATATATATATATATAAAAGATTTCTGATTTATGGTTGAAATAAAATCACAACTTAATTAAACATGATCAACCTAAAAGACAATAGCATTCTTCATTACAGGAGAGTAAAACAGCTCACACCATATAATTCCAAAGCATAGCAAAATTCACAGAGTGAGGTTTCCAAAAATATGGTAATTCTGATTTGCTACACAGGTTTCAGAACTGGCAGTATTCCCAGGGTTATGTCAGATGACATCACGGCATTCAGAGCCGGCTGTTAAATACATTTTTAAATGAATAAATTTGACCAGCCTTTGATGTAAATCTAAATTTTAAAGACAACTGTGTGTAACAAAGGTGCTGTCTTCACATTGCAGTATTGTAATATCCCATGCAAAGGTTTTTCTCTTCTTTCTGTAAGATATGCACCCTCTGGAGGGTGCAAGAACCTCATGACATTACCAAACTAAAATGGATGAAACGGTCTTTCTTAGCTGCATGCTAACCCAACAGAGCCAAACAGATCTCAAGCAAGACAACCTTTTACTCCAAGTTCAGGACTATGACAGACCAGGTAATTAAAATTAGTAAGGGATTTTCTGGACTATAGGCCTCTTACTTGATGGTTGACAGGAATTTTCAATGCAAAAAAAAAAAAAGGGGGGGGTGGGGTAGTTATGCAATATCAAAACACCACCACCATGCCAGAGTCATCGATGTCGAATGATTTGATTCAAACTCTAGTAGAATCAAACAGGGGTGTGTATTTTGAGGGGGCTGGGGGAAGACATGCAGAGGCATCAGGGAGGGTCAGACAGTATTTGCTTTTGTAGTAGTTAACCATGAAGGCTTTCTTTTTGACTGATCTTTAAGCTGGAGTTATTTCCCTGGTGGTGTCTTGTGAGGCAGTGATCGGCTAAGTGAAGCATGATGAATGGCCCCCAGCCTGCACCAACGGCGACACAGGCCCGTTTGGCCCTGGCCACGGAAACAGAAAGGTCATTCATTACCAAATGTGAACAAACAGAGTGCACGTTTGTGATAAATAACGGTCATTATTGAACTACAATGCTCTCTGGGAATTCTTCAACACTTTCTTGACATTAATGTACTATTTGTGGAGGGCTCAGCAAGGCTCTCTCAATATTATTTAGTGCTTCATGTTTTATATGGGATACCACAGAGACATTTACTTCTCTTTTGTTGGGATGCATGTTTCTGAACAAATATAGAATACCTTCTTTTCTCCTATTGCATATCAAGTCTGTTCCACCTCTCACATGCATGCACACATGCACACGCACACACACATCCATGTGTTAAGGATGTATATCTGTATCAATGCAAGCAAAACATAACACTGAAAATATTGGCAAAATGGTCCATTCTGGGGTTTATCTTCTTCTGAGTAAAGGGTCAGTCACATAGGTAAGTATATTACGCCCACGAGCAAGAGGGGGGAAAAGGACATACAAAAGATACTGGCCCAAACAAAGAGATGCCTTGGGAAGAAGGAAGCCACGGCTCACCTCTCTTCACATAATCCTTGCCACCGTGTTTTCACACAGCTGCCGTCACTGCAGGCAAGACTTGTCATTCTCTCCCAGGAAGTCTTCACCAAACCAATTCCCACTGACTTAAGTCCGACAGCATCCTATCTGACGCCTTTCCAACACATCCCACCCCAAACATGCACATTCTGTCACCCCCTACTCTGGGTTCACACGGTAGCTCCTTGAAAGACTAGACAAATCACCTGTTGGGGGGCATGGCAGCTGTCAGTTACAGGTCCACGCATTCACTCGCTATTTGGCGTGAAACCAGATGCCATGCACTGTACAAAACAAAGAAGGGGTCAGGCCACATATAAAACAGACCCCGTCTACCTTGTTCCAGTCTGATGGCATTCACTCTGCCATGGAGTAGGGAGGACTTACGACTTCTTCTGTGTTATTCCCAGATGCTACCAACTACGCCTGCTACACTGTAGTTGCACAACGTGTGTGTTGCTATCTGACTATATGAAAGGATGTGCACATGTATAAACAGATTAAATATTTTTCCTACTGTGTCACCAGGTTGCATATGGGAAAGTAACTTACCTTAAAGCCTAGAATTTTAAACCTTTAAAATGTAAATGACAATTTTATTTCGATGCTGTAATATAAAATTCATCTAACTCACCTTGATACGGTGAGGACTTATAGAAGAATAAAATTACCATAAAAACGTAGCAATGATTCAGCACTAAGAGCAAAACAAAAACTAAGCATTGTGCATGGAATATAAGCCAATAATACGTAATTGCTTTGACATAATAATGAGTTGATTTAAGAAAATGATTTAGGGAAAATATATTTTAATGGCAAGAACAGTACCAAGTAAGTCCAAATAAATAAAATTAAATTAAATATCTGACTTTAAGTAGTACACATGAGATAATATGCTATTTCATTATCTCTTAATACAGACATTTTTAAGGTACTTACAATGAACACAGCACATACTCTTGAAATAATTATACAAAATAGATATATTTTGTGGTTCTTTGGCTCACTAAGCTAGCTATATAAACGAAAGATTACTAGTGATAACCTATATTTTGGAATAGAAAAATCTTTGTATTTTATCTATTTGATATTAATGTTTATATCCTTTTTTATAATCATACAATCTAATAGTAGGAAAGAGACAGCTAGCTAGCTAGATTAGACGGACAGACAGATAAAGAGACAAATATCCCGCTAGATAGATAGATATATGAAGGCTTTTTATGTATACAAACATACATACATAAACACATACATATGTCAAGAAACTATCCCTGGAGCCAGTGACATTTCCATGGACTGAGGGACAGATTAGGGAAGTCACTAGATGCCAAGAAGCCAGGAGTAGAGTCTTCAGTGGTTAGATAAGACCTAGAAGATGTCTGCCCTTGGATTCATGAGCGAAACTAGCATCTCTTGATTTTACCCTCTTCACATATGACATGGGCTGCTGTGGTGGTGGGTAGAGGAAGAAGATGGAACCCAACTAGTAATAAAATACAAAAAGATCACGTTGGTAACCAGGTAAAATACAAAAAGATCACGTTGGTAACTAAAAATGGAAGTCTTTATTTTGACCGCATATTTCTCAGGGAAACTGAGTTATGCTGCAGAAACAAACGGTCCTCCAAAACAGAAACTCAAAGCAAAGTGTTTTCCTGCTCATGCTGCAAATGTACAAACGCGGAGACTAGGGTCAACATCTCCCTCACTCAGGTGCTCAGACTGAGGGAACTCAACCTTCATACTTCCCCAGTGGCAGAAAAGGGGTACATAGCAAAGCTTCCACCTAAAGGTAACAGTACTCACATCCACTCACATTCCAGTTGTCTGCTCCACATCTCAGGGCTGTACCCAACTTTGAAGGGGGCAGAGAATTATAAGGCTACCATCTGTCTAGAGGTATAAAGCTAAAAATATTTCTTAAAACAAAGTCACCAAATGATTTCAGGACAGCTTAGGTTTTACCACCATATGACCAATTAAAAAATTTGTCCATTTTCAGAAAATTTTATATTTGAACATTGTGTCTAAGGGTCTTTAGTCATTTAGTACTTAACAGATGGAGAATAGAGGAGTCACTGATCTTTGCTTAGAAAAAGAGTTTATACAGGGTGGCGGAATAAACGAGTGACAGGGTAAGAAGCAAGTATTTTTATCACCAGAAAAAAATAAACATACTTAATTCAAGGCTCTCACTAATATAAATATTAAACGTCTAACCATTCTCACATTTTTTAACAAATTAGCAGCCACCAAAATGCGAAGGGGAAAACAGTACAGACATTAGAATTTCAAGTTCTGGAAGATGTGGGAAAATGGACTGGGTGACACCAAGATTACTGTCAAAATCTTTGTGGAGGTGGGAGGGTCAAGTGAAAGGACAATGCGTTTTCCAGAGATCCCCAGTGACCCACATTAATCATCAATAACCTCCATGTCATTATTATATTGGATCCACTTAGCATCACTGCAGGTTAGTCTCCCGGTTCCTTCATAATTTGAATATATTTGCAGTGATTTCCACCATATGCAACACACCATAGCGGAGAGGAGACCCTTTGACAGAAGAAGGATGAATGCTGTTAGCAGATAAACTATGAATCTCCAGGGGTGAAACAAATGAAGAGGCTTCTCCAGGTCACACCATCCAAAAACCACAATCCCAAAGAATTTTTTAAATTTTTTTTTATTTTCAGAGATCCCTTTTATGATCTCAAAACTATACAGAAAGTCGTTAATGATAATGGTGGCCAAGAAATTTTGAGCACTCTCAATGTGCCATGCACGCTGTTAATTTACATGGATTATTTCTATGAATCTTATGATAAAATCTTCATTTTATCAACAAGATCATGGAATCTGCAATAATAGAACTTTGATCAAGTCTTGGTCTTAACTCCAATTTTGTAAAATTTAGCTACCACACAACATTATCTCCTATTTTTTTAATTAACTATAATACACATTTAAAAAAACACACACCAAATCAATAGGTATGGAATATTTAAATGTCCACATTTCCCCTTCATAGACTCTGGTCCTTACTATTTCCATGGATCATGACCAGAAGTAAACTCATCTTTTCAGTAACCATAAGTACCTACTTGCATTTTTCCGTAGTTGTCCTATTTATTCTGTGTTCAATATGACCAGTCTACTACTTGAAGCATTCAATTTACTGGGCTTCAAGGTAAAACCTGAGAGGATGGTAATCCCATTGGGTTTCTCTGAATTGGTGATCTGTGTGCCGAGACACATCAACGTGTAATGCTATCAAATTCTGACAAATAACCCAGAGAGTCTCTCCAGACACATCAGAAACGGTGGTAAGTTTTCTGTTGCAACTTCAGTGCCTTGACCCTTCTCACAGATCACCCTCAGAGCAGACGAAGGAGGCAGAGTTAGAAGAGAATCCCGTTAGCTTGCCATTCTGTCGCTGCTCATCTCTCAGGATAGGCTTCTGAGCCATTCCTGACAAATTAATTGGACATCGAGGACATTTTCCCCACCATCCTGGGCTCCATCGTGAGTCACGAAAGGAAAGTCATGAAAGGAAGCCAGTTGGATCCTGTATGCTTTATGAACATGAAACTGAGTAAATCAAAAAAAAATCACATTTTTATTTAAACGTTCTAGAGAAAGTGAAAATAAACTGCAGCTATGTCTTCTCTGCTGCAATGGAAGCCATCTTCAACGTAAATTTTTGGTTTCTTTCTACACGACTATTCTACCTGATGGTGGCACTGCTCTGTGGGGTTTGTGAGTGAAAGCTGCTTACTGTTTTAGGGAAAACAACCCTACTAGCCAAGGAAACAAACAAATACAAATTCTTGCTTGGCTTCCCAGGCAGAATGAACATGTTCGCCTATAAATATGACAATTATTTTCTATGGCTAAGTTTAGAGATATTCTAAAATAACTCAACAGGAAACTTTAGTCTGGTTTGAGAAAATACTCAAGGGTCTCTGACCCAAATCTCACAAGTGTCGACAAACTGTTCAGAACCACTAAAACACTGATATATTATATGTATATCAAATCTCCGTGATGAATACTTTAAATATCTTGCAATTTTATTTGTCAATTATATCTCAAAAAAGCTGAAATTAAAAGAATAAAATTTAAAGGAACACACTGATACGTATCAGTAAATCTGTTGAACATACAAATCCAACAATTGAAGACATTTCTCTGTTGTTCTACTTTATCAATTTCTACTTGCATTTGTGAATCCATGTGAATTCTATCTCTATGAGGAATGGGTTTTTCTTTTGGGGGGAGGATAGGCTGTTTTATTTTCTTTAGTTTTATGTAATATCTAGTCTAAAAAATAAAAATAATATAAATAACCACAAAAATCTTCCTTTTCCATCACTGCCGCTAAGTAAACGCTACTCCATTTTAATTACAGATTTCTTACACCAAATATGCATACCACAGTTAAGCTCTGTTTACTCCTTTGCACTGAGGAATACGACTTCACTAATTAATAACCCTTGTGCAACTGGTTCATTAACTCCAGCTCCATTAATCTCTCAAATTTCAGGTCCAAAGTGCATAAAATGGAATGGGGTAAATGGTGGAAAATATTCACCCTGGGGTAGTCAAATGCCTTAATAACTCCTGACAAAGAAATGGAACACAAGAATATCACAGGGATGATGACCTCACCTGCTACAGAGAATGGACACACACCCTTGTTCTTCTCTTTCTGCTAAGAAGAAACACAGAGAAGGTGTTCCCAAACACCCTCAGCCATGTGAAGGATCTATCTAAAACAAAATTGCCTTTCCCATGTCTTCTTTTCGAGGGGATGGTCTGAGGACACAGTTACAGATGTAATTCTCCTACTGCGTATAGCTGAAAGAGTAAAGATTGCTACACCAAGGACCAGCAACTACTTTAGCTTCAAATAATACCCTAAGTAATGGCCATGTGAAAAATAATCTCGCATTGGAAAATTCTTCATTGCTTAAATTGGAAAGTAAATCTCTGGGTTTTAGAATTTTTACAAATATAACATTCTCAAGGATGTTGCTCCTTTCCTTCAAGTGCCTGACTTATTTTTCTTGTCTATTTGGTTTTTCCAAACAGAAAAGATCCCTGTGAGAGCAGAAAAAGATTTTTTTCCTTTGCTTTTCTACAGAAGGTTGCTGTTCTACATTCATTACCAGAGCTGGCTGTGAGTGCTTCCATTGGTGAATTATTATCGAATAAAGTTCAGAGACAACATTAACGTGCTACCCCTCATTAACGGAAAAGTTAAGTCTAAAGTCAGGGACAAAAAAAAAAAACCCTCTAAACATCAAGCCAGGATTCCCAACAGGCCAGATTATTTTCAGGCTGCCTTTTATCCTCTCCAATTATGTGAAACCCAACCGTTACTTACTTGTACTTGGGAATGTGGATAGAAAGTGAAGAAGTGAACAATAAGTAACAGGCAAGGAAGCCAAAGAAACAGGACTGAAAGAACAAGAATGTTGCCTTAGAGGAGCTATTCCAAAAACAAACTCTCTCGTCAGGGGTAAAAAAAAAAAAAAAAAGGATTCTTTTCTTGGCTCTGTCACTGATTGAAAAGTAAGTGCCTAGGGAAGTTACTTAACCTGTCTGGGGTACAGTTACCTAATCCGTGGGAGAAAGAGTAAGACACATTACTATGATGGGTGAGAGGCAGTTAAATTCCTAGACCACGGTCCTGCACTGATTTGGCTAAACCAGCACAACGCAAATTACATAATATCCTAGGGGCTCTGTTTACTCATCTGTAACATAAAGGACATAATGGCAGCTGCCTGATGAAGGTGCTACGAAATCCAGTGGTGCAATACTATAAAGTTCTTAGCACACTTCCTGGGAGAATGTTCTCTATCCCCATGATTATTAGCTCCGTCATCGCTCCTACTGTGATTCACTTACGGCACAGCTCATTACTTCCTACTGTTTATACCTCTATAACCTTCCCGTCTCTCCTTTTTATGCCTCTTTCTTGTACCCTTAGGGATGTCCTATCTTTCTCTCTCTAGCTTTTAACTCATAGCAAGTCAGTTATCAATTAAGCCTCAGTTTTCTAGTATTCAAAATGAAAGAAATAAGACCTACCACAAAGGATTAAATGCAAAAATGTAAAACTTCTCCAGTTTTCCATCGACTTGAGAAAAACATACAAATGCAAACTGATTGAAAACAAATGAGAACAAAACAAGAATGATTTTATTATTGTGAATATTATTGAAAAAAAATAAGACTCTGAAGACTAAAAAGTAACAATCGAACGCTAGAATAAATCTACGACTTCTAAAAGGTAAATAAAATCCAAAAGAAACACAGTATTAAAAAATTCTAAAGAAAGCAATACTTGATATGCTTGGTGTACAAAAAGGAGTAAATCCACGAATGTTCCCAGTGAATCAAAAAAATAAAAAATCTATGTCTTATAAAGGTGTTAGAGGTAACAAGTAATCAAGTTCTGCAAGGGGCCCAGGAACCCTAGGAAATCACACACATATACAATTACTCACTACCCAAACAGAGGAAGTGCAGAAATGGAACCCCTGAAGATGAATACTGTGGCTGTTACTTGAACGATCCCCCGCATCCAGTAGCCTCAATTTACAGAACATCAAAACCTGCTTTTTCCATTTTTATGACCACAGTGATTCAACACCAGCGAATTACTGTTTGATCACCTACAACCAAGAGTACAAAAGGAACACAGGAATGAGAAATAAAAAATGTGCTTTCTGTGGTGATAATTAATTTTTTGTGTCAACTTGACTGCTTATTAGATTTTGGTGAAACATTATTTCTAGGTGTGTCGATTAAGGTGTCTCTAGATGAGATTACCATTTAAATGGGTAGATAGGGAAAAGCAGATAATACTCTACAATGTGGGCAACCATCATGCAATCAGTTGATGGATAGAACAAAAAGGTAGAGGAATAAGTCGATCTCTGTCTGACTTTTGGGCTGAGAGAGACATTGGTCTTCTTGGGCCTTCGGACTCAAATGGAATTTAGACCACTGGCTCTTCTGGGTCTCATGGGACCTTTCAGCCTCTATAATCACTCGAACAAATTCCATATAACAAATCTCTTATTTTGATTTTCTTGGTTTGCTTTATTTTGAAACACACACACGCAATCCCCTGCACCTATATATATACACATACATACATATATACATACATACATATATTCTATTGGTTCTGTATCTCTTGTGAACATTAATATATAAACTAAAATTTCAAGTGAGTTTTTCAGCATCCCATGTTTTCGAATTCGTAGGTCATACCTTTTCTTCTTTATTCTTTTTCATTAATACTAATAAAAACCAAAATATCATAAAACACTTAAAATATGAATTACCCATTCCTAAACATCCAATATTCACATTTTCCCAATTACATTATAAATTTTTCTACATTTAGGAAAAAACTAATTTTTTACAATTTGTTTGTTTGATTCAAGATCCAAAAAGGGTCCTTACATTAAGATAAAACATATTCCTAAACCTCTTTTAATCTACAAGTTCCCCTTTCATTTCCTTTATTCCCTTTGTTTTAAAACTAAATCTTTGATATTGTAATGTTTCCCATGGTTTGAATTTTGACAATTTTGCTAATTACATCCCCGTGGTGTCATTTAACATGATACCTTTTTTCTTTTTTTTTTTTTTTTTTTTGAAATTGACAGATCTAGAAACTTCCATATCTTTCTGGCAAGACTAGCTCATAGGTAGTGTTGTATATACATCTATGAAGAGGTCCATCATATCTAGATATCCCCCTATCTGTAATGCTAGTGGCCTTCAACGATTATCGACTAGATCCATGAATTATTCAGAGTGGCAATATCTATGTGACCACTGGTATAATCTTCCCTGAATCCACCAGAAACTGTAATTATAATGATCTTAAAGATGAAATTATGGCTTTATTAGTTGAAATATTTCCATAAAGAGAAAAGATCCTTTATCAACCATTTACTTACCTGCCGGTACTTATACTTTTAATGCTTCCCCAAGCTCTAAGGTTATCTGAAGCGTATTCTCTACTAAATTCTTCAGGAAGAGATCACAGAAATAATATTCCCTGATTTCTGGCACATTCGTAATAATCTTCCTGCTGGTGGTAACCTTCACGGCTCACATCTTCTTTCCATGATTATTTTAAATATGACACTTCATTGTTTTTTTGGCATAAAGCACTGCTGTCAAAAAGTCTCATGAAAATCTGATTTTCTTTCTCTTATATAGTGATAAAGTCGTTTCTCCTGGACACTCAAAGTTTTCTTTTTCCTTTCAGTAAAGACATACTTTGACTCTACTATTTTTCAGTGATGATTTAAGGTGGTTTTATGAAGAACAAAGTGTCCCTTTCAATAACTAGCTTCAAGGACTCTTATTTTAATAATTTTTATGACTTTGACATTATTTTTTTCTGTAATTTCTTCTTGTAGGACTCCTATTATATATATTTGGTTCACTTTTAGATAATTTCTAGACAACTTTTCTTCAAATTTTTTTAATTCTATATTTTTCTTTTATTATTAAAATGTTCCATTTCTACCTCCTCTACTTTCTCAAAGTAGTAATAATTGTTTACTTGCTCATACATTTTTTCTAATTTACTCTTAATTTCGGAAATCATGGTTTTATTTCTACTTGTTTTCCTGAATTCTGCCATCTTTCTTTTCTAATCTTCATTTCTGAGTTTCTCTAATATTAATGTATCATGCTCTTTCATACCTCCTACCATGTTAATATTTTTGTCATTTTAAAATGCCAAGTAAGTAGTTTTCAACTTCTGTATTTTTCCTTATTTTCTTTTTAATTATAATAACTTTGTATGGAGTTCAAATATAAATCCCATTGCTCATTTTTTATGTAAAATAAATATTCCCGAACATTGGGTTAGGGGGGAGTTGTAGTTGAGATTTTTCTCATTCAATGGTCTACATCTGCTGCTTTCATTGTCTTCACAAAGTGATTCTAAAAACGGACCTCGCACATTCACACATCTGTGTTTTCAGCTCCTGCACATCTATCTGAGCCCTTCTCTTTCCTTGGCCCTTACTGCCCCATCTTGCTCAATCTGGGCTCTTCTCCCAGCATTTCCTCCTGGATGCTGAGTTCTAGCACAGAAGGGACATTCAGTTTGTTAGTCTGTAAAATGACAAAGCCCAGACATCACCAGCCTTGCTCCGTTGCAGTCTCCTTGTCCTCACTGAGGAGCTGGATATCCTGTGGAACCGCTCTTAGCTTTGGTTGCACATTCCATGTGGGCCCACCACGCTTTCCTGTGGTTATCTGCGGCTGATTTGAGGGGGTTCAGATCTTTCCTCTAGGGGCCAATTTTACACTGGTCTTAGCTGCTTGATGGTTTGTTCCATCCACACATACTCTGAAACCGATGGGGATGCCTTGTAACCTCGTTTCACTGCAGATATTTTTCATGGTTTTGTAGCTTTGTTTTCCTACTTGCTCTGTTTTTTTCATGGAGAAATTTGAAATTTAAACTTTGTCACCACTGGTACTCTCTTCCCAGAGTTCGTTACAAACTAAAATTCTAATGATTCTAAAGTCAAAACAATCAATCTTTTTTGTATTTTTCATAAATATTAATAAGCACATAAAAATATTTCTACTGTCCCTCAAATCAAATACTTCCACCTACCAATGTGTTCTAAGAAAATTTGCAATCACTTTTTTTTAAGTTTTTCATGAAATTTTAGTGATTTAAATGAAAAAGATTTAGAATTAGTTTTTTTTCTTAGATTATCATCAGTTCTTTGTATATGTATCATAAAATACATACACAAAAAAGAGAATCAATAATGAAATCCTGATGTATCTACCCACAAGCTTCACAGCATTAAATTTAAATTAATGTTATCAATAAATTATCTCACCTCAAAAGCTCCATTTCCTGTGGATTTAGAAATGAAAATGTTCTAATCATCACAAGAGATGTCAATTCTGTCTCATTCTTCAAACCTGATGGCTTCTCTGGATCATCGCCATCAGCAACCTCAACCAAACTTCTACCATCTCTCACCAAAGCCATTTCCTAATAATGTATAAACAATTTGAATAGGTACGGCCAGGAGTATCTTTCTGGGGAGAAGGTGTCCAAGGAGTCATTTGCCTCTCAAATCTTAAGAACCAGTAGAGCTACTACTGCCAGAAGCTAGATAGGATACAGTAAACAGCCACCATTTTTCTGGGTTTAAGAATTCTGTTCAGGAATGCCAAGACACAAAATAGCAGCAAGTCTAAAGTCTTACTCTGAAGTAAGCTACCTTGCTATCTGAACTTCACCTCTCTGTGCCTCCATTTACTCTTCTAAGAAATATACAAGCTTGAGTAGATAATCTTGAAGTCATCTTACAGATTTCATAACAAAGTTAAGAGTTATCTGACAGCAGGCAAGGAAAATCCAGCAAACTAAAGACTTCGATTCTGCTATCAATAAACCTTCATATGCAGCGATATTTTCAAGGGTTAAAGATGGCTAGTAACCAGTGATTTTATGAAATAATATAGCCTACAACTAAAGAAAAAATGAAAATAATGAGAGGTCCATTCTACAATTTCTAAACAAAGGTTATCTTTCTAGGGCAAATCAGGAACCGGATCTGCTCTGTGCACTGCTATATCCCCAGTGCCTATCACAGTGCCCAGCATGTAACAGGGCTTTATAAAATATTTGTTAGATGGATGCATGGACCTCCTTTAACCTTATAAACAGCCACGGTATCTTTCATCTTGCTTGGTAATGACTGAGACCATAGAGCAATATGGTTCTCAATAAGCACTGGCAATAAAAAAGGGATAAACTACTTTTGCTCAGTAAAACAATGAAGCCCATCATCTGGGTCCCTACAATCTTGCCAATATATAAGCTCGTATTCTCCTATTAGCTCAAATGAGAGGTGACACTGGAAAATGGTTATCCCCGTTATAATGTATTCTATCTCTAGGCTACATTGGAAACAGGATTACAGCCAGCAAAATAGGATTTCTTTTAATAATAAACAAAACTCAATCTGAGAAAGCAAAGCCTTTAACAATCAAACTAGCACACAGGTCACATAGAACCTGAGTCTGAGGCAGCCTTGCAGAGGAGAAAATGTACTAGATTCGGAGCTAGGCAGATGTCAATCTGAATCCTGTCTCCACTATCGGCCATCTTAAGCCTTAGCATCTTTATTTACAAAATAGGTATAAAAGCTGTAGTTCTCTGAGAGCTGCTGCAGGGAATAAATTAGACCAGTTATGCAAAGCACTTCACAAGGTTCTGGGCCCAAAGCAGTAATACAATGAAATTTATTCTCCACAGCCCCTCCCAGTCATCCTAGATAAACTGAGGAGGAGGCAGAGGAGAAGACGGAGAGAGGGAATGGAGGGGAGAGAAGCAGAAAACAAGAGAGACTATAAGGGCACCCAATTTCAACACACATTCTTTCTCCTTTGATTTATACATTAAACAAAGAATGGACACTGTAGGTGGCTAATCCTACCTTTATACAATTTGAAGCAACTGTCCATGTAACTCACAATTTTCCGAGGTCTAAGAAGACTTTAAGAGCAGAACTTAAATTATAAACAAACAAACAAACAAACAAAAGTAGAAAACATATGGGTCTACTTGATAGAGGCTGAATTATATAGAGCAAGTCAAATCTCAACAAAGCAAGTTATCACCAAACATAATTCTCCTGGTGGATTTCAGAGTTACTCTTTGTTAAGAACAAGCAAAGCCTGTCCTTGAATCTGTTCTTTTATACAAAAGGTAGAATAATATAATGGCTACTGAACACAAGCTCATACTCATAAGTAAGATGGTCCAAGAATATATCCCAGGACACCATCAGGCCAGGCCAGTTAACACTGGGCACAGTTACGGAGCCCACCGAGGGAGCTAAAGGGCCCAACTTTAAATCCTCCTCTACCACCTACTAATTGTGACTTTGGACAGATGCCGTAACTTCCTCCACCTCAATTTCCTCATCTGTAAAAATAACACCTCATAAGATTTCTGTAAGGATTAATGTAATAGCTAAAAAGCACTTAGAAGAATGTTTGGCATATATAAAAACACTACATAAATGTTTGGGTCATAAATAAGCCACTTAGCTTGTTTTGTCATGTAAAAATATTAATAGCCCCTTCATCCCAAGATTGCTGCTATAAACTGAAAAGATATTCCATGCAAAGAATAGAGTATGTGTTCAATAAATGACAATACTATAACTACAACTACCACTATGATATTAAAGGCATTCAGAACTTCTTCAAGCCATGACGGCTGAAAAACAAACCACTACAATTATACACACACACACACACACACACACACACACACACACACACAAATTTTTCGTTCTCATATTCCCCACTCTCTCTAAAGCCTTCATCCCAAGATTGCTGCTATAAACTGAAAAGATATTCCATGCAAAGAATAGAGTATGTGTTCAATAAATGACAATACTATAACTACAACTA
>NW_011888822.1:2380156-2382863 GCF_000151845.1 Pteropus vampyrus | reverse complement strand
TATAAACTGAAAAGATATTCCATGCAAAGAATAGAGTATGTGTTCAATAAATGACAATACTATAACTACAACTACCACTATGATATTAAAGGCATCCAGAACTTCTTCAAGCCATGACGGCTGAAAAACAAACCACTACAATTACACACACACACACACACACACACACACACACACAAATTTTTCGTTCTCATATTCCCCACTCTCTCTAAAGCCTTGGACCCCATCTTCTGCCATTAAGTTGAGCCCCAGATAATACCTCATGCTAAAGATTTTTACTATGGTCTGTCTCACTAACCTGTCCTAGTTATCTCAAGAGTCTTGTCCTTGCTAAACAATAATGAATAGTATCTGTCTAAGGCAATCTAAGCAATTATTCATTGTATGTAACAATAGTGATCATAGGATTTAAAATTATGTCTCCATAATCATGGGGCATTTAAGGCCCTAAGAGAGGTATGTACTTTTAAAGGAATCCAGCATCCTGAATCAGTAGGTATATACTAAATATTCGTCAAACCAGCAAAAACAGTTGTTCATAGCATTTTTATCTGCCTCAACGCCCTCAAACACTTCCCCTACTCCCATCAGCATCACAGGATTTAACTCTGGAGGGACCAACATGGGCAGGACTACTAAAGTGTAGATATCAGAGGAACCTCAGGTCATAGTACTTCTTTAAAGACCCAGGATTATTTTGCTGATATTGTTGCCCCTTAAGCATCTCTACTGTGGATTATTTGTTGTTGGTGGTAGTGGTAGTTTATTTGTTTTTTGGTGTAGAGTTGTATGAATTCTTTACCAATTTTGGATATCATGGGGGCGGGGAGTAAAGTCAATAACATTGTAATGGCTATCTGTAGTGCCAGATGGGTGTTGGAGTAATCAGGGTTATTCCTTCATGAATTGTATTAATATCTAACCATTGGGCTATATACCGGGTGGGGAAAAGAAAAAAAAAAAAGAATCTCTACTGTGGAAAGCAGCTAATTGAGGAGCCAGCTGGAATTCTAGGAAATTTAATGAAGAATCTGAGTTTAAGTTGGTGAGTAAAGGTGTACATATCTGTTTAGAATAATCCTCAACCTATACGTGAAAAACCACTGAGGCATTATGTGGAAACTTAAGAAATTTAATAACAAATCTGGGTTTAAAATGATGAGTTTTCATTGTATTGTAAAATGTACAGATCCTTTTTGAATAATCTTCAACCTTGTATGGAAGATTATCATACACAAAAGGAAAACTGATCATGCCCTGAAAAGAAGGTAGAGAATAAATATTTGTTGAATGGCTGACAGATGGATTGACAAAGTGAATGAAGAAATGAATGTCAGTACTGGTGCTCAATTACCACTCAGACAGCAAATCTAAAGTCATGGTTATGACACCCTGAAAAAAAAATCTACAGCTCCCAGAAAGAAGTTGCCAGAAAAATCTGTTCTTTGCAGCAAAGATGTGCTATATCGGGGTCTATGCACCTCTTCATCCTGAAAAACCATCCTGCATTTCTAAACCTGTTACATTCTAGCAATTTTACCTCCTGAGACACTAAGGATAGACTCGTGGTTCTCCTCACTATGTCCTCAAGCACATTTTGAAATAAAAGCTGCTTTTGAAGATGAGCTCACTAATAAATTAAATTATTTCTGTTATGCCATAACTAATGGAGAGAAAGTGCAGAGCTCAAGATGAACAATAATCTAAACCATTAGATCTGATTTGTAACCTAATGATATTCTGGTACTGGCAGAGGAACAAAACAAAAGCCGAGCTGTAATAACAGGCAAGGTGTGCTGTCAGCACTCTTGAGAGAGTTTTTATATTTTAAGCCTGTGGGAATTTGGAAAAGGTCCACAGTACTATTTTTTCCTTATCTGACTGACACAGCCATTACACCTTTAAATTAAGTCTATAATGTATATTGCCTTTGTTAATCAGAATATGAAAGCTAAAGTTGTGTTCTGTGAAAAAGCAGAGCATTTTACAATACTGGATGCAGGCATGATTGAATACGGCACTTCACTGGAATTCGCTTTGATCAAACGGAGGGCGGGTTACATGACCCTAAGAGAGATTGATGCATTTCCCACATTGCTGATCGCTCTAGCTCCTCCCTCAGTTTTCTGGATGAAGAGCAGATACATTAGTCAACTTGGCTGCTGTATAGGTCAGATTTCTGCTATCAAAAAAAAAAAAAAAGAGAGAGAGAGAGAGAAAAGAGAAAAGAAAAACAAAGGAAAGAAAAAAGAAATTTTGGTGGTAGACAACAATAAGGGCTTATTTCATGCTCACTGGGGTCCAGGTATGCTGGGTGACAGCCTTAAGCTACAAGTTAGGGCCAGGACCTTCTACACATTTCTAATTCTAGAACTAGTAGCAACCTGGGAAATATGAGACATGCTATTCTCATGGCAGGTGGCAGAGCAGGGAGGGCAAGTAAAGCTCATTTGAACCCTCTACTTTGGTCCGTGCTTCCACGGACCAAAGACAGTCACAGAGCCCAGCCCAAGGTCAACGGGACAGCAAGGTGTCCACCCACCTAGAGGCACAGGAGAGTCACACACCAAAGGGTCTGCATGGTTATTATAGGGAGAAAGTATCAAATCTGCACAATAATCAGGTACACATGTGTACGTACACACACACACACACACACACACACACACACACACACACACACACACACACACACACACACACACAC
>NW_011888822.1:2374347-2378875 GCF_000151845.1 Pteropus vampyrus | reverse complement strand
CTTTATGCCCTTCAATCCTTTCTACTTGTACTATGGTAATTTAAATATATCTTCAGCCAAATTTGAGGCTGCAAGTTCTTGACTAAGGTAAGATCTGCTGCTCATTCATTTCTAACTTTCGGTGCCCCCCACTGTAATAATAACAGAAAACAGTTACTGAACCTTTACTACGTGGAATAGCAAGCTAACACTCCACACATTCTTTGATTTATTCCTGCAATAACTTTATGAATTATATTACTCTAGTTTTATAGGGTAGGAAACAAAGTACAGCAAAATTGAGTCACCAGCCTAAGGTCACACACCTAACAGGTAGCAAAAACAGATTCAAATCCAAGACATCCGGTAAGAAGTAACAAACAAAATTTAAATGTTCTGTTATACCTCAGTTTTCATCAACTAAAATACAAAAGGTCTAATGCTAAAGCTCTTGGATCAAAAGACTCCATTAGGAATGGACTCAAATTTAAAAGCCCTTTTCACTGCCAAATGTGAACAACAGGCTTGGTTTTAAGGAGAACCTTTACCAGCTGTCCTCTGGCCAATTTCTACATGGGAAGGCAGGAGAGGGAGGAGCTTAATTCAGCATTATCTAGGCCAAAGGATCAGTGCCGAGCACACTATGTATTCCAAAGGCTTCATTCGGGCCTAACTTGAAATCTTTGTGTGTTTTGTGAAAAGAATGGTCAGTCTTACATAATTAAATCTGCTTTAAGATCTAATATCACATTGTGGAACTTAAATGACTTTCATGCAAAGAAATCAATTCCTGCTTGGGAAGGTTATGATGAGGCCAATAACCTATTTTAGGAGTTTCTAAAGTGGACCAAGGGACCACTTGCATAAGAATTATATGGGGTGCCTAAAAAATATATGGATCCCACAGTGACGGGATAGGCGTAAGTGCCACTTAGAAAGGTCCTCAGGGGTTTCTGGGAGCTGCAAAATTTCAGAACCCCTGGATTGTAGTCCAGACCACACCTCAAGTGCTAACACTTCTGTAACTTCCCAGTTTAAAAATTCCCAAACGAACAAACAAAAAATCAGTGGGTTTTATCATTATTTTTGGCCTCAGTCTTCAACTGCAATTTTGAAGAGCTCCAGACTGTGCTTATGAAGACTCCTCCATATTCGGTTACAACCACGTAAAAGGTCTGATCCTAAAGAGCCCATTTATGAGCTTCAGTAGTGCCTGTTGAGAGTTCTGTTTGTATAACGGTATCAGGACGGTGCCTGGGTAAGATTACATTAACTCGAGAGTAGGAAGCGCATTCTGAGGAAAGCAGCTTGCCTTTCAATAATCTGATAAACAGGTGTTAAAAGAAGCACCACAGGTGCTGTATGACGAGGCCTGCACGCCTTTGTTGAACCATATGCCAGCTCTACACAAGATCAAAAATGTGGCCTCTCAGATAAAGTCATTCTCTGAGCTTCTTGCTGGAATAGGAAGGAAAGGGCTTTGCTTTTAAGAATGATACAGTCCCAATAAACTTTAGAGTTAGAAAGGGTAAACAGCCTGGTAACATTCAATAATATATACATATATACATACATATGTGATGTATGCACATACATACTCACATTGATTCTATTTTCAATGTTATTTACATGTATGTGTGTGTGTGTATGTGTGTGCTTATGGGTTTTACACACACCACAGACATACACTAGTTATTAGACTAGTATTAGACTATTTCAACTTGAATCGGTATCAGCTAAAAAAGAAAAAAGAAAAGAAGAATAAATAAAAAAATAAAAATAAAAACACAAAATAATTCAATCAATCAACCAATCGATCAAGATAACCACTGGGACTTATACTGATCAAGATTTGCAACACAGAACTGACCACAATTAAAAGACATTCATCAGCTCTTAAACGACGAAAGAGAAATGAGAAGAAAAATGTACAGTTCTCAAGGTCGAATCTAAGTTTTGACAATGTCACTTACATAACATACACTTCTGTCCCAGGGACAGAGTGGAAGCAAATTTGAGTAATGACAAGTGCCTTTAATTAAACTCTCCATCTGCTTTATAAGCTTGATGAACTTCAAAACGTACTTGCTCACCAAGTCAGGGTCTCACCAAGCAGTAATCTTTTCTTATTAATCTTTGACGAACTATTAAATTTCCCATTTTTCCCCTGACCAATGGTAGAATGCCCTCTCTCCCTATGATTTACAAGTAGTCTCAGAAATTAGAAAGTGATGTACAGCTCATGCAATTCATTTTAATAGGAATTTGAATGGCTTTTCTTTCCCTTTTTCGAAATACAATATCCTGAATTGTCCTCTCCATGCATGTGATAAATAACTTGGGCACAGAAAATGAAGAATTTTTAAATGGCAAGATAAAAGGCATGGTTTTGTATTCTCTGTTTATGAAGGGCCTGCTCTCTAAAGTGATAAAAGCCGTGGTCCTGCTGTGTTTCCACCTGCAAAACTCCTATTAAATCTAATAGGACTTACAGGGTACACAAGCCACCGAGAATAAAACCTAATTTCCATCTCGGTTCATTTAATTTCTTAAAATTACATCAACAGAAAAATCAGATAGCTGGTGGACGCTGGTTTTATGGGGCTTCTAATAGGTAAAACCCTCTTTTAGTATTTAAAAAATAATTACCGCTCTGGTTCACCCAAGGCCTATCGAACCTATTTTGTCAACTCTTTTCTTCGTTTGCCCATAGACGGAGCCAGCACAACCTGCTTACTCCTTATCACATTTTTAAGATAACTTAAGAAGGAAAAAAATGATATTCATTAAAATGCACTGTAAATCCAAAAGCACAAAAATTAGCACAAGAATTTCCACGACTCAGAAATCAAAGAGACTTAATCATTAAATTCAATTTTCCACTCGTTGCATCTAAAATGAGTCACAGAGCAGACAGGGCATATGTATTTAGAACTTGGATGAGGAGGGTGGTGAAATAAAGTCTTTAACCCATCCTTTGCAATATTTTTTTAATCATTCCAGGGAGACACTGCACAGATGTATGTACTCACTAACTTTTGAAACCCAACTTTGTTTCTCGCCCATAACATTATTGCCCACAAAGTCCTTTCAAAGATTATTCAATCAAGTGTGCTTGATATAATTGGATGCTCTCCCTCTCCCTCCCCTCACTGTGAAAGACCAAAATGATAATGCTGAAATATCATTTCAGTTATTCCTTACCTCACGAGCTCAGGATAAAAATGGTAATGCAAGCTCTAGCAGAAACCTAGGCACACAAAATTGTATTCAGTACATTTGATATTAGTCAATTCAAAAGAAATTAGTTCTAAAGGCCTGTCTCAGAACTTTAGCAATCATCCCACCAAATTTTGTCACCGTGTCTAAAATGCACAAAAAGGTCTGTTTTCTTTTTCTTAAATGGCAAGAGGGAATATGATCAACAACTTAATAGAAAACACAATCCACGGTCATTTCAAAACAAAAGGTCATTTCATACTTTGCAAAGTGCAACATTTGTAAATTCACTTCCCCCTTTTTCACTATCTAACATCTACCTTTCATAAGCAATCACATCAAAATGAGTTTTCCTCTGGTAAAGAATAACTAAAGAGAGCTCCTTTATTGTCTTCCCATTACAAAGTAAATACGTCATGAGATTTAAGAGCAGTTTATACCGTCGCACATCCCAGGGGGGTGGCCCATCTGGGGACTGAATCTATGACACCCTTTAACTTAGACTGCACAACCTTCTGGGCTCTGTTAATTACCTTAACCCAGAAAACAGTCCTCAGAGGGAAATATCATCAGTGGGTAACTCGCACCATGGGACCACTTCGATTTTTTTTCTTTCCTTTTTGCAGGAAGAGTAGACCTAGGATTTTCTTCAAGTGGAAAGTTATTATGAATACAGTTGGTGGTTTTTCACTTGTTCACATATTTTTTTTTTTTTAAGAAAAACACAAGAGGAGAGAACCATATAGACCACAGCTAGATCCTAGAAAGTTCTCCTTATACCAGGGTTTCTCAACACTAGTGATAATTTGAGCCAGATGAATCTTTGTTGTGGGGACTGTCTTGTACATTGTAGGACATTAAGCAGCATCTCTGGCCTCAATCCTGTCGATGTTGGTAACTCTTGCCCTATTGTAACAACCAACACCATCTCCAGATATTGCTGAATGTCCCCTTGGAGATAGAATTGCCCCCAGTTGAGAACCACTGCTTTAGAGCAAAAAAGATAGCCCCTTTAAAATAACTAAGGTCAGTCTTGGCACTGTTGGTGGAGTGTCCAGCCTCCCTGGGTTTCCAGTGACAGTGTCTCCATCACCAACGAAACTGGGGGCTAAGATCACCAGCAGGTATATCAGCAGACCTTTATTTTAAGGAATCTATCAAACCCTTCATAATGTGCTATCATAAAACTAAAACCTAGGCATAAAAATGTCTGTGTCTGCAAAGGGGGGAAGAGAGTTAGCATTTATATACCAGAAAAGGGAAAAATCCTATGCCTCAAAACTCCTGCTTTGGCAAATGCCTGATGCTATGAGACCTATTTTTAAAAACT
>NW_011888822.1:2371565-2372917 GCF_000151845.1 Pteropus vampyrus | reverse complement strand
TTTAATGTGGCCACTAGAAAATTTTAAATTGCATATGTGGACCACATTTATGATTCACATGGTATTTCTAAAAGGCAGCACCCTTCTACAACAAGAGTCAGCAAACTCTCTGTAAATGCCTTGTAGCACATATTTTAGGCTCTGTCTCTGTCTATGGTGCTAATAAAGCACCATGAACGATATCTAAACAAATGGCTATGGCTTTGTTCTAATAACATTTTATTTACAAAACAAGCAGATGATTTTGGCCTGTGAGTCCTACTTTGCCTTCTTAGGTCTAGACACTTAACAGTCCCCTATAAAGAGGAAGATAAGCACACTAGGTGCCCATGATATGAATTCAGCCTGCAGATACATTTTTGTATCCAGCACGGATTTTGAGTAAATCTGAACTTGAATGCCTTTAGACTGAGCAAGGGCGATCCACAGTCCACCCCATCACACCCTGAGTCTAAATGGCCTTCTTCATGCAATGACCATGGGTATTTAGCATTCCTGCTGTAAAATTGGTATTAGAGAGGTACTGCAAAGAGCCAGACAGTAATAGAATCAGATAATGGGAGTTTCAATCAGGGGCTAAGTTATGTGACCATATAATTTATCATCCAAACCAAATCAATTCTGAGAATGAAAAGAAACATAATAATTATATCTGGATAATAGGCTTACACCAGAATGTATACAGTTATCCTACTGATAAACAAAGCTAGGCCTACAAATAAAAATGCTGGTCAACTTTCCCCAAAATGCAGACAAAAACAAGGATGGGAACAGTTGGTGCCACTTCCTCCAAAGTACACTGCATTAAACGAATCCTGCCGAACGTGCCTAACAGGGCTGGCCTCCCTTAAACTCTGCGAAATGACGGGCATCATCTGCTCTCTAGTTAGCTTCCCGAACTCTACTTCAACTTCTCTAGGTAACAGTCCTGTTGTCTTAGTGTCGGTGGTCATGCCCTCCCTACACAAGTCATGGACTAATGATTTTAAAACATTCAGGCAATGAGTACAAGGGGGCTTATTACATTGCTCTGTACTTCTGTGTGTTACTAATAATATCAGTGCTGCAGCACGGACCTCGGTTAGCTTAAGCTAACCAAGTGTACAAATACTAGAACCAGGATGCACCTGCCACAGCTTGAAACACTAAACTATAGAGTGTTCTGAGAAAGTTCTTCCTCTCGAACAACACTTCCCACCTCCCTTGCTCTGCACAGCAACATGACATGGCCACTACGATGGGAAGCCAGCATTAGGATACTGCTGACACTGTGGGTGGCAGAGCCCAGAGACAAATAAACAGCATCCTTGACCACAGTCTTGGGCTGCTGGACCAAACCAAAACTGAGGACA
>NW_011888822.1:2368269-2368680 GCF_000151845.1 Pteropus vampyrus | reverse complement strand
TCTTTGGGGGAAACATCGTCTCTGCATTTCACAAACAAAATGTAAACTAAACTCAGAGAATCAACGAGAGTCATCTTAGTCCCTGGGATGGAACGCGCATGTGATCCCTGGCCTTTAAGAACCTGATCAATTAGGGACATGCTTTCTACCTTCTCCTACTGGCCTTCACTTGATTTCTTATTTCCACACATATAAAGTTGGGTCCAAAAACGCCCTTCTCCTGAGAGAAAACAATGGTTACATAAAAACATACAGAATAAACCAATCATTGACGTTCATTCTCTACAGAGTTTTGAGTGCTTGATATGTGCCACCGGGCCCTGTGTTAAACCAGAGTAAACAGTGGAGAAATAAAATGTTCACGTTGGTGTCGAGCAGAAGAGACGGAAACGATAAACAAGTTCAGAGCGA
>NW_011888822.1:2367022-2368219 GCF_000151845.1 Pteropus vampyrus | reverse complement strand
CACACACACACAAACTTGTTTACATAATCGCAACAATATTTATTAGACAATTAGAATTTGCCAACCACAGGGCTAAGCACTGCACATAGATTATGTAATGCTCACTGCAGTGCTACTGTTAGCCCCATTACAGATGAGAACCTGAGACACAGAGGGTTTAAGTTTCCAGACCTAAGTTCTAGCAATGATGAGGCACCCAAACACTCAACATGCTTTTCGCTTGTTCCACTGACCATTTCATTCTCTAGTTGCTACTCAGCCATAAAAGCAGATTATTTAATTCACTACTGAAGCCCTTGCATCCCACTCTTAAGCTATCGGACTAGCTATTTTTGAGGCAACTATTAAATGAAAACGTTTACAATTTTTTTTTAAAAAAAAACCGTTGTTAAGGGAATCCTTTCAATTAAAAGGTAAAAATGAAAACATTCACAATCATACAGAGGTTAAAAAAAAAACAGCAATAACAACACTTTGAATGCTTTAGGAAGGTAGTGAAGAACAGGCTTTTTAAAACTAAAGTGACTGAAAATTTTTTATTCCTTTCCGGGAAATGTTTTGTACACAAGTCTCAGAGGAAGAGAAATAAGCAGCAAAGAGTTCTGACCAGCATTACCCTAAAGAAGTAATTTCATGCCTGATATTATTTTCAACATCCAAAAGAACCTTTCTTAACCTACCAAAATAATTAACTATTTGTCCACATACAGTATTTTGGTAGGAACTTACACGGGGGGAGGGGCAAAAGCATCTAAAATGCCGAGCTGGATCTACAGTTACAGTTGTGTCCATTAATTTCCACAATCATCCGAAGCATTTCTTTCCTATATCACAGCCGATAAACTCTGTAAAGGCCCTGTGCTACGCTGGGCAGGATGAGTCTTCATGGTGAAAGTTTATTTCTATTAAGAAATAATTCAAGCAATTATCTGTTAGAATGTAGACAAATATTTTAAGAAGAAAGAGAAAAGTATATGACTATACTGTCCCGACAGAACTATGATACGCTTGGATTCAGTAGACACTCTCAAATCCCTTCCTTCTTTTATTTTATGCTGGGAAGAAAAATTCTATAAAGCCTGTTGTTTTTCCTTTCTCTTCTTTTTTCTTTCTTCCTTTCTCCTACCTTCTTATCTTCTTCCCTCCTTCCCCTTACCATCCTGGTCCTCTCCCCTTCCTCCCTCCCTCCCTCCCTCC
>NW_011888822.1:2366654-2366972 GCF_000151845.1 Pteropus vampyrus | reverse complement strand
TCAGTCTCTTTAATCTTGCTCAATGGTTAACATTTAGGAAAAGCTCCCTTGTCTCCCAGGGACATTATTTTCAGTTATAAGCTTTGGGGACATCCTCTCTGGTCATCAAATTTAATGTGATGATTATTAAAGGGAATTTGCTAATATTAATGCCCGCTTTCAACTTGAGGGCCTGCACTACAAATTTCTCCTGATTTTGGCTGGAGGGGAAAGGGCCAAGGATGAAATTTGAATAAAGTTAAGGGGAAATCTGCTGCTGTTCAGTTTTTTAATATATCATGTAAGACAGAGGTGGTGATGCATTATCCACCCAAAGAA
>NW_011888822.1:2364837-2366604 GCF_000151845.1 Pteropus vampyrus | reverse complement strand
ATAGAAGCCTAAAATTAACACCAAATCCTTTGAAACAAAGTATATCCAAAGTAATATGCTATCAATACCTGCGGAAAAAACTTTAATTGCCAAAATCTATACACTTATGATTTCTGAAATCTCTGCCCTTTTCAAATAAAATTTCTAAATATAAATACTTATTTGCATATAAATTCAGAAATATAGGTCATGAAAAGAAATAAAAAACATCTATATAAAAGGTTGAAAACAAACACACCAAGAGGTCTCTTGAAGGGGGATTATGGCATTATTTTTGTCCTCTTCATGGATCCAGTAACATTTTATGCTTAACAACTGTAGCAATATAATATTATATTTAAAGTTAGCCATTTACGCTTTGGTCTCTCCAATTACTATGAGGTTCTGTAAGGACAGAGTATCTGTTAATTACCTTTGTATTATAAGAAACCAGACATACCAGTGCTCAAGACATATGACCATTAAATAAATGTCACGTGCACTCGTGACAACTTCAATATTACAATAGTTGTTAGACTTGCTATTAGATCTTACTATGTAATATTAATAAAATGTTCATTTGTTGCAAATCACAAATTTTAATATTTTGATAACTATCTCAATACATTTAGTTCCATCTGTAATTCTATGAACTTTGATTTATGCAGTTTAAAGTACTGATTATAAATACAGTTGTTATGGGAATGAAATGTGACTCTCTGCTTTGATACTGACACTGCTCTGTACAGAACACCCGGAGCTGAATGTAAGTCTGAACCACGTGAATATATCACTATTACACTGGGAAAATAAGAGAAGTTGGCCAAAGAGCTGAAAGTAAGTCTGAACCATGTGAATATATCACTATTACACAGGGAAAATAAGAGAAGTTGGCCAACATGCCAATTTTGAGGACGGAAAAGGAAGTAAGAGGTAGGAGGCTCTGAAACTGGGAGCTAATATCTTTAGGTACTGTGGCTATAGCAGACCCTTAGTTTTTCTCAGACTCACGTGTTGGTAGTCTCCCCAACATTAGATGCCACCTTCAAGAAACAGGTACAACCATGGAGACAGTGTCCTTGAGAATAAACGGCCTAATTTCAAGACTTTTAACAGAACTCCACTGGGTAACGAAGGGTATTACTACAACCATCGTGGGCACAAATGCCTACCAAAAAAGGTAATTCCCGTAATAAACGGAAATAGCTTTACAGCCCATCAATTCAATAAATCGACCTTCTAAGAAGTTTCTAAGAACAAATTGACTTTAATAATTCCATAGGAACCATTATGATATAATTGTGTCCATCACACCAAAATTAAAGGCTTCTAATAAGCAATGAACATTAAGGTCCAGAACAGGCAAAGGGAGACATTTATGGTCCATGGGGTCAGTGATGAAGCATTTCGAATTCCCCAGAAGGGCCTAATAAAGCAGACCACGGTGATTCAGTTACTGCCTGTACTGTACTGTGTTACGTAGGGACCTTTTACTTCACGGATCACTAAAAATCGAAACCGTAATAATATCACTTGGAATCTTTACAGTTTTGAACACCAATTAGATAATCCATCCACTGAAACTAAACACAGGAAAGTTTTTTCAAACCAAGACAAAATTATTCTAGCAACATCGCCTTAGGTCCATCAGGAACAAGGCAGAAAATGGAGTAACAGTATAAATTACATAATTCCTTGTAGGAAGGTTCTCTTGTTTCTGGATTCATTACAAAGTAATTTTCCTTAACCTTAATCATAAATAGGAAATATAAATGAACAATAAACAGC
>NW_011888822.1:2358035-2364787 GCF_000151845.1 Pteropus vampyrus | reverse complement strand
AATATATAAAATTCTACAGTATAACACTAAACAATAGCCTTAATTATAACGATAGTTCATATTTACTCACAAGCCCCGCATCTGTACTTGTCATTTAACTTCTCAACACTTCGAATGTAGATATCATTCCCATTTACTTTTTACAGATTAAAAAAAAAAAAAAAATGAAACAAAGATTTAGTGAATGGTAAGTCTTCTTCACCTCCTCAGCCTGTGCTCTTAAGGCCCACCTCACAAACAAATGTAATTCAGAGGATAAATGGTGAGCAATGGACTCAGACCACCAAGGCTGAAATCTCAGCTCCGCTACTTATTAGTTGTGTAACCTAGAAAAGCTAATTAACCATTCTCAGCCTCAGTTCCCTCATCTGTAAAATGGGATCATCATAGGGATTAACATACAAGCTGAAGGACTGAATGAGACACTTGGCACGGTGTCAGGAATATATTAGGTACACAATGAATGTTGGTCACTGATACTACTCAAACCACTACTACTGCTAGGAGTGATGACACATTTCTAGTTGACTTTGCAACATCAACAACTTATTATTCATTTATTTCAGCCATTTATATTATGACCAGTGAGTCTAAATACCATCGATTAACACAACATCAACGAGATATTAGAGTATTAAAACACAGCCAATTCATTTCTCATCCCCATAGGAAATCCTGAGTCCATCACCAGGTAAGGTCCCACTCATTGTTACACACCAATTCAAAAAATAAAAATACCAGTTTTTAGATACACTCCAGATGCCACAAAAATCTTCCTTATAACCTGATGAATTTAACTCACTTTTTAGAGTGCACAACCTGTAGATTATGGTTAAAATGCACAAGGGGAACACTCCATGTTTTAAATACTTTTGCATATTCAACTTGCAGGCAGCAATCTGCTCTGGTATAAGCAAAGCATGCTATCACTGACGTCTTACATTTCAATTTTCCTTACACCCAAACAACAAAATATTTAAACAGTTAACATCTGTTCAAAGACCTAAGAGACGAAAGGCATAGGCGGTATGTTGACTATGGAAAAAGTCAAATTACATAGGGGCCAGATTTTTGAAAGCCTGACCTATTGTGTCAGAAAAGGAGAGCCAAATGCCAGGAAATGTATGGAGAGAAAACTGAAACCATAAACCGTCTGAGAAAATTTAAATGAACAGATGGCAACAGGAAAATAAAGACAAGGAGAATTTTAAAAATAATAGTAAATCTAACACATTCTTTTTTAAAAAAGTAAAGATACCCCAAATACAAGTCCATACTAATTAGTCATAATAAATTTTATTCTGATGAAAAAAAAGTAAAATGGGGGAAGGGAGAAAAACTGGGGAAAGTAGTGAAAAATAAAGGATTTAGATAAAAGCATTTATCCAAAATCATCTTCTGTGTTCATATAGTCTTGAGGCACTTGGGCAAATTAAACACAACAGTGAGCCTTCAGCATTGAGCAGACAGACCAAAACTGCATCGCTATCCACTTTCAGGGATGTCACCTCCTCCGTGGAAATCAGTTTACCCCAACAAGATATCTGGTGTAAACAACTTCAACATGCCATGGAAAAACATCAGTGTGCTATAATTAAATAATCAAAAGATGTTTATTTCTGTATGGCAGTAAGAAATACAGGGCAGATAATCTGAAGTTTCTTTTTTACAACCTAGCCAAACCTGGAATTAATCTCCATAATTTCAGCTCAAAGGAAAGTAGCAGGGTAGAGAGTCCATAGTGAAGACAAGTAGACAGCACCCAAAAGAGTGTACATGAACTCCTGTCAATCACAGGTTAAGGCTGATAACAATAGATTTTTAAAATAATAATAGTAGTTCATTTTCTTAATTGTGCTGATAAGCTTCTTTTTTTTTAATCAGCAACTTTTTGGGTCCCTCATCCCAGTATATTCCTTGGGTATCTTTTGATTGAAAGGGACATAAATCTAAATGAATAAAGAAGGGAAAGAAAGAATTAAATGACTTAAATGATTGGAAAGTATAAGGCCTGAGGCTTCAGGTTCAGCTAGTTCCAGGGGCTACTGAGGTATCCTCATATCTCCAATCCTCTTTCTAATTTTCAGTCCAACAAGTTGCCCTGGTAAGGCCCAAACTGCAATATGCTCTCCTTCGAAGGAGAAACACATCAAAAAGAAGAGAAACTCTATTGATGAGGGGTCCACCTGGCAACCTAAAGGAAGACACTCCTTAGTCTTGTTTGGGACAAGCGACCAGTCCTGAAACCAACGTGGCTAGGTACTCTGACAAGCCTGGTGAAAAAGAGCAGGCTAGGTAAGTTAGCCCACCCCTATCCTGATCACTGCGATGAATAGCCCTACCAAACTGCGTAGAGTCAGGATGAAGGATTGAAAGGGGATCTGGGGAAGGGATGGGTAGAACCAAGAGAGACAACTCTTGTGATGATTCCAATACTCATGACCACTTGTTCTCAGAGGCCTTTCCTCCACTTGCCTATATTTCTTGTGCCACCCTGAAATCCTCTCTTTCAGTTTTCTATTTAACAAATAAATGGTAAGCTGTGGGCTGGGAGAAGGGAAAAAAAAAAAGTTTCATAGGAAAAAAAAAAGGTTCAGGAAAATGTAAAAAGCACACTTGATATTTGAACCCAAATTCCTGAATTCATTGGTTGGAAGGGGCCAAGAACTGAGAGAAATGTCACAGGGCGAAGTGAAGCCATAAAGACTTGTGTGTTGAGGAAGGGGGTGCTTGCCACAGCCCCCTTCGGTGATGCTACAGCAACTGTAAAACTACAGACCCTTTCACCCTCCCCTGCCCCCCCAAAAAAAAACCTGTTCTCTGAGGTCACAGCAAACCCAGGAGATGAGCTCCAATAACTGAGGGATTCCAGCCTCTATAAAATCAGGATCCCACTTATTATTCATGAAGATGCATATGTACCTTTCTGCTTTCCTCTTCTCTTAAAGCTCTGCAAATCGTTAACAAAACCAAAAAGTGAGAAGAGATAAGAATAACTTCATTAATAAATAATTACTTCGGAACAAGAGACTATCTTAAGTGTCAGGAATATATTAGGTACACAATGAATGTTGGTCACTGATACTACTCAAACCACTACTACTGCTAGGAGTGATGACACATTCCTAGTTGACTTTGCAACAACAACAACTTATTATTCATTTATTTCAGCCATTTATATTATGACCAGTGAATCTAAATACCATCGATTAACACAACATCAACCAGATATTAGAGTATTAAAACACAGCCAATTCATTTCTCATCCCCATAGGAAATCCTGAGTCCATCACCAGGTAAGGTCCCACTCATTGTTACACACCAATTCAAAAAATAAAAATACCAGTTTTTAGATACACTCCAGATGCCACAAAAATCTTCCTTATAACCTGATGAATTTAACTCACTTTTTAGAGTGCACAACCTGTAGATTATGGTTAAAATGCACAAGGGGAACACTCCATGTTTTAAATACTTTTGCATATTCAACTTGCAGGCAGCAATCTGCTCTGGTATAAGCAAAGCATGCTATCACTGACGTCTTACATTTCAATTTTCCTTACACCCAAACAACAAAATATTTAAACAGTTAACATCTGTTCAAAGACCTAAGAGACGAAAGGCATAGGCGGTATGTTGACTATGGAAAAAGTCAAATTACATAGGGGCCAGATTTTTGAAAGCCTGACCTATTGTGTCAGAAAAGGAGAGCCAAATGCCAGGAAATGTATGGAGAGAAAACTGAAACCATAAACCGTCTGAGAAAATTTAAATGAACAGATGGCAACAGGAAAATAAAGACAAGGAGAATTTTAAAAATAATAGTAAATCTAACACATTCTTTTTTAAAAAAGTAAAGATACCCCAAATACAAGTCCATACTAATTAGTCATAATAAATTTTATTCTGATGAAAAAAAAGTAAAATGGGGGAAGGGAGAAAAACTGGGGAAAGTAGTGAAAAATAAAGGATTTAGATAAAAGCATTTATCCAAAATCATCTTCTGTGTTCATATAGTCTTGAGGCACTTGGGCAAATTAAACACAACAGTGAGCCTTCAGCATTGAGCAGACAGACCAAAACTGCATCGCTATCCACTTTCAGGGATGTCACCTCCTCCGTGGAAATCAGTTTACCCCAACAAGATATCTGGTGTAAACAACTTCAACATGCCATGGAAAAACATCAGTGTGCTATAATTAAATAATCAAAAGATGTTTATTTCTGTATGGCAGTAAGAAATACAGAGCAGATAATGGTTTCTTTTTTACAACCTAGCCAAACCTGGAATTAATCTCCATACTTTCAGCTCAAAGGAAAGTAGCAGGGTAGAGAGTCCACAGTGAAGACAAGTAGACAGCATCCAGAAGACTGTACGTGAACTCCTGTCAATCACAGGTTAAGGCTGATAACAATAGATTTTTTAAATAATAATAGTAGTTCATTTTCTTAATTGTGCTGATAAGCTTCTTTTTTTTTTAATCAGCAACTTTTTGGGTCCCTCATCCCAGTATATTCCTTGGGTATCTTTTGATTGAAAGGGACATAAATCTAAATGAATAAAGAAGAGAAAGAAAGAATTAAAAATGACTTAAATGATTGGAAAGTATAAGGCCTGAGGCTTCAGGTTCAGCTAGTTCCAGGGGCTACTGAGGTATCCTCATATCTCCAATCCTCTTTCTAATTTTCAGTCCAACAAGTTGCCCTGGTAAGGCCCAAACTGCAATATGCTCTCCTTCGAAGGAGAAACACATCAAAAAGAAGAGAAACTCTATTGATGAGGGGTCCACCTGGCAACCTAAAGGAAGACACTCCTTAGTCTTGTTTGGGACAAGCGACCAGTCCTGAAACCAACGTGGCTAGGTACTCTGACAAGCCTGGTGAAAAAGAGCAGGCTAGGTAAGTTAGCCCACCCCTATCCTGATCACTGCGATGAATAGCCCTACCAAACTGCGTAGAGTCAGGATGAAGGATTGAAAGGGGATCTGGGGAAGGGATGGGTAGAACCAAGAGAGACAACTCTTGTGATGATTCCAATACTCATGACCACTTGTTCTCAGAGGCCTTTCCTCCACTTGCCTATATTTCTTGTGCCACCCTGAAATCCTCTCTTTCAGTTTTCTATTTAACAAATAAATGGTAAGCTGTGGGCTGGGAGAAGGGAAAAAAAAAAAGTTTCATAGGAAAAAAAAAAGGTTCAGGAAAATGTAAAAAGCACACTTGATATTTGAACCCAAATTCCTGAATTCATTGGTTGGAAGGGGCCAAGAACTGAGAGAAATGTCACAGGGCGAAGTGAAGCCATAAAGACTTGTGTGTTGAGGAAGGGGGTGCTTGCCACAGCCCCCTTCGGTGATGCTACAGCAACTGTAAAACTACAGACCCTTTCACCCTCCCCTGCCCCCCCCCCAAAAAAACCTGTTCTCTGAGGTCACAGCAAACCCAGGAGATGAGCTCCAATAACTGAGGGATTCCAGCCTCTATAAAATCAGGATCCCACTTATTATTCATGAAGATGCATATGTACCTTTCTGCTTTCCTCTTCTCTTAAAGCTCTGCAAATCGTTAACAAAACCAAAAAGTGAGAAGAGATAAGAATAACTTCATTAATAAATAATTACTTCTGAACAAGAGACTATCTTAAACAATGTTCCAACTAGCACAAAGACTTTTAGTTTATAGAATAATTATTGAATAAGAATTACAGATAAATTTATTATAAATATAGCAGTCTTGGGCACCTGAAACTGTTATAGATGACTTCCCAATCTCTGCCTCAAGCAAATTATCTACATAATAGGATCATTTTAGTTCCTCAAGTTACTCAGTGACTGTTAAAGGCTGGAACAACGTGTCTCAATCTTTACACTAGGAAATAATTTCCCAGCCTCTATGGGAGCAAGCCTGAATTACAAATCTAAGAAACAAGATATTCTAAGTATCCTCGGTAAATGCTGACTTTGTTTGTCCTGCCGTGAGAAATGGTGGTCTCTGGCTTCCCAAAACTATCCTCAAGGCTTCATACCATATAGCTCAGTATTAATTATATATAAAGATATATAGAAAAGTAAAATCGAATAATAAAAATTACATCATATGTCTTCCTGTTTCATAAATAATTCGGCAACATGGCAACAACTCATTGCATTGCTGTTGTTTTAAACTGAGGACCCATGTCTCATCTGAAGATAATAAGAGGGGAAAAGAGGTGCTGATTTATCATTCATCTCAACCAAGAATTACTTTGGTAATAAACAACATCAAAAGATCAGATTTTACATATACTTTATCTTACTGATATACAAAGACTTAACAAATCAATCACTATACTTACTTATGGCAGAGATGAATGACTTATTCAGATATATCTACCTAGATAAAATAATAAAATCATGATGTGAATAATTAAATTTCAGGAAAAAAATTACAAAAGAAAAAATCAGAGAGGCCAAAGAATTTTAGAAATGGAAGGAATTCTGAGACTAAGAAGTTGCTTCTGTGAAGCTGTCAAACCAATGGCAAAGGAAGTAGCGATAAGGGTTCTGCTGTAGCACTTCATCACTTATACATGTAATGAAAGTATATATTCATGACCTTATAAAATAATATTTTTTTGTCTACGGCCACGTTACCCTGAACAAGCCCGATCCCGTCTGATCTCGGAAGCTAAGCAGGGTCAGACCTGGTCAGTACTTGGATGGGAGACTACCTAGAGACCAGGTGCTGTAGGTGTAAAAAATAAAAAAAATAAG
>NW_011888822.1:2345402-2353355 GCF_000151845.1 Pteropus vampyrus | reverse complement strand
TGTGTTTCTGAATATAAAGATGCTGTATTCCAAGATCTGTCACTATGAGTGCCAGCATGCTTTCGATCTGATGTTCAACGTTTTATATTTACCATTTTATTTTCTCCCTGAAGGATATGTGGGCACTATCAATTGAAGCCAGGTCTGTACCAGCAAAACAGAGCAAGACCGAAATAAATTATAAAGCTAATTTAACACCCAAAAGTCTGTTTTTACCAGAAACATGCCGCTAATGAAGATCGACGGGTTTGGGAAGGACTTTAATTAGCTTGAATTATCTGGATAATTACATTGATTTGTGCTAAAGTAAATTCATTCTTAATTGGTAAAGCTAATTATATAAATATATATCTCTTCTATAATTTTCTGTATTTTTCAAACCAAAGGCTTTTTCATTTAATTTTTCTCAGTAAGTAATAAATTCTGCACTTAATTTTACATTTATATAAACAAACCCCTGGTGTGGCCACAACCTAAAAAAAAATACATATATCCACTGAGTTGTCCTCCCTCTAATTACATCATTCTAAAAACCAAATACGGAGGTTAATATGCAGAACCTATACTTAATTCACAAACGTAGCTTGGAAAAATGGTTAGCAGTTGCCTGTTAGAAGCACAGCCATGAAAATCTGTCGCATTTCTGCATGCAATTAGCCTCTTTTTTCCCTCAACTATTTATAAATGCATAAATATACCTGTGCTCTACGTAACAATGACAGACAGTGACAACATATTGATATACAGTGCCACTTCGTAGTTGGAAATGAATATTTCATTAGCTGAGTTATCACTGCTGGGTTATGACCTTCAACTCTCTAATTTTAAATTCACCCATTTTCAGACTATTAAGCTGTTCTTTAGCACACCACAGAAATTATAGATGTAGAGGTAAATTTTCAAGATAATTTTTAATTCCAAAAAAGGTCAAGAATATGCATACTAAATTCTTTAAAAGTATCATATCTCTTAATGAGAGCAAATGGGTCATTTTAGTTGTTAACGATATTTGCTTCTACATGTAAAAATGAAAAAGGCAGAAGAAACAAATCATGATCACTAAGTGAAATTATCATGCTCCTAATTTTCCCAGTACAATGTACAAGAAACTTAAAAAAAGATTAACTACCAGAAGATCAACTAACTAGATCTAGTTTGTGCCTCACAGATGATGAGAGTAACATACAGATGTCGGCCTCTAAATCAGCCTCAATTGCCCTATTCACAGTACCCCTCCAGGAATAAACTGATTCCTTTTATACACACACACTTGAGGTTGTAAATGTGTCTTTTAAAAATGTTATATATTACGGTCCAAAGATTTATATATTATGGTCCACATTAAGAAAACCATGAGTTGAAGGACATCTGCTACTTGTCCAGTCAAACTTCCCCCCACACACACTCACCCACACACCACCACCACCACTATCAGCACCATGATCACGACCACCACAACCTTAGCTGCTCAGGCCAGCTGCTAAGAAAAGGATGACAGGTTCCTGGAGTAAGGCTCTACTGACACCACTGACCATTCTTCTTAAAACTTCTGAAGCAGTTTCTGGCACATCCAACACTCTAACTTCATAGCACACCTTTCACCATTCCTGGCCTTCCCTTATCAGCTCTTTAAAAATTGGTGTTTCTCAAGGGAAAGAAGTTGCTCTATAAATTCATCTCAGCTAATCTCAAATCTCTGTTCCACCCCAATCCTCAGAATCGAAAAGTCATCAACTGTTAGACTTTCCCAACAGGACATCCTGCTAGCACCTCAAATTAATTCCTCTGTACAGACCCCTTGCATAGCTCTCCATTACAAAGTCTAAAACATGGCACAAAGGCTCTCAGCGATGAGGCCCCTACTTGGCAATCCAAGTTCTTTATCTCTACTGCCCACCCTCAAATTTCCTCCAGGGCACAGGATCTGCCTGTGGCTCCCCAACAGGAACTAGGCGAGTTCTGATCTCTATACCTTGCTCACACTTTGTCCACTGAATCAAACATGCTGCCACCGGCCCCCACCTCACCCCCAACCAATCTCCAGCTCTACACTCTATATACACCCACCTAACATTCTTCACCCAGATGGCCGCTATTCATTCCTTATCATTGAACACAAGTATCACCACTACCACCCACAAACACTTTCTTGTCCACATAACTCCACCTAGATTAAAGCTAAATCCCACAACCACATATGCATTCCCTTATTATTGCTATTCTCACATGACAGTTACTATGTAAATTGTCATCTATGTCTCTCCCATCCTAACTACAATGAATGCCACTTAAGTGCTTCAGTACCCTGGACAGTGCTTTAGCACAAAGTGAATTATCAATGAATATACTTTTAAAGGTGAATTACAAAATGAAATAAGCAACCACACTCATGTAATTATTATCTTGAAGGAAAGAACAGATCCTGGACATAACATTCAGCTTAAATATCACAGCGGCAAGGAAGGGCTCAATGCTGCCTCAGGTCAACGAGGTTACAAATTCTTCTTAAATCTCTTTAGCCTTTGTCTCTCTGGACTTCTCTGTCTCAACTAACATCATCAGCAATTACCCTCCTCCTTAAAACTTCATAGCTTCTGGCTCACCCAACACTCTTAACTGCACATTAAACTTCTTTGCATACATCAAATTTTTAAGTCAATGACTGATAAAATTATTTGTCTCATGTCTGTCTTTCATACCACCTAGGTGTGAAGGCAGGGTTCACCAGCCTAGCTGACAGTTCACACTCAATTTATTGACTAATTTAACACATGACTCAATTGATGGATAAAACAGTCCTCATCTATTGCTCAATTAGCACTGATTGGTTTGTCAAATAAGGCTAGTGATACTTTGAAAAATAAACAACATCTGACATTGAGGAGATGGTTAATGAGACAAGTACATTTGTTTCATTTAAAACAAGTTTTAATGAAAGTCGAAGAAAGATGGAAATATGAAGTGCCTTGCTTGTTGGCCTTAGAAATCTTAAAAGTCATAGTGGAACTGTTGCTTCCCAACATCACAGAAAGAATACACAAAACAACTACCTACTGAGTGTCTTTGCTTACAACTGTAGTTACATATGTTCAGTGAGGTAGCACCAGTCCAACCGTGCTAAACAGAAGCTCTGACAGATTTACAAGAGCAAAAATTATTTAATAAATTCAGTTACTTAAAGTAATCGACATTCTCATAATAATTCAACCGAAGATCAACTGTTTGTTTACATTTAAATCTGGATTGTGTAATCGTGCAGATAAAAAGCCTACTAAGGTCATGGACAAAACTCTTCAATGGAGGGGTCAGTATGTGGGAAGAGATGACATGTATTCCAAATTCATTGTTCCATACAATACAGAGTATTCCTCATTAGTTTTAAAAAACTAGATTTGAAGTAATGATCATTCAAAGGATAGTCATCAGACTGAAGTCATAGTTTTTCTTATCATTTATTCCTAGAAAAAGACTCTAGATGCTCATATATCTGCTCATCCTTCAATGTTTTATCTGAAAAACACACACAAGGAAACCTATTTTACAGGAAACATTTTACAAATTCCATTTCACTGATTCTTCTCCTAAAGGTTTATGAACTTTTTAAACGTAGGTGGAAAGAGGGAATCAATAATGAATTTCCCAAAATACGCAGTCACAGGGCACCCTTCCTCCTACTGAGGTCATCACTGGGCCTCTCCTACCCCAATTCTTTTAATATCCACATGTTCCCTCAACTTTCTGGTAGACACTGGAAGTCATCTGAAATTAGCTAACATAACTAAAGAAATCCAAGTCAGGTACTTTAAAAGCTACATAATTACAAAACTTCCTCCCATTCCCTCTGGAGGCACGTTCTGGGAGACCTCTGAGCTAATCGATGTTTTTGTTAACAAAATCCCATTAACTTATAATATCACAGCATCAAGTAAATAACCCTCTAAAACAAAAAGGATGGACACAGGCACACACTTTAATTTCATACATCTTTTATCTTTTTATATTTAAAGCTAATTGGCAGGAGGGCCTAAGAATTAAGTTTTTCAAATAGTTAATCAACTGAAAGCAAATTCTTAGATCCCGGATGCAAATTCAACTGTCTCGTGGGGTCAGGCAGATAATATAATATAAATGGCAGAGTGCAGGAAATCACTGAGCAGCAAGGACTGACTAGAAAGAAGCACTTTTGTCAGAAGGAATTTAGGCTTTGTATTGCCAGACTGCCTTTTTTACAGTTTCATTCAAAATGTACTCGCCATGATTTTATTTAAAGAAGAGATTAATATTGATATTTTAAATTAAAATCCTCAGTTTTCAAATGTTAGAAACTAATTCAAAGACATTACAAACACTATGTAAGCAAAGTATTTGTAGACCAAATGCAGACCAAATCAGACACAAATCTAGTTTGCCTCTGATTTAGTCACAAGCAAGAAACACGCAATAGTTTTACTGAGCATTCCCAAAATTTGTAATGAGAGCCTAAGGGTCTGCCTGTCCCCCACTCAAGATTCTGATACTTTCCAGCTTCATATAATGGTCCTTGGCACAAAATAACAAAACAATGTCTGATTGTCATTATCCAGAGCCTATTAAATGACTAATTTCAAGCAACTTGTCATCACTTGATTATACTTAGTATAATCACCTTGACTTTGTCTTATTCAGAGAAACATAGTCTAGGTTTCATATGTGACTTCCATGTCTGATAATGAATTTTCGTTGTGTCAACTTATCGTAAGGTAGACTATCTGAACTTGGGGGTTCCCTAGAAACAGATCTTGAGGCAAAAATTCAAGTACAGTAGACTCTTGAACAACATAAGTTTAAACTGCACGGGTCCACTTACATACAGATTTTGATCAATAAATACTGTAAATATATTTTCTCTTCCTTATGATTTTAATATTTTCTTTTCTCTAGCAGCTTACTTTATTATAAGAATACAGGAACAGGCTATAATACATATAACATACAAAATTCATGTTAATCGACTGTTTATGTTATCAGTAAGGCTTCTAGTCAACAACACGCTACCAGTAGTTATGTTTTGGAGGAGTCAAAAGTTATACAAGAATTTTCGACTGTATGAGGGGTTGGTCCCCCTAACTCCTGCACTGTTAAAGGGTCAACTGTACTAGTACTTCACTTAGGAGTTGACCCAGGGCACAATAAGGGAGGGAGAATGAGTCAGGGAAGTATTATCCAACTCTAATCAGTGGCTGGAAGCTGCTGGCTAAGTGGCATGAATTTGCCCACCCCTTCCCAACTGCCATGTACAAGTTCTTAAGGCTCTGAAGAAACTTCAAGCAAATGCTCGCAGATGCCAGCAGGTTGACAGCAGTCCAGTGTGCAAAAACATTCTTTAAAAGCCCTTGAAAATGAATAGAGGATATACCAGCAAAGTGCTAATAGCACCTATGCTACTTCAACTTCTTGGCATACCCTAGTGATAATGAGCAAAGGCTTAAATGAGAAATCTTAAGAAATCAACCTTCCTAAAGCTAGAAGATTTAGTGGGAAGTGTACACTCTGAGTTTGCTCATGTCTATCTACCTACAAAAGACCCTTTACATAACCTCCATCCCTCAGGTTCTCCTATCTGTACCTTCACTGGCTGGAAAGCTAGAAAAAAGGGCTCATCCTTGATAGTTATTTTAGTCTCATCCCTCCAGGGATAAGTCATCTGTGATGTACAGTGCCAAGCACCAGGCCTTCAGCCCCCAACACCAGCATGTGTAATTAGGAAGGCAATTAGGAGCAATCACCCTCTTCTGGCCAATTACTGCCTCTCACAGCGGGCTCACTCTCAAAATTAGACCTGGAGTTGAAACCTACTTGTGCAGCATTATGCCCTCCACTTTTGCCTCTCTCCAAAGAGTCATCAGATGTTCCCCCAGTTTACTTAGCTCTAAGCATTCCCACAAGAATGTAGAACTCTGTTCAGTTTCTTAATGGATTTTAATCTATGGCCCAAAGGAGGGTATCTCAAAATAGCAGTGTGATTGACCATAAGAAGTGTTCAGTAATTCTAAGATAGGCTAAAACTTTATAAATTTCCTTCTCTTACATTGTGTGTGTGTGTGTGTGTGTGTGTGTGTGTGTGTGTAAATCTTCTTGAAAGAATGTAAATAATTGTAAATGTTGCTCACCTTTAATGGTTCCTCATGACTCTAAGGATCTTTGATACCTCCTAAACGGTTCTGTATAATCTACCTCCTGCTTTCCTGCCTCCCTCCCTCTGGGACCTCATCTCACATGACTTCCACCTCTCTTACTTTACTCTATCAGATCCTAGAGCAAGCCATTTGCTTTCCTCATCCCATGTTCTTTGCTGTACGCTCTGCATCTCCGATCTGAAATTTTTTCCCCCCAATGCAACACAGGAGTGGGAGACCTTCACTCACCAACCACTGAATATGGATCCCTACTGGTGCTATCTATTACAGGCCCATTCATTCCCTTCATAACTGCAACAGATCAGTTTTAGCTATTATTTATTCACTAGTTTCTTGCCTGACTTCTCCACTAAGATGGGTCTCATGGAAGCAGAAACCAAAAGGGTCACATTCTCCAGTGCAGCTACAGTACCCGGCATGGAGCATGCAACCAAATATTTGCTACAGGAATGAATCGATGAATGAAAGAATTTAAGTTTCCTGCGCACATTCCATGTGACAGGTATTATGCCAGGCACTGGAGAGTCAACTATAAGTTAAATACACCTGGTACCTAGACCCTGGAAATTTAAGTGTCAGGGCTGAGAGTTAAAGAAATGAATAAAGTAATAGAACTTCAGAGTACTTATTTTATGGAAGACTTTATTTAGATACAGTCAACACATCACTTGTTTACACATCCACCACGTTTCACGTACCTAGAAACATATCTACTGTCAATGCCCTTCTACCATGAACCATAAATTTTGTTCAGCTCAGGTGACCTTCCTCTGTGATACTCTCATTGACCTTTCCAGTCTTGCCTTTAATTCAATGGTTTGGGCTAAAAAAACAGTCTGTGGCTTCATATACCACAGTCTGCGTTCCCAATTATCCTGGTAATTTCTGATTACCCTGACAGCATCACACTTACTGTGCTGTATTGAGTGATGGGGTCTTAGCAGTCTCTCTGCAGTACTGTGAAAGCTTCCTGAGTCCTGAAATTAATAAATGCTCTCTGGTATCCCCAGGGCCTAGAAAACATATTGTCACCTAATAAGTGCTTAATAAAGATTGCTGAAATTAAAGAGGAAAAGGTCCAGATTAAAACAGCTAATTTCTCTGCCTGTGCTCTACAATACAGTAGCCACTAGCCATGGGTAGCTATTTAAGTTTAGATTAATTAAATAAAAATTAAAATTTAGTTCTTCAGTCACACTAGCCATATTTCAAGTGCCCAATGGCCACATGTGGCTTAAATGGCTACCATATCAGATAGCATAGACTAGAACATTTCCATCATCGTAAAGAACTCTATTAGACAGCACTGGTATGATCTTCACAAAATAAAGCTATAAAGTAAACACTTTATTATTTATTGACTAGAAGAAATGTTATTTCTGTGTACTGCAGAGACATTTAATTCAATAAAATACATCAAATATTTATTTAGTAACTTATCTACGTGTAGTACTAAGTTAGGCCCAACAGAGATTCAAAGAGGAATGAAATTTAAAGCATTTCATAAATAAGTATGCAAAGCAGACCAGTCAATAGTTAGCTAAAACTTCAGTGCAAATATAATAAATAAGGAAAGTTATAGAGGCATGCAATAATTAATTCAAGTTGCAGAGGAGGGTGAAGCAAAATAAAAAATCTGGCAACATTCAGGCAAAGAAGTGGTTTCTGAGATACGTCTTGAAGACAGGGAGGATTTTCACAGACAACAAGAGGCCATCCCAGATTCGAAACCTGTGCAAATTAGGATTCAGCTGCAGGAAAAATCAGAGGATGTTCA
>NW_011888822.1:2328317-2345352 GCF_000151845.1 Pteropus vampyrus | reverse complement strand
TGTGTGTGTGTGTGTGTGTGTGTGTGTGTGTAAATCTTCTTGAAAGAATGTAAATAATTGTAAATGTTGCTCACCTTTAATGGTTCCTCATGACTCTAAGGATCTTTGATACCTCCTAAACGGTTCTGTATAATCTACCTCCTGCTTTCCTGCCTCCCTCCCTCTGGGACCTCATCTCACATGACTTCCACCTCTCTTACTTTACTCTATCAGATCCTAGAGCAAGCCATTTGCTTTCCTCATCCCATGTTCTTTGCTGTACGCTCTGCATCTCCGATCTGAAATTTTTTCCCCCCAATGCATCACAGGAGTGGGAGACCTTCACTCACCAACCACTGAATATGGATCCCTACTGGTGCTATCTATTACAGGCCCATTCATTCCCTTCATAACTGCAACAGATCAGTTTTAGCTATTATTTATTCACTAGTTTCTTGCCTGACTTCTCCACTAAGATGGGTCTCATGGAAGCAGAAACCAAAAGGGTCACATTCTCCAGTGCAGCTACAGTACCCGGCATGGAGCATGCAACCAAATATTTGCTACAGGAATGAATCGATGAATGAAAGAATTTAAGTTTCCTGCGCACATTCCATGTGACAGGTATTATGCCAGGCACTGGAGAGTCAACTATAAGTTAAATACACCTGGTACCTAGACCCTGGAAATTTAAGTGTCAGGGCTGAGAGTTAAAGAAATGAATAAAGTAATAGAACTTCAGAGTACTTATTTTATGGAAGACTTTATTTAGATACAGTCAACACATCACTTGTTTACACATCCACCACGTTTCACGTACCTAGAAACATATCTACTGTCAATGCCCTTCTACCATGAACCATAAATTTTGTTCAGCTCAGGTGACCTTCCTCTGTGATACTCTCATTGACCTTTCCAGTCTTGCCTTTAATTCAATGGTTTGGGCTAAAAAAACAGTCTGTGGCTTCATATACCACAGTCTGCGTTCCCAATTATCCTGGTAATTTCTGATTACCCTGACAGCATCACACTTACTGTGCTGTATTGAGTGATGGGGTCTTAGCAGTCTCTCTGCAGTACTGTGAAAGCTTCCTGAGTCCTGAAATTAATAAATGCTCTCTGGTATCCCCAGGGCCTAGAAAACATATTGTCACCTAATAAGTGCTTAATAAAGATTGCTGAAATTAAAGAGGAAAAGGTCCAGATTAAAACAGCTAATTTCTCTGCCTGTGCTCTACAATACAGTAGCCACTAGCCATGGGTAGCTATTTAAGTTTAGATTAATTAAATAAAAATTAAAATTTAGTTCTTCAGTCACACTAGCCATATTTCAAGTGCCCAATGGCCACATGTGGCTTAAATGGCTACCATATCAGATAGCATAGACTAGAACATTTCCATCATCGTAAAGAACTCTATTAGACAGCACTGGTATGATCTTCACAAAATAAAGCTATAAAGTAAACACTTTATTATTTATTGACTAGAAGAAATGTTATTTCTGTGTACTGCAGAGACATTTAATTCAATAAAATACATCAAATATTTATTTAGTAACTTATCTACGTGTAGTACTAAGTTAGGCCCAACAGAGATTCAAAGAGGAATGAAATTTAAAGCATTTCATAAATAAGTATGCAAAGCAGACCAGTCAATAGTTAGCTAAAACTTCAGTGCAAATATAATAAATAAGGAAAGTTATAGAGGCATGCAATAATTAATTCAAGTTGCAGAGGAGGGTGAAGCAAAATAAAAAATCTGGCAACATTCAGGCAAAGAAGTGGTTTCTGAGATACGTCTTGAAGACAGGGAGGATTTTCACAGACAACAAGAGGCCATCCCAGATTCGAAACCTGTGCAAATTAGGATTCAGCTGCAGGAAAAATCAGAGGATGTTCAGAAATGACAAATGTTCTTTGGTGCTGAAGTATGAAGTAGAAGAGAGAAAATGGCAAAATGTAAGACTATAGATCATCACAACCACAGAACCTCAAGAATTTGCAACCTTTCATTCAATCAACAGAATTTCTAGTGTAGAAAATGTGGAGCCACCGTAGAAAGGCCCAAGGGTAGAAGGCACCTTCCTGGCTCACTACTAATGGTATATTTATAATACTGAATGACAGGCGATTATTTAAAAAACATGGATCTGTAGGTATTGACTCAGATGATTATCTACTCTATATTGTTAAAAGGATGATATTACCAAAAATAAAAAGGTTTAAAAAAAGAAAGCTACACAGGTGTATTTGTGTGTGTGTGCATGCACATGCACGCAGCAAACAAATACTAGGGTCTCTATCACTGTTTTCCTGTCATTGCAAGCTACGTCAACACTACTATGGTTAAAGAAAGAAAAAAGAAGGAGAAGGGAAGAGAGTATTTCACTTTAACATTACTCTAAAGACAGTTCACTGAAATATTGTAACACATGAAGCCAAGGTATAAAGTATCAATCGTATAGCTTTAATTATTATTTTGGGTATTGAATTTAAATCTCATCTCCATGGTATTTAAACTGCAAAACAAAATAAGTTATAATGAAAGCCAAAGGATTCCAATAATAATCCTAAGCATCTTAATGACCTTTAAATGTGAGTTAACACACAGAAGTCACATGTAAAGGTCAGCTCTTATAGTCTAAATGAAACTCAAAGAGCTACCAGAATATAAAATTAATATGCCTTTCAAATTACATAGAAAGTAAAAAAAAAAAAAAATACAAAAAGATAAAACTTTCACGTTTCTCTCTCCTTTTAGGTGCCAGAGCAAACCTGAACTGAACACAGAGAGTAAGAGGCTTGGCACATTTTCCAGCCTGTACTCAACGTTATTCAACATTATGGAAATTAAAAGCTTCATTATGGTCGAGTGTCAAAGTTTCATCCTAATGCATCTTATTTTCTCTTTGTTCTGGTTTTTTAAAAAGGCACTGTATAGTGTAAAAGAGACAGGAGTCCACTTTCTTTTCACTTAACTTGACTCCCCTCACCTTGCCAATCTCCCCAAATATAAAGCACAAACAGGAGAGATAAAAGAGGCCTTGGCAAATGGTGAGCTGCAGTTGTCTCAGGAGAGAAACAAGAGCCAGAGGAAGGCATACTTTCTCAAACCTTCTTGTGATCCAGTGGCAGGTAAAGGGGGAAGGGAGAAATTCTGCCAAACAGAATTTAAAAGCCCAAGGCACAAAGGAAGAAGGTAAAAAGAGATATGACAAAGGGCACCACTGACTACGCCAAAGAAAAAATATTGTTTGGCAGGTATAAGAAAATTTAAAAAAAAAAAAAAAAAAGCTTTCACTCCGATTTAAAAAAGCAATATTTAATTGCATTAAAATATAAATCTGAAAATAATACTAAGAGTTACGAAACTATAATCCTCAGTAAAAATTCTAGCCTGGATAAATGCAATTTCAATTTTTTAAAAGAAGATCCCAAATCACAGTTCATTTTAAATTCATGAAGCCATTTCCACAGAAATTAGAGATTATCTGAATGAAACAAAATTAAATTCAGAAAAAAAACAGTGTATGGGAAGTTATGAAAATCATTCAGAAAATTAGTCCCACCTCCTCCCATACACAGAAAAATACGTGTATGACATGTTTGCATATTCTGCAGGCTAACATGTTCAAATAGTTAACATTATGACCTTATCTACTGTTTTGATTTAGGTAGCATTTTCAGTTCGTAACATAAGCAAAAGTGAGATGAAGCACTATGGTTATAATCCTTTTAAGATATACCCAATCACTTATGGCTAAATATTAACCTTAAACTGTGAACTGTACAGATTAGGGGCAAATACTTATTCTATTAACGAGGCAACTCTTTATCATCCTTCATCTTCAGTGTGAGCTGCAACCAATTTCATATGTGCTGGTCAGGGCTGACATGGCACAAACCAAAGGCAAATAAATTTTATGCCACCACGTTATAACAAAATGTATAAATACACACACACACACACACTTAAACTCACCCAAATGCAATAAGAAACCTTATACGATTACCTAAAGAAACTCGTCAGGTCAAATAAAATATGTTTGTATTGTCTCAACTAGGGGATGTGCTACTTTTTACAGTCAGGAAGGAAAAAGGAAAATAAAAATGTCACCATTTTTCTTTCTCTTTCCATACTCTCCAATTCCAGTTCATTCTTTCTGTTCTCTAAAAATTTAATTTCCAAACTTAATCTTTCCACGTACCTTCACTGCTGAGGCCCAATCACATGCAGTGTAGCTTGACTAAAATCTTCCTTGTTATGGCAAATTCAGTTCTTGGGGGGTTTATTCCTTTCATCTAACCATTTCCTGGTGACAATTCTATTTCTCTCAAATTTAATACAACATAAAACCAGCCCACATTCCCATACATCATCACCCTCTTAAGGAGGATATTACACAAAACACATGCCCATACATTTAAATGCAGTCATTTCTAGTAAATATTTTCATTTCTAGTAACTTGAATACATATTTTCATCACATTAAACTAAATAGCATTTGATCCCCTCAAAAAATTCTTTCATACACAAATGCTCCATATCCAAGAAGTAAGGAAAAAAGAAGAAAATGTATCTGATGTACACTGGCATGGTTTTTCCTTTAATCAAGCATATCTCTGCATTTTTCTTCACAGTTGAGATGTAAATCATGTGAAACTCATCATTTCAGACTGAAATTTCCCTGTTACCATACTGTGGAACACCAGTACAGTCCTCTTAAAGCTGTTAGGAAATAATGATGACAGAAGACACTGATCCAGCTCATGAGAACCAACATCCTACCCATATTCTCCCCTATACACCCTTTTTCTTCTTTTCCCCCTCCCTTCTTAATGCAGTGTGTTGAGTGCACATTAAAGGTGAAGTCTCTAATTTGAAATTAACAGTGGAATATTAAAGGCTCTGACAAGTCCTGCAGCAAAGAAACCTGCTTTACTATGCTTACCTCAGCAAGTCCCAATACTCCTTGGCCACAGGCCCTTTCTGCCATAAAAAAAGCCTAACTATTAACTATTGTTCTTAGTACAGACTTTAAGACAACACTCTCTGAGTGACCACCTTTACTTATCTCCTTGCCAAGGATTTCTTACACTGAGACCCAGTAGAGTAAAAACAGATATACTTGAACAACTCTGGACAAATCATATGTTTTGTGTTCATAGAAATTCTACTCCCAGAGGCTAACATTAAGAAGTCAGTAAAATCAGTTAAATCTTTAGGTAACTAACAGTGAAAATAACTGTAAATGTCACCAATGTCTAAAATTAATTTCTGTAGTAAATGTCCCTATCAAAAAAAGGACATACACCACAACTGTGAGTGACAAAGATATAAATTCACGATTCCTTATGATAAATGGAGGGACTGGTGGCTTTTCTGACGAACAACTCTCTCTCTCCCAAATTCTAAGACCATAAACATAGATTCTAATAACCATATTTATAACTAGTATTTTACAGACAAAAATCTGAAATCAATTAATATATTTCTAATTATTATATTTCATGTCCTCTCAATATGTCAATCTATTCTGTTCTGTAATGAGAGCTCAAAATCAAGTATCAAATAGTCACCAAAATTTGTATTTTAAGAATTCTGCAATTCACAAAAGTGCCTTTGAACCCAGAACACATATATTTTCCACCTTTTATATTAGAGCTGTACCTAATTTATTAAATTATCTAAATGACAAGCAATAATGTAAAAGAATATTTAAATACTCTTAATATCCTGTAAAATATATTAAGCAAAGAGCAGCACTCAGTTTGACCTAGCTTTTAAATAAATTACTTAAATGAGTACCTATGCATTTTGTAGTTATCTACATGAGGAAAATTAGGGAAAAGTATTTACTACAGTGAAATCATTACATATTTGAATAAACCAAAAGAAAATCAAGAGCATGGTATATCTTTCTAATCACTAAAAAAGTTTTTATTAAAAAGGGAGTGTAGCAATCCTCCCATTCTATTTTAATAATGAACAGCTGTTTTACAACAAGAATTGTTAATGAGGAAAACCTATTTTAATAACGATGGTATTAAATAATACATTTGTGATAGGAACATACTTTCGTTTTTATAATGCAGTCTGTATGTATTTCCACCAGAGAGATATAAAATCCCAAATCTACTCCTTTCATACAGATGGAGACCTGCAAAATGTGGGATCAGAGATGTTCGAGTCAAAATCTAAGAGCAAAAGCTTTAAAGAATACATACTCTAAAAAAAGTCTCTTGTCAAGAGCAGTGAGTGAAGAAAGTCCTTTGGAATTAGTCTGAAATATGAGAACAGATCCGGGGTAAGAAAAAGATGATATAATTCCAACATCCCTTTGGGGAAAAAAGTACATCTCATATAAACTTTGCCATCAACAGGTGTCTAGACTTGAGCTCCAAATTGGAGGGATCGAGGGAGCTGGAATAACATACATCCAAACATAATGTAAGTGGCTATGTCAGTACTTTTTGGTAATGTTATCATTCCAAGTTAAAGAAAGAATATTTCTGGGCCAGCCAGGCATATGAATGATTTTACACCTTTTCAAACTCTCTGTAGACCTACAGTAGGGTATCAATATAAATATATTATTTAGATCTTAGTATACTTAACCTTCAAAGCCACTATCATTGATAATGAAATTTTGTTTCCAAAAGAGAAAAAGGGACTCTGAGCTCCCTGGAGGGAGGGACCCCATGAATCTGCCTTTATATATAAAAATGTACAAAAGGGCTTGAGACTAAGCAAGCACATAATAACCATCTGTTCTACAGAAAGTGAAGAGCACTGTGACACGTGTAGATAAATATACACGCATTTATACACCTACAAACAATGTCATTTTTTTTTAATGCCTACACAGAAGGTAAGGAATCCATTCTGGGAGGAATCTGTGGCAATTACTTTAACATTTACTTAACCTGTATCAAATATTAAGCTGCTGACACGTGACAAAAAGCTCGATCACAATGATCTGTCAGTTGCCATTCATAGCTCTATTTTCCTTTCTACTCCCTTTGTTAAAAGTGACCACTTAAGAAAGTGTGCTATGCCCAGCCTGGCTTTGAAGTGACTTGTCAGGGTTCACACCGGATAACTGTAAATTTTCTCATGGTGCTTCAGTGGCTTGATCAGCTATTCTGGAGAGTCCTTCATGGTTAGCAATACTAAAGCAAATGTTATTTCATAACAGCCTCTTAGATCAAAGGGTTGACACATGAAGTAGTCACCAGGGACCTCAAAAATAAAACAATAATAAATGCAATCTCACCACCTCTTTCCTGCAGCATAACTATCATTCATCACCTTCACACAAGGTGAGAGGTGGGCCTTTCACCGTGACCAGAGCTGTGATTTATTCCTTTATAATTTCATGCATAGACCACTAGAATGGTCAACTTGCCAAGTTTTCCATTTCTCTTTTCCAATCTCCAAAGACTGAACACCATGCCATTGACATGATTCTTTAATACCTTAGCCATCCTGCACAATACAGCCTGCTGTGTCTTTGCCATAGAATACTCACCCAATTAAGGATCTGGATCAATAACTGGCTGGAAAGGTGGAACTCTCATAGCATCATGGTGACAGACTACACAAAGCAATGAACTCTGGTGAACCTCCAGCACAGGGTTTTCTCAACTTTGACACTATTGACATTTGGGGCCTGATAAATCTTTGTTGTAGGGCAGGGGGGTAGCTGTTCTGTGAATTTTAAGAGACTGAACAGCATCTGGGGCCAATCAAGCTTCTAAAACGTGACCCAACAAAAATTAGCACAGTGGTTTTAGGTTTATCATTTAATCTTTCAAAGTTTCATTGTCTCCTCTCTTCCCTCTGCCTGGAATGCCTGCCCCTATATCCACTGGGCTGCTCTGTCCTTCATTAGATTCAGGTCTCTCCTGAACTATCACCTCAACAGAGAGGCCTTTTCTGGCTTCTCCTTCTAAAATAGCACCTCCCTTCCCTTCATTCTTCTGGACTGCCTTATCATACTGTACTTTTTCACATAGCATTATTTGATGAGGTTTCACATTATTTTGTGCATGCTTCACTGTAGGTCTCCACCAGATAGAAAGGGAAATTTGTTTGTTTTGTTCTCTGTTGCAGCCCTAGTGTCTAGAACTGAATCTGCTTCATGGCCAGTGTTTGATGAATATTCTTTCAGTGAATGACTGACGATAGGAAGACAGACAGACCAACAGACAGACAGACAGACAGACAGACAGACAGACAGAAGACACACACACATATACATACACGCACACGCTCACTCACTCTAAATCCCTGATTTATTGAGTCAAAAATACAGAACCTTGGCAAAATAATGCTTAGTAGCTATAAGAGCACAACTTTCCAAGCCAACGAAAGGGAAGGGGGTGCCATGAGGGGGTCTTCCTGGATTTGAGAGGCCTGTACTCCTGGAGTACATGTAAGTTTTTCATAAAGATGTTTGCAGGCATCAGGTTGTCCCACTTCCAAACTTAGTTGAGTGGCTGGGAGGGCAGGGTAAGCAGACAGTTGTCAGTGCTCAGGAGAGGTGTCTAACTTAATCTCCACAGACCCACTTCCCAACATAGAAGGTTTCCCTTTCTGCGAAAGGGGCATATCACAGAGGGCTGGTGTGAACATCAATTAACACAGGCAAAGCTACTAGCCTAGTGTCTGAGATGGAATCAGTGCTGGATAAATATTACCTACTGGCTTCTCTATAATGTCTCAATCCTCTGAACGGCACTGTCCAATACAGCTTTCTGCAAGGATGGAAAAGTTCTATATTCAAGCTGTATAAACTGGTAGCCATTAGGCATCTGTGGCTATTAAAACTTGAAATTTGGCTAATGTAATTTTTATTTAATTTTAATTAATTTAAATGCAAGTAGCATTGTATGAGCCATGGTGACATAACTGGACCATGAATACCATAAAGGACCTCAAATTCATGGAGCTTTATTATTTTATTTGCCACCATGTCAGGCTTCTGAAATCAAATTTTCATTTCAAAAGTAAAGAAATTTTTTTCCTATAAACTTCCTGCATCGTTAAGTGCCATGAGTTTGCTTAGCTTTTAATATCCAGAAAAGGTAACAAGGACAGCAGGCACCTGGGCTACTTATCCAAGAACCTTTCCCCATGCTACTTCTGGATAAATTCTAATTGATCTACGTCAATCATGCTAATCCTGTTTCTCTTGTCAGTGATTGGATTAAGCGTGAAGATGAGATCCAGCTCCAACCAATGAGATAGAAGGACTGACTGGCCAAGGGTAGTGTGCTTGTAGGAACATTTCACTCACTCTCAGAGCCACAAGAAAGGGATATTTTCTCTTCTTTTGCTGAACTTTATACCTCAGCATTTGACTTTTGGAACTGCTAAAGTAAGAGTAAAGCCTTGAGGAAAGTGACTCTAAGGACCAAGCCTACTGACTAAGGATGGTAAGATAGGGGAGGTATAAAGATGCTGCCTGGAGGTGCCCTGCCTCTAGAGGGCTGTGCAAAATAATAAATTGCCCTTTTATTAAGCCAGGAGAGTCAGGAAGTTTCTTCCAGAAGCTACAACATGGTGCCATACAAAAACAAATTCTTATACTCACATACACCCCTGGAAATGAATTTGGAAGAAAAATCCTGGTAATTTTGCCAACCAGGAGTACTCTGTGACAAAGGGAGGCAAATCTTGACTAGTTCTCTCAGGCACAGCAGGTACTTGGTCCAATTGGCCATGAGTGTTGAAACTTCCTCTTCACACCTCAGTGGATGGTGAGAGAAAAGGCAATCTTTACAAGAAAAGGATGTTATAAAATAGCTTATTAGGAGGTGGTGTAAGAAAGTAAAAGCCACAGGACCTTCAAAAAGTGTCAAAATCACTCCCCAAGAAGAGAATGTGGACTATGTACTTCACAATAGCGAGGTGAAATTACCTCCCATTATCACAGTGAGCCCCAGAAACAAAAACACAGTATAAATGGCTTCTCTCATCTCTGCAGACACTAGTCAAACAGCCAGGTATAGGGCCATATTTCATTTCCTGCAAAAATTTCTCAAATGACCAATCAATACCAAATGTACTAATGGCATGCATGCCCTGCTAAAAGGAAGAACACTGTCCTAGCACTTGGAGCTGGGGGCAGAGTACAGAGAAAACGGGTTCCAGAGGAAAAAGAGGCCGAGAGTAATTGGGGCGGAGCAACTAAATGATACCTTCGGGAGCAGCAAATTTACATGCACCTTCAAGAAGGAGCTTGTTTTCCTCCCAGGGAATGGCCTTCAAACCGGGAGAATGTGGATCGACATCAACAGGAAATCTGGATCAAACGGCTTCCGAGCCCAGGGAAGATCTCAAGGTCAATGAAATTCACTAAGTGGTCACAGAGCATAATACATACTCTAAAATACTGCCTCAGTCCACTCTTTCACTCTCTGAAATTCCCTCCATCATGATAAGCAAGAATAATATTTAAAACATTTAACAAATCAGAGGCAATAACCACTAACAATGAGTGGTGGAGAATGCGTTAGAGGTCCACTATCCACTGGTCAGTCCCAACAAAGTTCCCAAATGGGAGGAGTGGCCGGGTAGGTGACAAAGAGGAAATTCAGGGGGCTTGCACCAGTGTATATTTTAAGATTTTTAATATATCTGTATGGCAGTACCAGAACCAGGATATATAATGAGTCATACTTTTTTAAATTAGAGCATAAATATTTTATTTTCCTTAATTTTGATGCCAATTCAAAGAAGCTCTACATCCTTTGTGATTTTTCATATTACAGATATAGAATGATTTTATGGCATATAAGAGGTTTTTCAATCCTTCTAAGATGGAGATAAAGTCTCCTAAAGAAAAAGATTTATTTTGCCATATTAGAATGCCAGCTGTACAACCAATGAGTTAAAATTTTTTATAAAATTTTAAATATATAATTAATAATAAACAATATACCAAAATGGAAAGTTATCATGGTCTGCCAGACATGGAGAGACCTAGACAATAATAAAAATCACAAGATCAAATTCTAAACTACTCTATTAGCTGAAGTCTCTGGGTAAGACCTGTCTCTGTTAAAAAGAGATATTGGCAAGTGACAAAAAAGTGTTATAGACCTATTAACACAAAATTGTGAGTTTTTCCTTGATAAAGAATTCAATAAGAAATGACTTCATAATGTTAAAGTCCTTAAATCAGTCATTTTTCATGACATAAAATGACATTTGATACTACGCTCAGAGAAAACATTATTATATACTATAGTATTATTAATGAAAGTTACTAGAAAGCATCTAGTAAAGTTTCTAAAGATACTAGAAAGCATCTCTAAAGATGGCAAGATTCTACACTATATATATATATATATATATATATATATATATATATATATATATAAAATATATTACATATACACCACTGATTTGTTTTTTAATCTAAACAAGGTCTTGATATATGAAAAAAATGGGGTTTAATGGGGCTTAATATAAATGAATCAGAGGACAGGTTTAATAGCAATAGAGACAACCAAGAAGGTACATACCCTTAACGCTACTGATCTCAAATAGCGTCATAGAGATGGAGGTGAGGTTAATTTCGAGATCACTTAAGAAATCCCTGAAGAGGAACATCACCACTTCACATTGTCATCAGACTGGAATAAAACTCCAGGTGAACTGAACACAAGAGGACTGTATAAAACAGAAGACTTTTGCTCAGGTAAAAGATTATACTTAACCTTGTGAACTGAGTTCCCTTCTGCATTTAAACAAAAAGAGAGAAAATACAATCCCTAAACACATATTAGACATTTATTCACCTATGTATTAGCAATAGTAAGAGTTCACGATCCGGTGAAACAGTTCTCCCTTACCTTTATAATGCTACCAGCCCCACCCATTAAAAGAAGAGACGAGGTAAGGAGTAAGAGTGTAGTTCAACTTAATAATTTCAACAAGGGAAAGGCCAATAAAGTGTTATTCAACATGATATATATCAATGATATTTTATTTGCCAAAAAAAAAAAAAATTCCACATAACACAGCTTAACAATATCCAAAGGGAAAAGATAGAATGTTCCCGTTTTATATAGTCAGAGAGAGGGTTTTATGAACCAAATCAGATATAATAAATGAGTACATTTTGTTAAGTTAGAAAGGAAGATGAATAGCCTTTAAGTAAATCACACAGCACATGCAAATCATTGCTCTCCAATTATTAGGCATGCATGAGCCTAGGTATATTTTTCCTTTGAACCTTTAAATTAATCATGTCTCTCCACTAACTCACACTCCCCCAACCCCTGCCCCCAAGAAGATAGTTTTAAAGGAGGTAACATCACCCTTTCAAATTTATGACCAGGAAAAAAGATATTTAACTTAGATCTCTCTCAGATATGAAAAATACATACTTATAGATAACTCTCTATATGCCTTCTATAGACCCACTAAATTTATAGATTACTGAATATTAAGATTTATGTTATATCAAAGCAAATATTGACCTTATATCTGCCTAGGTCAATATTTACTGTTTTGTTCAATAAATCTTGAAGTTCATTTTCAAACTGAGTCAATATTAGTTCATTAATTTCTGCATGGTTCATATCAGCATTTTATAAAATTTGAAGTGCTAGTGAGAATGTATTACCTAAAAATTTTAGATACAGCCAATTAAAGAGCTTTTACTTTCCCTCCCCTCAAAATTATTACAAAGAAAGCTGCCTTAATTCCATACAATCCAGTCATCTATTCTAAAATAAAAGAATTATTTTAGAAAATGTTATGAATGTACCAGTATAAAAAATAAAAATATTCTAGATATAATTCTACATATTAAAAAAGTACAGAAATATTAATGTAAAAAGGCACTATCCTTAATTTCTCAATAACAACAACTGAGTATAGCTGCAGACTTTTTAGCCGAATTCATTAATGGGACCTGATTGCCCCTATTATTTCAATATATCTTATAGATCAAATTATTTCATTTTGGTAGATGTTTAGTAAGCATTCCATCATAAGGATGTATTATAATTACTTGAGTCCCTACTGATGGTTACTTAGGCTGTTAAACACAATGCCACTCTGGGGATATCCACCAGTGTACCTGAAAGACAAATTCCTAAAAGTGGAAGTATTGGATCAAAGACTATTGATATTTAACATTTTCACAGATATTGCAAAGGAGCCCTCCAAAAAGGCTCCATCAATATGGAAGATGTGGTGTATACATACAATGGAATATTATTCAGCCATAAAAAAGAATGGAATCTTGTCATTTGAGACATGGATGGACCTTGAGGGTATTATGCTTAAGTAAAATAAATCAGACAAAGACAAATATCACATGATTTCACTTCCATATGGAATCTAAAAAATATAACAAAGAAAACAAAACAGAAATAAACCCATAGATTAAAATAACTCATAGTTGCCAGATGGGGGTAGGAGAGCAGAAAAGGTGAAGGGGCTTAAGTACAGATTGTCACTTATAAAATTAGTCACGGAGATGTAATGCACGGCATACAGAATATTGTCAGTTATGTCATAATTACTAGCGCCACATAGGTACTAGACTTATTGTGGGGATCACTTCATAAAGATAGGTACTAGACTTATTGTGGGGATCACTTCATCAAGTATAGAAACATAGCGATGTTGTACAGTTGAAACTAATAAAACATTGTATGTCAGCTATAACTTAAAAATGTTCAAGGTATCCTAAGCATACGACAACACATTCTTCTCTTTTATACATAAAGTCCTGATTAGTGTGTGACCGTATATGTTTTTTCTCACCCTATCTATCCTTGTGATTTAAAAGAGTACCTATAGGAAAAAAGTTGTTCCACAATGTTTCTCTCCCCACCTTGAGGCCCACCAATTCCAAAACATTTAAGTAGAACAGGGAAATATGAAGACTAATTACAGAAAAAGGTTCCCCCAAAACAATGTATAAAGTTTAAAGGGTACAAGAAATACGAATAAAACTTACCACATCTAATAGGTTCAAGTCTTTTTTTTATCTTTGTAACCAACCCACCATTCCTCATTTATCCATTTTAAACTAAATGCAAAGTCACCTTCAATCAACCTTGACAATTCATTTTACTTTCTCTTCCATACACTAACGGCAATGAATTCCCATGGGATCTTTCCTTTTATCTCTCAAATCCTTGATGATACAACCCCATCATTTTTCATCCTGCCCTCCTTCTCACTGACGAATCCTTAACCCTACAACTAGTAGCTATACTCAAACATAAAACCAACTTAGCCCATTTCCATCATGAAATCCTTAACAACTCTCTATCATGTTTTAGGTCACAAGTAGAATACTGTTAGAACCCTTCGTGGTCCAACTTCGATACTTTGTATTATTCCCTTAACTCTCTCCACCCTACCATATGCTCTAGACCTGCTGAGCTGCTTCCCGTTCCCCAGTCACTGCCAGATCATTTCATGCCTCAAGGCCTCTGCATGTCCTGGCAAACAAACAGCTGCCCATCTGTAACGTCTGGAATCTGACAGCGGCAATTCTGAGAAGCTTCTCTGGCCCCTCCCATTATAGCACAACACCGGGCATACAGTAAGCAATTAATTAGTTGTTGAATGAATAACTTCTGTTTACAAACCGCAAATAGTTTAATAGGGAACTGTGGAGAAGATAAACTTCAATTGTAAAATGTAAAGGGGAGACTGAAGAGTTAGGGAGAGAGGGATCATCAAGGTAGAGGTCTTTGAGCTGGGATTTGAGAAGATAGATCTTAAGGCTGACTCCTCCCCAACAGGGGGTTGTTCCATCAGATCAGAAGGTCTCTATTGCAAAGGAAATGTCTCTGGGGAAATGATTCCCTTAAGAGACTCTGTACGAGGCTTAGGAGAGGGACAAAAAATGCAATAGTATTAACATTAAACTTTGAGGTTCTGCTGTGCTTTCCATTCTTCTAATGACAAAGGCAAATTTATGCAGGCATGTATATTTTGCTTCACCTTGTATAAACATTATTAAAAATAAGCATGGAAATGTTATTTTAGGAATTTAATTATATCTTAAGTTCACCAGGGGAGCTTGTTACTTAAAGGGATCCAACGGTGAGACCTTTTGTAAATCTCCCACTAACTTATCTGAATTTCATGGCAGGATGCCGTTAGTGGGTTCCTAAGCACAGTCTATGGCAGGAGTTCATTTATTCATCTATCCATTCATCCACTTGAAAAATATGCACCAAATATGCATAAAATGAAATGCTCTGGAACATATCAGGAAAAACAAGGAGTTATAAGCTATATTAATCCTTGTACTCAAGAATTTCTAGATTTACCTAGGGAAATAAGACACACACCTACACACAAAGACACACACATACCTGTGTGTTATAAAACAAGATGCTTATATGAATAATGTTGTGGGATGGCATATAATTAAGAGCCAAATGGGTAATACCTATTCCATTCCAGGGTAGAGGCCAAGAATTATACCAGGTTATTACATATATTACCCCTAATCTTCAAAGCCATCCTGCAAGGTATGTCCCTTTTATCTCCATGTTACAGCTGAATAAGTCATCAAACCTAAGGACAATTAGAAAGAACTTTGCATATGTCCTCCCACAATTTCCTGGCCAAAGCAGAAATACTTCTTAGAATAATCCTGTCTGACCCTCACCCAGCACAACACCAGACACTTCTTGCAAGAAATTTTGGTCATTGCCATGTCTCACTTTTGGATTCTTCTAACAATGAGAAATGTTCCCCTTGATCTTTCTACACAGAAGAAACATGAGCTATAGATGGCTAAAAAATGCAGAAAAACAAAAAGAATAAGTAAAAATGGGGTAGGAGGAGAAACCATAGCCCATTTTTCTCCAAGTCTTTGAGAGGGAAAAGACAAAACAGATAGCTTTATAAAAAATGTCTCAAATTTTCACTTAAACTTGCTCCAGATTTGCTTATTTCCCTTTCTGGCAACGATGACCTATCTAGCATGTGTTACTTTTTGTGTAATAATTACAGAAGTTCTGGGCAAATGCCAAAATTCATGAGCTGTCATCACCGTAACATAGAAAAATATCTGTCTTAGTTAAGTAAAATTAACAGAAAAGAAATTAGTTTAATATTTTCAATGAGATGCTCTTAATTGAACTATTGCCTTTTTTTCCTCAGTGTAAATCAATGTGAAATACATAAGAAGGTCTGTCCCCCTTATTCTCCATCTTGGTATAAGGAAAATAAATCCGAAGATATAAAGCAATCTTGAAATTACATTGCTGTTGTTAAGTTAACAATAATATATTTATGTTCTGCTTCGCATATCTTATTCGTGATGTTTTCGCATTGAACTCATATCTATTACAACCCACCTCTTTACGGCAGGCAAAATTAAGAACCAGAGAGATAAACAATTTTCAGATGATCACAGTGGGATTAGAACACATATCTCCAGGCTCCTCCAATTCTCTGTTCTAAAGCTGCAGGTGTCACAATGGCATTGTTTGGAGAAGCCTACAGAAGTTTTCTGGCATTTCAAATATAAACAGAATGTATGAATTATTCAAGGTGATGCAACTTGGCTAGTACTAAAGGGAAAGTTACACTAATATTAATGAATTACTGTTTTGACGATTTCCTAAAAATAAGCTATCTACAGCACAAATACTTGATGCAACTCTAAAGTGACTGTGGTGAAATACCACTGTAATAACCAGATCAGCATCATTCACCAAACCCCACCCACACGAAGGCAACTTAGTGAGCCTAGTAACTCAGGCACTCATCTCTCTGATCCACCTCCTGCAGCACATCCCACTCCATCTTTGTTCCTCCCAAGTCCTCTCCAAAACCAGGGCCACAAATGCAAACTAGAATACTTGCTGAGGATATTCCAGCTCAAGGGAAATGAAAGACCAGGGGGGGAAAAAGACATGTTCCAAATCTCTAAATGCTTCTGCATGAGTCAGGCTAACATCTGCTCAAAAACCCAGGCTGTATCAATGTAAGCAGAAGTTGGCAAATCTTTTCTGTAAAGGACCAGATAATAATATTCTAGACTTTTTGATCAAAC
>NW_011888822.1:2316491-2327397 GCF_000151845.1 Pteropus vampyrus | reverse complement strand
TTGACCTTCCCACTAACTGCCTAAAAGAACTCAGAGAGGACCTGCTCCAAGAAGGGAGATAGCATCCATCAGAGGAAACTATAGTTTAATAAGAACTAGCCTGTGATAGACAAAGAGGAACCTAGCAAAGCCCATTTGCTCAAAGTCCTCCTGCGTTCCATCATTTCACTATGGCCCAATAAACACTTGTTTACTAAACATTAACTCTTTTCGTCTCCTTATAAATTGCCTTGCTTCCCTCTGAAGTCCTAGATCCCTACTTTCGTCCCCTTCCATTCTCCAGAATGACATATATATCTCATTTTACCTTAATGTCTTTGGAATTTTTATACTTATGTGAATTCCCTATGCACACATATTAAAACTTAATTCTCTCCTGTTAATCTGCCTTATGTCATTTTAATTATTAGTTCAGCCAGAAGAACTTTCTAAGGGCAGGAAGAAGTTTAATTTTTCCTCCCCCGACAGGAGTGAAGCAACCACTCATATGGTGGAATTTTCAGGAAGAACATGTTAAAGCATGAGGCCTACATACTACCAATTAATACCTCTCTCCTTCTTTTCTTCTCCTTTTATTTTCTCCACTACACCTAGCAGTGACTTCACTGGTTCTTCCAAACCAGTCCATATCTTTCTAGGGGATTCCTCTTATGACTGCCTTACCCCAATTCCAGAAAGAAAAACATCAGTTAGAACAGGGCGGAGGGGGGAAGAGGGAAGGTTGTTGGAGTAAAAGGGATCAAATATGTGGTAACAAAAAGAAATCTAACTATGGGTGGTGAATACACAGTGCAATACATATATATGCTTTACTGTTGAATTGTACACCTGAAACTTACTAGATTTCATTAACCACTGTCACCATAATAAAAATAAATTTAAAAAATAAATAAATAAACAAAATAAAACAGAAACAAACTCATAGATACAGAGAATAAACTGGTGGTCACCAGATGGAAGGGGGTTTGGGGGGAATAGGAGAAAAAGATAAAAGAGATTAAGAAGTACAAATTGCCAATTATTAAAATAGTCATAGGGATGTTAAGTACAGCTTAGGGAATAGAGTCAATAACATTGTAATAACGGTGTGTGGTGTCAGATGGTACCAGACTTACTGAGGTGATCACTTCATGAGATATACAAATGTATAATCACTATGTTGTACATAGGAAATTAATACAGTATCATATGTTAACTGTAATTGAAAAATAAATTAAAATTAACCCCCCCCAAAAAAAAAAAATTTCAGTGTTCATAAATAAAATTTTATTAGAACACGGCCAGTTTTTCCAGTATTTCCTATGGCTGCTTTTGCACTAAGATGGCAGCTGTGTAGTTGCAACAGAAACCATAGGCCCTGCAAAGAATAAGATCATTTACTATCTGCATCTGTACAGAGAAGCATGCCAAACCCCTTGAGTTCAAACCTCAGCCCCTCCACAGAGAGGTTCCCAAATCTAGACACAATGCATTCCAAAAATACAAAATGGCAACTCATTAAGTCCACCAGAGTTAATGACATCAACAATGCTTCACCCCAAAGATAGCACCACTTATGTCCATTCTTAAGTATAACTAATGGGAAAAGTTTAAGCCTTTCATTCCTTCACTGCCACTTTCAATTGGAGATGCTGATGGGATGTAACTTCCAATTTCCTGACTAACAGCATTATTATTCTAAATTGATGAACTGTAAATAGCAGGCCACTTTATGCCTCTTCCTAATTGATATTGGAGCCACAGAGTACAAAAAGATAAATTTACTTTGGGTTTCTTAGCAAGAAGCTATATATATATGTAATTTTGGCTTCCACCTCCGAATTTCCTTCATTTATCAAAAATGGTGACAAAAAGGCTCTAATTAGATCATTCTAATCACAAGAAACTGGATGTGATGGAAGACTTCAGAATCACTATCTGTTCTTTGCAAAACAAAACAGATAGACTATTCTCCCTGTAGGGGCAGGAGATTTATCAATAGACAAAAGGATGCAAAAAGCCAATAGATAAGGTGTAATTAAAGATCAGGCCTATAAATTTTACACTGACATAAATTTAAGAGGATTTGCAGGTGGGAATTCAGGATTTAGAACCTGAGTATCATTATGAAAATAATACCTTTCAGTTTTGTGTGCAATAACATTGCATAATACATAGATTTATTATTAAGACTAATACTCTGTGCCTCCAAGCCCTTTCTTACAAAGAATTTGAATTATTCAGTGCCAAAGTAATTTCCAGAGTGGTCTATCTTCTTCAAACATTCCTTAATTAGCTACAATACATTTTCTATATATTTTTGACCATCAAAATCTTTTAGAAATAGCAATCCACCTAGCTATTATATTTTTGTCAATTAGTAGAGGCATAATTTAGAAAGGTCTGTGTATTCTGGTAGGTCTTCATTTTTTCTCCTTAAAATATAAGAAAATTATATACAATGTAATATTCAATATGGTTATAACAGTGCTCTCTTCACTGACTCAAAGACTAAAAGTAAAAATAAAAATGAAAATAATTACAAAATATCATAGATTAGAAGGCTGAAGTATATTCAACTAAGATCTGATTTAAAAATAAAGTTGCATTGCTTAGATTAAAGCATAATAGATCATTTAATATGTGATGCTTTAAAATATTTAGCAGACATTTATGAGCTCGAGACTAGCCTTATATTTTCTGTTCTCTGAAATCACAGCCACTGAAAAGAGAGAAAAGGCTATGTCTTTTGGAAAATTACAAGTTTGGTACAATAACCCATTAACAAGTAAAGTTCAGAAAATTAATTGAGGGGAAAATGCAGGCTGAGAAAACAGGTGGGAAAGATAAATTAAGATATTTATAACCTTGCAGCAAAACAGGCTAGAATATTTCAACTTTTAGAGAACTACAAAAGGTTTGAACAAACAGAAGTCAGGCACGAAAGTGATTCAAAGCGTGCTTTCGAGTGAGTTTAATAGGACGTTACCTGGCCTGTGTGATCCTGGTCAAAACAAGTCACTTACCAGAGTAGGCCCAGTAAGAGTCCCCGGAAGCCTTGCGCCTACGGGTCTGCGCTGAGCTGCCGTGTCTGTTCTCCTGCAGGGCCCCAGCGTAGCCTTCTGTCAATGCTGGAAGACAGGGAGAACCACAATTAGACAAAGTCATCACCCCACTAGACAAGGGAAGACATCAAATGCACACAGCTGAGTAACTTCCGAGAAGCACAGACCTTGGAATAACTGAACAGAACCTCCTGGTTTTACAGAAAAACAACTACAGGAGACTCAATATTACCATGGTTACTATTAATATTAATCACAGCTTACAATAAGCCAGCCTTTACTTTGTGTCAAGAAGCGCAATGCACTAAGCACTTTATATACAGTATCTTATTTAATCTGCAAAAGATCACCGGGTAATAGATACAACAGTCCCAATAATGGGACCATTCCAAACATATGCAAACTGAAGCTTAGAGAAGTTAATAACTTGCCCAAGGTCATACAACTAGTAGACCTGGAGTCTGTGGTTTTGGTTCCGACTACATGTATAAGCCCATATCCTAGGTGCAAACAGCCTCCAGCCTTATTTGATCTTCGGAAAGCAAGGGTCATTCTATCTCTTATAGATGGAGGAATTAGGCTCAGAGACACTATAGAAACTATTGCCCAGGCACATAGGTAAGTATGCAGCAGGTCAGAAACCCGAACATAAGCATGCCTGATCTTCTGCATCCACACAAAGCACAGTCAGAGCCCTAGGAGACTCCCCACGGTGAATATCTGATCTCCAGATCCTCTGGACTCCAAATAGTCACCTGTTGTACCCAAGGATACGAAATTTGAAACCCTCCAAGTCCAACGTGCTCAGAAAAGAAACACTGCTTAATGATGTATTTTCTAAAAACTCAAAATCAATCCAATCTTCTACCCCATTATGGAGAGCTTCCATCTGCCAGCTAGTGCTCAAAGCCCTCCCATCCCATTCCATCATGGATGCAAATTTCTTTTGTTGCGAGCCCACACCTGAATGCACTGATGTGTAAGAAGACAAATATCACAGGTGCCCAGAATCCAAAATGAAATGGAATTACACTTCAAACAATGCATCCCAGGTGTCTATGTTAACATTTAAATGCACCCAAACAAAATCAAATGTGCTTTTAAAAAGCAAAGAAAATGGTTAGGGAACTGCATACTCAATTAAAGATTAAGATAGCACCAGAAAAACACAATACATAGTCTATGCCAACTTAGTCAAAATAATAATAATAATAATCTCACCATGATGGTAGTAGCTTTGTTGCAATGTGACAGTCATGAAGAAAATGAGGAAATATATACTTTATGCTTACACATCAATGCAAAGACTGGTTTTAAGAGAAGTAATGCTTGAACAAAGAACAAAGATATTCCACACAGATGAACTCTTCAGAGGGAAATGCTACCCATTTTTAAAATATGATGGAGGTTTAGGTTCCCAGCATCCAATCCATTCTACACTTTTGCAGATGAGCTATTCAGAGCCCCAGGAAGTTGACCATTCTAAGCTTCTAGCAATTGAAAATAAAATTTCTCATCTGCTAGGCTCCCAATTTATTTTTTATATACTAAAGCATACCAAATAAATAACTGGGAAACTTTCATATGGGAAACTTTTTTATGTATGCATCATAGAGCTAGTTCACTCTGAATAATTATTCCCAAATAAATCTTCCTTTTTGTATAAGGACATTGAGTAAAGAGTGTCTTCACCTTGAGAGTAACCTATGAGGCTTCCATTAGGGTTATGTGGTTGAGCCTAAATTTCCATGTCTGTAAAGTGGAAATAAAAACACCAACCCTGTAGGATAGTGATGAAGATAAAATAAGCTGCTGTGAGCAGAGTACCTAACTCAGCACAGGGCATAAAGTTGCTTTTAAATTCCTGCTAATATAGAGGAAATTTGTTTCAATCAGTGTTTTTGTAATCATCATACCCTACCCCTTTAGCCAGGAGTCAAAGATTGGAGAGCCATGTTCTCTTGCCTGCATCCAGGCTCCAGGGGTGGGCCTGGTTTGGCTTAAGCGAGTCAATTACTGTAAACTATGCCCCTGAGCCCAGTGATAGGTTTGAGAATGAGGACATGAGCCAATCAGAGAGATTCTTCTCCCTTCCTGAAGGTATAATGACAGGAGCGTGAAGCCTCAAGGGAGTAATTGAGGGTCAAGTAGGAGATTAGTAGAGGAGCTCAAAAATGTGACTAAGACAGAGGAAGCAAAATATATAGAAGATTGCTGCTCACAAAATTTAAGACAAAGACAAAGCCAGCGTAAAACCAACACCAATGAGAGCTTTATAGTTACATGAACCAGTTACCTTCCAAGGCATACTTTTCTGTCTCTTGTATATAAAAGATCCCCAAATGACACTGTGACCTTGGTGACCTTCAAACAAGTCTCTTCAACTCCTGATCATCAAGTTCTTCATCCATAAAAGGCCACTGTCGGGCTACAGCTCTGATTCTCAACTCTGGCTACTTCAAGGAAAAGAAAAATTTAAAAACCCTCTGCCTTAACCACTAGGCTCCAGGGACGGGGATTAAAATGGTCTAGGGTGGAACCCAGATATCAGTACTTACAAAAAAAAATTTTTTTTTCCAGGTGATTGTCTTTTGAAGCCCAAAGTAAGAAGCACAAAACTTTCTGGTGAGCTAGACCTAGGTTCTCATTCGGCTCTGACATTCTGAATTCCTACCCTCCTACCTATAACTTGACAAGCTAAGTCTTAACACTAGTGAAGAGCTGGCTGGGCAGGAATGAGCAGCCTGCTACAGAAATCACCCCAGTGTGGTGTCAACCTCAGAATTTAGACACACAAATCTGAACTGAGCCAAAATTCTAGCCAGAAAACTGAGAAACAAATAGACCAGGTATCAAAGTAAAAAAGAAATGAGGTTACCCTCAATGATATAAATTCCTATAACCTTCTACAAAAGATGTTATCTAGTATCAAAATCTCCACTACCAGTCCCCAATCTTTTTTTCCTGAAAAGGAGGTACTTTCCATTTTGCAGAACTTTTGAGTATGTCAGGGTTGGGCAAAGGGGTACAAAGGCTGCCAGCAGTGTCTGTCACTGGAGCAGCTTCCATGCTGGCAGCTTCATAACCCATCCTACTGGGAAAGTAAAGCAATAGAGCTTCATCAAGTAAACATGAAAACGTCCAAGTACTTAGAAGTAGACCTTAATGCCGAGTCTTTAACTAGACTGGATATAAGCCATAGGTTTTGGGGTCTTACATCTGCCAGCTCCCCAGAGCCGCTGAACTATTAGTGAAAAAGCAAATCTACAGAGATATATTAAATTCAAGACACAAGGGAGATGCTTATTAGGAGGTCTTCCCCCGACACCACAAAGTAATGAAAGCCATAGCCCAGAAAGCAGATACCTTCCCAGCTATCCATATACATCACACTGTGGTATAAGGAGTCTGAGCTGAGCAGCAGAACTGCCTGTCTAAAGGCAGCTCAACTTGGGACAAAGATCAGCGATATGCTTTTGCTATATACAGACTAACTGACGAGATGTAACATACGGGACAGCGCCATCCCAAAGAAGGTGGGTTAACCCTGTCTTCATTTTACTTCCAAGAGTATTGAGGTACAATGTAGGTTGTACACAGCAAGGTAAGAATGGGCAGGAAAATTTGCTTCCGAAGGGCATGCCGCATGGCCTAGGAAGAGCTCTAAGCTCCCTGGAGATGAGGAACTCTCAACCTATCACCCACGATGGAGCCTTGTATATGGAATGTGTTCAATAATTAGTGAGCGATTGAATGAATAAATAAATATATAAACAATAGAAAGGCATTAATAATGTCTGTGTTTGGTGTAAGAGTATGCATATCCACGTGTGTGCATATGTCTGTGTTTATATAAGCTGCAAATAAAAACATGACTTTCTCCTCTACTGTCTCACTTTCTAGGCACTGCCCATCTATCAGAAACAACAAGTATCTACAGCATGAAGCAGGAAGAAATGACCCCAAGTACATGATAAACAATTCTTTAAGATTCTTTAAGAGAAGCAACTCAAAAATGAACGAGTCAGCAAAGGACTTTATCATTCTGGCACCAGATTTCTTTTTAACATATAAACTATTCATTAAAGATGACTATATTTAGTTTTCCATTTTATTTCACATCATCTATGTCAGTAGTGTGTGATTTATTTTTCCCTGAATAAGAACATAATCATGTACTACTGGCACTTGCATATTTGAAACAAAACAAAATCATAAGTCTCCAAGATATTTTAATCGTATGACAAGGTATTTTTAAAAAATAACTTTTAAAAATTATTACTGCAACAGCAATCAAAAAGGTATACCCACTATATTAAGCAACTTCATATTTTATTGGTGAGATGAGATTTGCAAAAAAAGAAACAATCTGTGATTCCCAAGGAAAGATGCAGACTCAGCACACCAAATTCAATCAATTCGAATACTCTGTGTATTCTTCTAAACTCAAACAGCCAACCAACAGTGCCATGGCAATGATATGGTAAGGCTATGAATCATGCTATTGATTTTCAATATCTTCTGTGCAGAAAATTAAATTATGCAAATGCATGCCTTTACGGATCCTTACCTTAATGTGAAATTGCATACTTGCTTATGTCAGCAACTTAATTACACAATTAAAAATGGAGCATGCTTATGAAAAATATGTAGTTTCACTGTTCAGAATAGACAATAACTGCAAATCTGCCTATAATTATCGTGTGACTAATAAGAGGGAGGAGTTGGTGTTATGCAAACATACATTCTACCAATTTCTACAGCACCAAACCCATTATGGTTTACGGAGCTGAAGTTGTGTGTCAGCAGAAAGCTCAGAATGGTTTTTAGTGGTGTTACAATGCTTCAAAGCACTGGGACCACAGTGATGTAACCAGTAGAGAAGACACAAAAGATGCCCAGTAGTGTACACTGATGCAGATTCCTCCTCAAAGAGGTCATCTCTACTGCAAGTTTAACCAACACACACACACACACACACACGCTAACAAATCTGGCCATGAGGAATATCAAACCTGGGCAGCCTTCAAAGGGACTGGATACTGTAATAACGAAATGAGTTTAAAAAGGAAAACTCCGGCTATTCCCATCATCCACGACAATTTGAGTCTCTCAATTTTGAGAGGATGAAAGTGGAGATTTCAAAACCAATAGCATTAACTAGCCAACGATGCTTGCGTCTCACTCAGCAAGAGGAATCTAGTTGTTATGTAGAGAGTTAAATGAGTGACAGGTATTTTCATCTGAGGGTTTTCATAAACTTTATCACCTCTCAGAACTTCCATAGGCACACCTCATTTCCAGCCTGAAGTGAAAAAGATAAAAATGTTTCCAGACCAAAGGCCCAATCCTTTCCTATAAAAATACCCTGAGAGTTACCTACTACTGAAGATATCAACAAAACTGTTTCCTAGGTGTATGATTTAATTTCCCAGAGCCACTGGACATAGTTTATAACAAGAAATGCTTTTATTCTGGGAACATAAGAGCAGATGTGTGTCCCAGCTACTCTAACTGTAATCTTCAGGAGGATTCTGTGTAACCCTTCCTCTTGGTTTCACAGAAATTTTGACTTTGTGGGGCAAAAAGTTTCAAGCTGTGTTAACTCTCCTGTGTTAATTTGCAGGCTGAATATTTTTCATACGATGAGACTAGCTCCTCTAAACATGACATCAAATAACATTCTTGACATAAATGTCAGAGAGAAGGGTCACTGAATCTACATGGGATAAATATAAAAGCAGTAATATACTGATAGCAAGTATTTTTCTTCCAAAATCGCAAACACATGAACTGAAATTACAGAGTACAACTAATGTCTTACCGTTTTCAACAAAAGTGGTACGTTTACATAGGCATTTGGATATCTAATGGAAGTCTGAGGCCCCCACCAAGAAACGAAGACATGTGGTCACTAAAAGCATTTCAAAATAACCACAATCCCCCACTCTTCGTTTCTTCTTACCATATTAAACCAACAATGTCCATTGATTCAGCTATGTCATGATCTCTTAGAGGACAAAGTGGTCAGATGGCAGAGGTTATGTTGAGGCGAAACCAGTAAGTCTATGGTGAGAACACCCCAAAGTTCCATCTACGACATGGTCGCACATTTTGTGCTCAAAGCAAAATAGTATAGTGACACTGAGGGTATGTATTTTCACTTCTAACTGTATGTCCAATTCTAGGTCATTCCAAAGGACTTAGAAGACTGCGAGAATTGTTCAGCTTCCATCCACAATTGAAAACATCAGAACAAAAAAATTCTGGTTTCCTAGTGCCAGGATAAACATTACTTGGGATGATGGATGGATAGCTCTCCTATAGAGAGTACTAGTGCTCTGCCATAGTTACTACCAAAAATAAGCCCACTAAAAATAATAGGCACCCAAGTTTTCAAATCCAGAATGCATATTTCCAGAATGAAGAGCAGTTAAGCATGTTGTTTATAACTATTATAGCTGCTCGTACAACAAACTAATTAAAGATCCCTCAAGGATGGTGAAATTGCTATCAAGCATAATTTTCTCTAAATTTTAAAAAGCATTTAAGAACATTAAAATCCACACAATAGTCTAAAATGAATAAATCTTTATCTTTTTTTGTGCCTACAATGGGCAAAAGTATCAAATTATAGTTAACGTAATTAAATATTCCAATCAGCCCCATCTCCTTTGTGCCTGTATTTTCAATTAATTGTAGTAAAATGTACTTAGTGAGTGTCCCAAAAAGTAGAATCAAGAAGCGCATTCCTCTGTAACTACTTCATTACAAAATGGTCCCTCTAGTTGTTTGTGATACTGAGGTAACCTCAAATACAAGAGATTATATTACAAGAAATAACCTACTTTATCATATTCAAATGCACTTATTGTCTTAACTAAAAAAAAAAATTTTTTTTCATCATCTGAAATGATAAAGAGACCTAATATAGAGCCATGACTTTAAGTAAAATAGATTGCTTAAACTTATAGGCAATTCAAGGGAAAAAGGAATCACACAGCAAATGTAGTATCCTAGGTGTGAAAAAGGACACAAAACAGGCTTGTAAAAATGTCTTAAGTTAGGGAAAGAAGCAAAATACTGAACTCTTTGTTATTTTACTCTAAGATAACACTGATTCCAAAAGGAAGAATCTATTTAAAAAAAAAAAAAAACAGACAGGACTAAAAGGTACAAAAAAAATTAGAGTTAAGCCTCTGCAACGAACTACGTCATAGCTTTAAAACTTCAGAAATAAAAATACATATTTCCCAACAGGTCCAAGAAAAGATACCCTGAGTAAACAGATTTATACAGGGGTTCCTTATACATTTGTAATGAAGATCTAAAAAAACACAACAGTTTACTCACTTTTCCTCAGAGGTACCCTCCTAAAAAAGAATTAGATTCTTGGTTTCAAATATTTCATAACATCAGGTAGAAATAAATCAACCAACCCTTCCAATCCATTTTAATACTGTTTGGTTCTCAAAAAATCATATTTCTAGATTTTATAATATTGCTGGGAAGATGAGCATTAGACACAGATAATGTTGTAGTAATGCCACTTGGTACAAATCTGTACTTCTGATTTTACAAACTGTCATCTCTTTGAATCCTTAACGATCAACAGAACTGGCAAATCCAGATTAGGGATTGCATACTGATTGATGGCCACCAAGCTAAAAACAACCATCGATCCAGATGTTTTGTTTCATCTAATGTATCTGTATGCATATGTGTGTATGTGTGTTTAATTTATTACCAACATGGGAAAATCCAGAAGAGAGCCCTCAAATTTGTATTTTTTTTTAATGCGACAACTGCACTTTGTTCCCAAATAGCAACAATATGCCATGTGAATAGTGACTAGCTTTTTA
>NW_011888822.1:2303239-2316161 GCF_000151845.1 Pteropus vampyrus | reverse complement strand
ACTGGCAATTGTCTAAAATAAAATCATTTTCTGATAGCACTAACAGAAAAAGAGTGATTTTTCTAACATGATGTGCAGTATATGCAATTACAATTTTACAAACATGGGTTGTCTATAGAAAAAGTCCCTTCTATTCACACAGAAATAAATATTAAGTTACAACTTGAGTTAGAGAAATAAAGTGATATATTAATAAATTCTCTTTATTCATATTTTCTTTTGTTTAAATTTTGTTAAAATTTTGTAACTGCCTAATAAATGTTTATCCCTGAGAAATAAAAGATAAGCTTCATAACTTGGGTCTCTTATACAGTTGAGTCATTTATATACACATAGTCTCCATGAAATACTGAATGAAAAATATTGAATAAAACGGATATTTTTTAAGGAAAAAAAAAATGGAAAAAAAACCCTCTACTTAAATGTTGTTGGACGTCAAATTCAAAATCACGGCACATCTACCAACCCTAGCAAAATGTGCCAGCACTGAACACGTTAATCACATTTCCAGAACTTGGATGTGGTGAACTACATGGTGACAAAAATATTCACCAAGATAAACTCCAAACCATAGGAGATGGTAGAAAACACGTTGTAGGCACAAGTCCTAAGTGCTGGGTTTGGGGATCAGATGCACAGGGCACTCCAAACATGACACACACACCTTCGCTCAAGATAACAAGCACGAATGGCTTAGTAAACCCAGAAACCTGTGTCTTCTAGGACCACTGTGAAAGATGATATGAGCAAAGCCATATTTAAACAGAGCTGGAGTAGCCATTTCAGAACTGCTATACATGACTGGACCAAACCATCAACATTCTAAGAAATCATTAAGAGCAAGAATATCCTGCATAGACTGATGAAATTAGACTTTGCTGATGACTGAATCACTAACCAATTGACAAAGTACAAACCCAGCGTTTCGAATCTCAAGCCAATCTATAAAGTACAGATCTAACCTTACCTCATCTAGCACTAATGAACTCCTCTTTAATACAACTTACCTCATCTTTCTCCCCTTCTTGCATAAAAACCCAAGTCTCTCTCCTGTTGGGGGGTGAGGGTGGGTTATTTGGGCTTCCGCCTGATTCTGCATTCCCTGAATTGCAAGTATCTTGATCCCAGACATTTTTTGTTCAATTATTGCCTCCTAGATTTTTAGGTTGACACCACTTAAATCTCAGCCAGTCAGTGGCCTATGGATGTTTATTTATTCCCCAGAGCTCTGGCCAGCAAATTATCTACTTCACCTCTACATTTGCTATCTGTTTAAGTAGATCCTAACTCTTCCTGCCTCCCCAAAAATAAAAATTTCTAGGGAGTTTGGTAAGGTGTAGGCAACTATTCATGGTCTCTCCAAGGTAGGTCACTTAAACACCAAGGAATTCAACAGTTCATACCCCACATTGCTCGGGCCCTCTCACAGATTTAGCCCACTGAGGTAGGGGGGAGGGCAGTCAATAAATACCTAAATTATAATTTGTATTTATGGTGAAACGAACATGAGAATTAAATATAACAAACTTGATAGAACCATAGAAAACACAAGTAGGTTAGAAATGGAAAGAGTAGTTAGGCAAGGAGTAATCATTTTGTTTGAAGATTTGGGGAGGAAGGGAGGACAGAGTTCAAAATGAAAGAATAGCACGTATGAGGATTTCAAGGCAGGAAAGAGTGTGGCATAAGGGGGCCAACCCGGCAAAGCTTGATGAGCTGTTTAGGGGAGAAGACGAAGGCTGAGGAGGAGTAAGAGCAGGATCCTGCAGGACTTTAAAGGCTCTGAAACAAGCTTGGGAAGGCAATAAAGGCCTCCAAGAGCACAGTCAATATGTTTGATCTACGCTTTCCTTTAAAAAAGCTTTATTGAGATTTAATGGTTTTTAGAATGTTTACAAAGTTGTGAAACCATTATCACAACCTAATTTTAGAACATTTTTATCAAAGTATTCTTTGAAAAGAAGACCGTTATGTGGGGAACAAACTGGAGAGAGGCAGGCAATAGCAGAAAACAGTGGCTCATTACCTTGGCCCCCAGGATGAATCACGATAAATTATTCATTAAATGTGTACTTGCACTTGTGTGCAGGGTGCCACTGCTCTTGGAGGCGAAATTTTGGAGAGCAAACTAATAGTCTCCCAATATTTACATTCACCTGACCAACTGCCTACATTTTTAGTTTTATTTTGCTATTATTTTCCACAATTTCCCCCTTGCTTTTTCACCTGGATTAGGATTTGCACTGGTTAGATCAGGCAATTAATTGCTTATACATGTCAATAAAAAAAGATAACAGTTAATTTGCAAACAAAAGGAGGAAAAGATAAAAGGCAAAAATACTTATTATCACTATATTTTCTTTTAGAGCTATATAGAGCATAAAACTAAAACCTCAGTATCATATAAGAAAAACATTTACCTGCTTGTATGATACCTGTAGAGGAACAGAGCACCCTACTATGGATGTTAGAGGAAGGTTAGGTTGGTGACCTTTTTTAAAAAAAATAATAATAATTTTAGCATTGTTTAAACATGAACATGTGCATGGCCTTAACTCCAACTTGGCTTCTCTCTGCCTCCCCAAAGAATTCTTACTAAAAAAAAAAAAAAAAGCCTCTCTCTTCCACAAATAGGTATGAGCAACTGGAACAGTAAGCAGCCTAAGTAAAGGATAATTAATAAATTAAATCTATGGCAATTTATTTCTGCATGATGACAAAGATTTTTGTCTTTAGCAACTGTTCAGGACTATCTATAATCATGAAAATGTATGCAGGGGCAAATATGCTTTGGGACTGATAGGGAGATAAATTACTAAAAACACCTCTCTCTGTATTTCAAAGTCCACAGGACCATTTCTCCCTCCAGAAACACTGAGAAACAGACCTCCCATAGGCTTTGTTTGATTCAATCAATGTAGACCAGTCCCTGGAATTTAAAAGGAAGAAAAAAAAAAAAAAACAACAAGGAATTGGGTAGTGGTTGCCCAGGCAACCACCTTCCTATTGCTGGTCAGAATACCCCAGGGCTACAAGTTCAAGTTCATTTTTGTTATCTCCATTTTCATTAGGCGATAGTTTCACATCCTTTCCAGAAAGAATGAGGTTTGCTTTGTTCTCTTCAATTGCAGAAAGAAATCAACAAAAGAAATATCTTGCATTCTGCTTTGCCTGAAAATGAGTCATTAAGTTAAAATAACTCAATGGGTGTATCAATGAAAATAACTTAAAAGGACTATTACAACCTTAAATGAAATGATTTAATTAAAAATTCTAACCACATAAAAATTTTCACCAGATCACATCAAGATGGCTAAAGCATTTATCTCTAAGTCTGTTTTAACCAGCTGTAAAAGTAGTTTTCTAAACTAATGATATGGAAGGGAGGGGGAATTCTTCTTTTCTTGGAAAAACAGCTATTTAACCAAAAGTCCTTTTCTGTTGAAGAAATGGCACTTATTAAATATGCAAAGTTTGCTTCTTTTTTGGTTATGCTTTTTCTAAACCTTCTCTGACTCTGACCAATTACACCACAAAACCCATTCGAAGAGTCAAATGGAAAAGCAGTTTTATGACTTTAGAAAGCTCAAATCCAAAATTGAAACTTTCGGATCAATATTCTTTTTTCCTCCCTCTCACTATTTGTCTACAAGAAGCTGAATAAAATCAATTGCAAGGAGACCTTTCAGCACTGAATTTAAATCCTTTTATAATTCTGCAATACAGTCAAACTGGGAATCGAAGGAGGAATGAAAAAAGTTTCTTTTATTTATTTTTATAAATATAACAATGCTGAAAGGAAATTTTTTATCTTTAGAAACCTCCCTATCAGGTGAAATTGAATGAAACAAGTTGTTTCTTTGATTTTTAGACAGATGAGAAAGATGTCACATATGCGTGAAATACTCTGGAACGAATTGGTACAACTACAGGACAGATTACAGAAATCTTGAGTGAATTTTGAAAAATAAACACTCCTTTAAATATTACTTACAAAGGTTATTAAACACATTTGCTCTGAAATATCAACTCTGCATAATCATTGAGGATTAAGTGAAAAGGTAAGAATGGATGGTATTAGAAGATGTGGAAACCTCAGGGTGTTTCTTTTGTGCCAGTCTATGTTCAGGCTAATCCATTTTTGATATTTAACACAATGGAACCAAAAAGGCTGCAGATCTCAGGTGTTTCAGAAATCATACATAGTATTTAAAGTTTATCCAGGAACCAATGTTTCAGAAAAAGAAAAAGCATTGTGTGAAATGCATTTAGAACCTTCCCTTCACTCTGTAGTGGAGCAGATACAAACAGATGCTATGACCAGAGGGTTCTTATTAAGATAATGTTACTCAAAGTGAAGACATGCTCCAACCCAGGACAAAACAGTGGATGAAATGAAGAAATAGGGCTGAAGATATTGTGGCAGAAACGAAGATTTTTAAATTTGTTTCGGGAAGAAGTAAGAATTGTTTTTAACCTCTAGCTCAATGTCAAAGAAATCAATTCGTTCCTAAAATTCTTCCTGCCCTGTTTTACTTTCTAAAATTAACAAAGATAATTAATAAAGATGCTGAGGATAGCTAATATTTCTTTAGCACTTACTATGTGCAGTCAGACACTGCACACGGCTCTTCGACTGGATTATCTCATTCAATCCTCACCAGAACCATAGGGGTAAATAAATCCTCTCAGTGTTCCCATTTCCCGAGGCACGGAATGGTTAAAGTAAGCACCTTGTTAAAGTCACATTACATTGTACAGGACAGAGGAGGGAATTCAAACTCAAACACTCTTAAAGAGATAGAGGAAGGGAAATGAAGCTCCACTGAGACTTCTCTAGAAATTCTGAGGGCCTGCAATGTAGAAATGGATGATGCATGTTTAGGATCTTTTAAAAATATATATAAAGATCCAAATATAAAATGTTGTGACAGAATATAATTGCACTGATCCAACGTGACCTTTGAACCAGGATGCTCCTGGACAATTCTAATTTTACATATTTTGTCTCAAGGCCCAATTCTGTGTCACAGAAGAAACACGGCGTGTTTTTGATTGTCATTTTAAGAGGTTTCACAGTGAAAGAATTCCTACCGCAAAAACTCTCTAGTGCTGACTAAAAATACAATAATAAACGTGATAATTCCTGAAAATTATTATAAGGCTTGCAAAGAGAATTCTAACACTATAGCCTACACAGGAAGGTATTACGCTAACACCAACTAACTGCCGAGAAAACAATTTGCTTTCTCTAGAACAGAAAAAAAGACTGTTCCACGCAGACATATGTTCACATTAGAACTGAAAATTGAGGATCAGAAGAAGTCTTTAGAGCTGCACGGTCCAACACTGTCATCTCCAGCCACCGGGGGCTTCCCTGAACTGAGATGTGCTATGAGTGTAAAATACACACAGGACTTCATATACTCAGCAAGAAAAATGACTGTAGAATAGTTCATTAACATTTTTCATTTTGGTTACATGTTAAAATATTTAAGCTATATTGGATAAAATAAAAAATAAGTCTCTTTAAAATGTCTGAAACACATTACAAAACACTACGGAAGTCAGCTTCTTTGCCCCTTTTGTGGCATACTTCCTAATAATGCTCCTGCCCCAAGTACAGAACATTACCCACAATACTTTAGTGAAACCCTCCCTCTTCCTTCTATATACAAATTAGGGGAACTCAACTTCTTTTTTGTTTTCCCTCTTCTATTCACGAGACTGCTAACTCAGTGGGGAGGGAAAGGGTACTTTTATAGAGGCATATGGTCCACTGGCCTCTTCACTGCGTTAGCCATGGAAATGTAAGGCTCATAAATCAACAGGAGGCCTAATGGCTTGGCACTGAGGAATACAGCAACAACATCAGGGTCTGGCATACAGGCCATTCTATTTTTCAGAGGGGACCAAGTTAAGGGGACATGCAACATGTACACAGAACAGCTTCATTTTAGAAATTGCTATTTCTGGAAAATGGAACCAAATGAATCACTATGTTCAAGCTGGTAACACAGTTTCCCTTCTCACAACGGCCACAAACTTTAGGACCTTTCCCAAATTTTACATCCGAAGGCAAACTTTCTAAGAAGTCTCACCATTCCTGGGGTTGCCCGATTCTCCACCCAATTACTCGCTTTAGTGTCAGTCCTGTGACTTCCTGCCCACCTCCCTGAAGGAGAACAGGATATGCTTTGGGGCACAAGGCCCAAATGCCCAAATCACTAGCTTAAAGTGCTGGTGCAGGAATATACCCCTAAGATCATGATTTTTTTGGTCTACATGGAGACTCAAGAATGAATTTTTTAACAAACTCCTTCTGGGATCAGGCGCAGGTGGACAAGAGACCAGATTCTAAGCAACACTAATTTGCTCGAATCATCAAGTGTGAATCCACTGCTAAATGGAAGTCAAGGAAAATGAAACTCTTTTATAAAGTAAGTTTAGAAAAGTATTTTTAATTAAGCTCTCTAAATGGATGTGTTCACAGAAAGCCTGGAGATAAAAAGTGTGTTTTGCCTTTCTTTCTGCTCTGGGATTTGAAGGTCACAGGACTCACAACAGATGTGGCCTGGTTTGAACCGTAACTGTCTGCATGGCTAATAACAGTTAGTGTAAAAGTACAACAGCTGAGGCACTGTGGCTGCAACAGTTGGTGGGCTATGCCCCAGCAGGACAAGCCCCTGGCTCTTGCCAAAACAGAAGGTATTCCCTGCAGGCCAGCTGCCCAGGGGTAAGACCAGCAACTTCCATGCTCTGCGGTGGTCACAAACCCCATTCCATCAAAGAAGTCACTGCGGAGTTAAGAACAGTCATCTAAACAGATTTAAATAGCACGATAGGATCCACCATCATTTTCCCAGCACAAATGAAATAATGAGCCATTAAGCTGATCAATAATTAAATTATCACACACCTAGGCATATCCACGACAAACTCCTTTTTTATTAGCATTTATTGCTTTTTCAGATTATAGAAATAAATATTCGTTGTAGAAGCATAATAGGTGGAGTACATTAATGAGTACAGTACATCAGATAACAGAGTACGTAACCATAATCACTTTTAAAATTTGGGTGTATTTCCCTCCTCTGTTCCAATAATCAATAGGGTCATTTTTTAATGTATGGTAAATCTTTCAAATATGAGCCTTTAAACCTCATTAACTCCCAAACTGGAAGAATGTGTAAAACTAAAGCTCATTTCCACAAAAATTAAAAGTACCATCACGAACAGAGCATGTGACTTTGCCCAACCCAACTGTTTTATCTATAAACGCAGGGGACTGGGGAAGTGGCTGCTGTGGTCACTTCAAGTTCTGACATTATCTAATGTGAATAATTTCACATCTGTTGAATAATCTAAATCAACCAAGACCAAACACGGCAAACTGGTGGCCCACTACGTGGAGTCCATAAACATAGAGCGTCATGTCAATCACTTGCCAAGATTTAAAAATGCGGAAAGGACACGTGACACTCCAAACATTAGTATTCTCTTCAGAAATTTTTAACATCAAGCCATACCAAACCACATGGCAATAACTAGCTCAAGCTGCACAGTTGTGTGGGTCATCTTCACTCAGTGTAAACTTTACCACTATCCCCATCCCTACCAATCTGTCCCCTGCTAAGATGCTAGGTTTCAGTTGCCAGTTGTCTCTGCTCCTATGTTTAATTTTGTAAGATGATTCAGTATGGTGTGCCTCCCTGGTCCCTTTAAACAAGTGTGTTTGCAAATCCTGTAGAGAACATCTAGCATGTAAAATTATAAGAAATTTTATATGTGTATGTATATATGTTATATATATACATACACATATATCTTAGAGATAATCTTAATTGAAAACTATGTGCTAGTCACCATTTTAATCCTTCAGTTTAATCTTTTAATTCCCAATGTCCCTAACAAAGTAAGCACCATTATTCATCTCATTTTAGGTGATCAAAATAGAGGTTTAAAGGTTAAATGATTTGCTCAAGGTCACATACGTAGGATGTGGCAGGGTTGTATCCAAGCCCAGACCAGCAGACTAAGTTTTCAGGGCTTATATTTCAGGACTCTGTATATAATTCAGTCTTCTCCAATCATCCATCCTTCTTGGCCAGCATGGTTAAGTAAATATGAGAGATTTAAATGCACTCTAATAGGATGAAAAAAAGAAGTGAGTACGGTGATGTGATGGAAAGGGACAAATGTCAACAGATAAGGAGCAAAACAGTGAAAATATCACGAATAGTTCAACTGCAAGCTCGTAAACTGATTCACCTTGGAGACAGGTAGATCAGCTATCAACACCGGCCAGAAGCAAAACCATATGGTAGATGAAACTCAGGCATTGTCAGTTTCCATGAAGCTTCAAAAACTGCTGATAAGAAAAATTATCCAAAACAGGGAAATAAGGTAAAGAGAATGTAGCATGTCCTTTCAATGTCATATTAGGGTCGAATTTAACAAACTCTAAAATTATTTAATTACCTAGGGGACTGTACTATTGTTTGACTTGCTATTCACTATGATTAAAGGCCAGGCTTGGTGAAGTTACACATTAACCTGTAGATTTATATCCGGTTTCAAAGAAGAAAAATAGGTTACGGTTTTATAACTCTGTAGGATATTAACCAGTGTTGGATTTGACCTAGCAATTATATTCTAGCATTCCTTATTCTAAATGCCCTTCCAAGCAGCTTACTGTAGTATTGTTTGCTTCATTAATGATTTGAATTTGGTATGTTTTAAATCTGTTTGTGTAAGAGCCATAAAAGTTTGTGAAAATTATAATCTGACTACAATAACTTAAGCCACTCTCTTGAACAATTTTAAACCTATCCCTCTCCTCTCTTCCATTTTCAAACTAGTGCATTCAGAAACATGTCACAGAAAATCAAAATTAAATTCTATAGTTCAATCCTAATAATAACAATGCAATGCATCACAAACTCAAAGGAATAACGTAATATAGAAGATTTCTGTGGATGTAAATATACAATAACGACAACCCTTAATGCTGAAATTGCAGGCATCTAAATAGGTAATTTAGGAGGTAGGCACCAGAGAAGATATAATACAACCACCGGGGTTTAATGAATTATAAAATGGTCATGTAGGCATCTTATATGTCCTATGTAGGAAAAGATCTTCATTACAATTATTTTGGTGTTTTCCATTTAATGACAGTATATTTCCATTATAAAAATCCTTAATATAGTGAGATTTGATAATATAGTCCACAAACATTATTTATCCAATTTCCTCTAGATATGCTCTTCACAACCAAATCCTTTGTGTTTTCAACCATTAACCCACGCACATCTCTATACGTGGTGAAAAAAAGTCCCACCAAGTCATAAATCAACAGATCCTTTCACTTGAAAGGGACAGTAAACAGAAGACAGCAGGATATCCAGAGACCCAAAAGACAATGCTGCTACACATCAACCACAGCAATGCAACTCATTGTAAGTCTGGAGATAAGAACTGCAGCTCCTCTCAGATTTATGTTGCAAGGTCATAGAGCATAATTATTCACTGGAAATATTTAAACTAGAGAGGTTAGATTAACTGTGTGGAGAAGGTCTGTCCTCCGATACTCATCCCAGCCACAGTCATAAATTTCTGGCTCTTCTCCAGCTAAATCTCAACAGTGCCTTCCTTACTGGATCCCAGTAAGGAAAACACCTAGCATGTTGCTACAATGTGCCTATACTAAACCTGAGGCAGGTCACACTCAAATTTGAAAGCACTCTCACGTTGAGCCAGGCTTTGTCCTCACACTCTGCTCAAAATTGAATTCCAGAAAAAGAATATAATAAAACAGACTATAAGCAGACATGACCAATCCATTGGAGCTGATCCTCAGGATAAAATGTGTCACATTAAAGTGAAGACTTTTCAAGGGGCACTGAGATCATTTGTACTGAACACAGGGATCATTCCAAGCAACAAAAATAATAAATAAATAAATAGATAGATAGATAGATAGATAAAATAAATAAATAAATGGGAGAGAGAAAGTCAAGTCTTCAAAAGAGAATACCATCAAAAGGGAAGAATGGAGTGTGAGGAATCCCTTTATCCAATTTTAAGACTTGTTATAAAGCTACAGTAATCAGGTTTTAGAAGGCTTATAGAAACACAGATCAATGGAACAGAATAGAGAACCCAAAACGAGAACAGCCAACTCTTTTTTGACAACTGATTTTTGACAAAGGTGTAAAAGCAATTCAATGGAAGAAGGATAGTCTTTTCAAAATATAGTGATCTATACAGCAATTATATTATTCATAGGCCAAAAAAAAAAAGAATCTTGACCTAAACCTCATACCATAACTCAAAACGGATCATAAATCTCAATGTAAAATGTAAAGCTATAAAACTTTTAGAGGATAAGAGAAAAATCTTCTGGACCTGGTGAAGAGCTCTTAGATACGACACCAAAAGCATGATCCAGAGGAGAAGAAATGAATAAATTTGACAACATCAAAATTAAGAGCTTTTGCTCTGTAAAGGGCTTTGTTGAGAGGATGAGGGGAAGGTTACAGAATGAGAAAACATATTTGCAAACCACATATCTGACAGGGACTGCTATCTAGATTGCACAAAGAACTTTTAAAACTCAGCAGTAAAAACACAAACAATCCAGCTAGAAAGTGAACAAGGGACATGAATAGACATTTTACCAGAGAGGATAGCAAATGAGCACATGAAAGGATATTTAACATCATTAGCCATTAGGAAAATGCAAATTGTGACAACAATGAGATATCACTGCTCATCTATAAGAATAGCTAAAATAAAAAACAGTGACGACGCCAAAAGCTGGTGGGGATGCAGAAAAGCTCAATCTCTCGAGCACTGTGGGTGGGAAAGCAGAATGGTACAGGTATTCTGGAAGTTACTTAAGGAAAATGAAACACACATTTACCACAGCAATTGTACTCTTAAGTATTTATCCCAGAAAAGTAAAAATTAATGCTCACATGAAAACCTATATACAGCTGTTAATAACTGACTTTGTTTTGAAGCAACCGGGAACTAGAAAAAATTAAAACCTCCCTCAATAGGTGAATGGTCAAACAAACCATGCCATGGAATACTACTCTCCAGTAAGGCTGAGTGAATTCTGGTACACACAGTAACACGGATGGAGATCATGGTCATTATGCTCTGTGAAAAAAGCCAATCTCAAACGGTCATGTACTGTTAGATTTCATGTTACACGGCATTCTTAAAATGACAAAATTATACAGTCATAAAACAGATTAGTGGATGCCAAGAATTGAGGATGGCTGCAACGGAGGAGTGCATGGATGTAAAGGGGTAGAATGAGGGAAATCTTTATGGCGATGAAATCATTTTGTATCTTGATTTCTGTGATGGTTACACCGATCTCCACACGTGATAAAATGGCACAGGACTATACACACACACTGTACCAATGTCAAACTCCTGGTTTTGATACTGTACTATAATTCTGTAAGATGAAACCAGTGCAGGAATTTCCTGTCGATCATCTGATAACATACTGGGAAATAAAACAAGAATATGTTAACGCACATTTCCAGGCCTTTAAACAATGTACCAATTAAGGAATGAATTATATAATTTCTAAAACGAAGACATTTCCTGAAAAGAAAGGAGGAAATAAGCATAGTCTTAAATATTTGGCCTAGGTTGAATACTAAATATTTCTAACCCAGGTACAAGTTATAAAACCAACTCCTTAAAATACTGATCCACATCTGTCCACCTCTGCAAACTCACTCCCCAAACAATCCTTTACGTTCAATTTCTATCTCTCGAATCATTCAAATTAAAACAATATTACCGTCATAACTCCAAAACGTGGGCTGGCGCCTTTATACAGTTCTTTGAACAGAAAATGAAATGTTTATCCCTATACTTATGATTAAGTAACTATTAACAAGCACCTGTCTGCCAGACATAGTGAATCTTTAAAAAAAGCAATCCGTTTTAAGTTTAAAATTTTAACAGAAATAAACAGACATTTAAAAAAAATTCACCATTATTAATTCCCCAATCATACTCACAGTTTCATTTTAAGTGGTAATAATGAAATTAAGGGAAAACACACCTATAAATTTGATAATGACTTTCATATTTCAAATAGCTGCTTAGAATTTGAAACTTGCAGGGGAGATTTCTGTATAAGCAGATCTCCAAAAGCCCAGTTTGAATTCCAGCAAGTGGGTGGATGCCCATCCTGTGTTTCTATTCCCCACCCTTACCGGCTCTGCTTCCTCCTCCAGATCAGAACCCACACTCACTCCTGATTCACCCTTCAAACAGTTGGCTATGAGCCTCAAACCGACTGCCTCAATTCACAGCATCAGCTAGGTTGTCCAAATTGCTCTGGTCCCCCATCTGCTGGTCTGCATGTGACACACTTTATGCAGCTCCATTTTGCCATCTTAAGGAGAATCACCAAAGACAAATCTTATACAAAGATGGCAGAGCAGAAGATTGGAAACAACTTGGGGTCCCAATGAAGTTGGTTGGCCATGGTTCACCTGAAAATCCACTACCTGTGGATCTCTAGTACAGAGGATGACATTTCTTTTTCCTCATTGCTCAGAGTTGGGTGTCTTCTCCTGCAGCTAAGAGCAGCCTAAGTGATACATGGGTCTTGCTTATATGACAGCCTTACCCAGGGAATGGCACCTATGATTTTTACGAGAATCAAGTTCTCCCTGTATTTCTTGATCTAGGAAAATATACAGGGCATATTGTTAAACATCAGGAAAAGGGCACAAAATATGTCCTAAAATATAATGCTCCTCTTCTTGATTTTTAATAATTGCGATACTATTCCATCACATAGATAGTCCAGCCCGTCTGTCAGCTGATACAGTGACTTCATGTGAGTTAGAAAAGGTACCTCTTTCTCTGGACACCTCTC
>NW_011888822.1:2252553-2303189 GCF_000151845.1 Pteropus vampyrus | reverse complement strand
CCAGGCCTTTAAACAATGTACCAATTAAGGAATGAATTATATAATTTCTAAAACGAAGACATTTCCTGAAAAGAAAGGAGGAAATAAGCATAGTCTTAAATATTTGGCCTAGGTTGAATACTAAATATTTCTAACCCAGGTACAAGTTATAAAACCAACTCCTTAAAATACTGATCCACATCTGTCCACCTCTGCAAACTCACTCCCCAAACAATCCTTTACGTTCAATTTCTATCTCTCGAATCATTCAAATTAAAACAATATTACCGTCATAACTCCAAAACGTGGGCTGGCGCCTTTATACAGTTCTTTAGAACAGAAAATGAAATGTTTATCCCTATACTTATGATTAAGTAACTATTAACAAGCACCTGTCTGCCAGACATAGTGAATCTTTAAAAAAAGCAATCCGTTTTAAGTTTAAAATTTTAACAGAAATAAACAGACATTTAAAAAAAATTCACCATTATTAATTCCCCAATCATACTCACAGTTTCATTTTAAGTGGTAATAATGAAATTAAGGGAAAACACACCTATAAATTTGATAATGACTTTCATATTTCAAATAGCTGCTTAGAATTTGAAACTTGCAGGGGAGATTTCTGTATAAGCAGATCTCCAAAAGCCCAGTTTGAATTCCAGCAAGTGGGTGGATGCCCATCCTGTGTTTCTATTCCCCACCCTTACCGGCTCTGCTTCCTCCTCCAGATCAGAACCCACACTCACTCCTGATTCACCCTTCAAACAGTTGGCTATGAGCCTCAAACCGACTGCCTCAATTCACAGCATCAGCTAGGTTGTCCAAATTGCTCTGGTCCCCCATCTGCTGGTCTGCATGTGACACACTTTATGCAGCTCCATTTTGCCATCTTAAGGAGAATCACCAAAGACAAATCTTATACAAAGATGGCAGAGCAGAAGATTGGAAACAACTTGGGGTCCCAATGAAGTTGGTTGGCCATGGTTCACCTGAAAATCCACTACCTGTGGATCTCTAGTACAGAGGATGACATTTCTTTTTCCTCATTGCTCAGAGTTGGGTGTCTTCTCCTGCAGCTAAGAGCAGCCTAAGTGATACATGAGTCTTGCTTATATGACAGCCTTACCCAGGGAATGGCACCTATGATTTTTACGAGAATCAAGTTCTCCCTGTATTTCTTGATCTAGGAAAATATACAGGGCATAATGTTAAACATCAGGAAAAGGGCACAAAATATGTCCTAAAATATAATGCTCCTCTTCTTGATTTTTAATAATTGCGATACTATTCCATCACATAGATAGTCCAGCCCGTCTGTCAGCTGATACAGTGACTTCATGTGAGTTAGAAAAGGTACCTCTTTCTCTGGACACCTCTCGGCTATCTGCCAGGATAACTTTACTCATCAATTACACATGCCTCTGTAATGAATGGTGTGTCCTTAAGTTTGCAGACATCTCTACAGCTGGAGATAGCTCTAACCCAAACTTCTAAGAAGCTGCTGTATCCTTAAACTCATTAAATGGAAAATGGTTAGCAGTATAATCAAATCTGATGTCACTCTACTACCTAAAGCATTAAAACAATTCAGATTCTGATTCTAATGTAGCCATCCAGCTGGAACAGTAACCAACACTCCAGTAGTCTCAGATAGCGGGCAATACCAGGAAAAGAAATGTACAGTAATTCCAGTGAGGAAAGAAACAAGACCAAAGGGTAAAATTTGGTGCAAATTTATTATGCTTGACTGAAGTTGAAAGGCAAGAAGCTAAATAATCCTGTAAGACATCACCAGAGATGTCTGATTGAGTGTCTAGCAAATAGGATAGACAATAAATTAAAATTACAAGCAAGAAGAGTGGACTTAGAGAGATTAGAAGTAAAATACTTAAATAATCAAGGCCGACACAGCAGAAACAAGTGACAAATATACCTGGGTAAGTTATAGTGGCCAATGTCTTGCAATGAGATATTTCAAAAGCCTCTAACTGCATTTCCCAATAACTGGGATTAATTCACAAAAAGAGATCCGTTTTAGAAATCTAGCTACATCAAATGTACAAATTTCACTTCCAAATGGTTACTTCATGCCTACCATGAGCTCTGGATACAGTAGTGAAAGACACACACAAAAGTATCTACCATCCAAACCTCAACCTTGATGTCAGAACTCAGGATGGTAGTAGCCCTTAAAGTGAGAAAAAATGACTAGAAGGGGACACGAGGGGGCCTTCTGAAGTGCTAGTGACATTGTTTCTTTACCTGGAGGCTCTCTATATGGGGTATTCAGATGTGATCATTCATCCAGCTTGTCCACTATACCGTGCGCATTTTCCATATACAGGTTACTATTAAGTAAAAATAAACAAAAAGCCCCTCTGCCATCACGGTGCTTATTATCTAAGAGGGGTAGCGGTGGGGAGAAGAGATAATAAACAAGATAAATTAAAGTAAAATGTATAGATGTTAAAGGGTGCTCAGGAGAAAAAAATAAATCAGAGACAGGAGATAAAACAAGTCAGCAGTGGGCTATAATCTGAGACAGAGTGGCCAGAAGGCCTTACAAAATTGTGACATCCAAGCAGAGACCCACAGAAGAACAAAATATAGAGATATCTGGGAAAAAAAATACTCGAGGCAAAGGGAAAAGCATTTACAAAAACGTTGAGGCAGGAGGTGCCTGGGAAAGGTGTGGGGAACAGCCGGAAGGCCAGTGTAGCTGGAGCAGAATGAGCGAAGGGTAGAAGCAGAAGAGGTCAATGAGGGGATAGGGACCAGACAGACGTCACAGGTGCTGGACGCTCCTGATAAGAAGTCTCGCTTGAGAAGAGGGGTTCCATCACAGCGGCAAAACCTGAGTTTACATTTTAACAATACTCAGTTTGCTACTGATTCCAGATACACAGAAATCCTTTTCTTTTTTCTCAAATAATGCAGATCGACTTCATAGCGATAGCACAGTACACGTGAGAGTGCTTGTGAAAAACACAGAGGCTCTCCATTTAGAATCATTTCACTCGACCCACTTATTTGTCCACTTATTTGATAAATGAGAGTCAGAGAATCAACACCAAAACAAATGTTTTCTGACTTGTTTTTTCCACTCTAATTCCTTCTATAATTAAACAAAGTCCTTACTTTCAGTTTTCCTTGACTTAGTCATTCCACAAGTATTTATATAGAGGCTCTACTATGTGTCAGGCATAAGTGAATTATTAGGTAAGTGGGGCTGACCCTCAAAGTCAACAATAAGCCACTGTGATTCAAGGAGTTAAGAGTTATATTACCAGAGGGACAAGTACATTGGAAGAACATGGGACTGTGAGTCTGAGGCAAGAAGGAAGAAATGATAGCCAAGATGAGGCCCACAAGACAAATGGCTTGGTATAAGAGAGATAACACAGTACCCGAAGTGGCACAAAATAAGTGATCAACCTAAGTGGATCACAGCTACTAACTGGACTACCACGTGACTTCAAAATCCCTACTCTTTCTCATCAGCCCGCACAATGCTGGTGAATCATACTGTGGATTATTCGAGTATCGTTCTCTACATGATTTAAAACTGGCATTACTCCCAAGGAATAAAAATCTCTTAATTCTGATTCCACTGCTTTGGAACATGAGATCCTTTCAGGCAATTAGTTTGGCCTTGTCTAGAAAAAGAGTTTGCGATACAAATTAAAAAATAAGTAATTGGTTTAGGAAATCAGGTTGATACACTTCAGACAAACAAATTGGCAAGTGATGCACGTGCCAGACAAGACAGGCTCCTAAGTTGGCCAGGGAGGTGTTTCAGTAAAACAGCGTTTCTACTGACATTTGGAGCAGAATAATAATTTTCAATGGGAGCTGTACCATGCATTGTAGGATATTTAGTAGCATTGCTGGCCTCTCTATCCACAAGATGCCTAGCAAAATACACCCCCAGAGAAGTGACAACCCAAAATGTCTTTAGACATTGCCAAGTCCTGAGTAGCAAAATCGCCCCCCAGTTGAGAAACACTGCGACAGTGAGGAAACCTCAGCTCTTTTGGAGTTTTAGAGGAAATATTAGGGAGAGTAGAAAGAAATAAGAATGTAAAGAACTTGCTGCTCCTCCTGACCCATAACATCTCTGTGTCATTCAATAAAGAACCATAAATGTGATGATCAGAGAAATTCAACCCAAGTGTTAGCCTCATTTTTCCCAGGACTCACACACACATATACTCAACTTAGAGACATCAAAAGTGACGAAGAGATAACTGCTAAGAGAAGGAAATGGCACAAGGCACTAAGAAGAGGAAAAACAAGGTAAGAAATCAAAATGGGCAAGGGCGGGCCACCACACAGATTTATTCTACCCCGTCCAGGTTTCCTTTCTTTCACTACTTCTGAGCCGGTCACCAAAGATCCTGCCTCAGGCTGCATCATGGAGGAAGAGTGGTGGCACGGAGAGAAGAGGCAAGAGCTCTATGGAAGCCACTCCCCAGATGCTTTTGCAGGAAAAAGTCTCCACACATCAGTCATTCTCTCAACTCCAAAATCAAAGGCCCTTGATGAATGCTTGAGAATATCTGGAGTCCTTTGCTTTATTAAAGAAACCGATCCCAGGGCAATTCCTTGATTATATCTTCATGTACAGCACAAGACAGCACATTCTTTCCCAAAGATTCCTACAATTCACACTCAATTGCCCTTCTTTTCTCTCCAAGGTAAGATTTTATGGTTCAGTAGCAGGCAAAGCAACAGTGTTTCACGTATGAAATCCTTGCTGTTTATGAAAGCTTATACAAGAGTAGACGTGGAAATCCTTACCTAAAATGAGGTTCAGGGATTTCTATGGCTTTTAGTAAGCCAGGTGATGGCTTGAATGTGCACCATTCTTGAGGGATCACTGGGGACAATTTACGAAGCCACAGAAGCTATAACAGGTAAGAATTCAATGTAGATTGTTTATCTCCTTTCAACTTAAGACCTAAACTTCAAATTCACTTTGCACATGACAATTCAATGACTGCTTGAAATCAATAGCATTGAATTCCATGCTTCTATTACAAACGGGAAAGGATGAGAGGGGACAGGGCACTAAGCCAAAAGGTTATCACAACCTTGCTGCAAAATCTGGCTCTCCAAGGCAAGCTCATCAGCATGTCCAGTGAGCCTCCAGGGCCCTCCAGTGCCCTCTGCTTCCCGAAGGCCCTGGTTTCTAATTGCCGAGGAAAAGCTTCTAAGTCATAGAAGCACTAAACTTATAGTACCCAAGCTGCTATTCCAGACACTGAATTTCCTTGATTTGTTTCAAAGTAACAAAGATACTGGCAACATTTTCCATTTCCCCTGCTTTTCCCTGAACCCCAAAAACAAATACAAAACAGTCTGAGATTTTAAAACTAAAGACAGTATCAAAACATCATACCATTTTAACTCCCTAAAGCCAAATATGCATTAAAGTGGATATGTCATGTGGACCCATGCTTTCTCCAGCATTTTTCAATTTACTTTTATATCCTATTACAATAGGATAAAGTGAAAAGAAGCTAAGGATATGGAAGGAATCTTTTAATAAAGTAACTAATGTCATTAATCCAACAAATTCATCCCTGAATGTTAACAGGTCAACAATAAGAGAAGTTGAAGTTCTAAATATGTTATAGTTCTCCGAGTCTTATATTTTTAAGTTGTATTTCGGCCAAACATAAGATTAATATATTCTAATACCTATAATAAAACACAAACTATTCCTTACAATTACACCTACTGTTTCTCCTTCAAGCATAAAAGTCGAGTACATATCGACAGACTGTGAAAAAAAAAACAGAAGAATGATTTGGATTTCCCACAGAACGAGTTTTGAGGCAGACATCTCTCAAGTTCTGGGTCTGTTGTCTTCAGCCCTGAGAATTTGGGCCTTAATTTCCTCTTCTGTAAAATGGGAATTTTAACAGTATATAGCTCACTGGGTTGTGGTCATAATTATGCATTGCGTTCAGGAAGCACTTAATAAATTGTAACCTTCAGTATTACTACTACTATTCCACTTTCCTTTGGGCATTCAGCGATTAATCACAGGAGTTACAGAAACACCTAGAATGGGCTGTTCAACTGAAGAGGCACAAAAACTTTTTACGACATGATTCCAAGAAACATTTATGAAAACTAGACAAGTGCATCAATATATCTTGCAATAAGGGCTAGAAGAGCTTAAGACAAAGAAATAACCCACTAAAATAGGTTATGGAGTCAATGTCCCTGGGAATTTTTATTAAAAGATTAAGAAAATATGTTTACAAGATCGTTTAAGCTCGTTTGTATTTTAGCCCTAAAATATTGTGAATATGTATTTAAAACCACTTCATAATCCAAAAACAAGAGTAGATGGTGAGAAAACATATAAAGACAGCAATAAATATACCGTTTTCTTCATGAGAAAGGACAATAATTTGTTTATATATTCATAGGTTCCTGACTTAAACAATAATAATCCAAAATGCTTACAAAATGTACTGCTTTCCCATAGGGTAGATGTCCTTATGTTCTGCTTTCCTTTTAATAAGAAATTGATTTCTCTCTTCTCGTTGAGGCATATCTTTGATAAATACCAAAATTCTCTGTCTTACAAAGATATTAGGGCTCTACAGATAAATTATTCATAGAGAAAAATCATAAAATTACCACAAAATAGCACTTCAGAGGCAAAAACATACCTCTGCAGGGTTCAACATGACGTTAGACCCTCAAAGTTGAGACACAGGTACCAATTCTGGGGGAAAAAAGCAAATAAACCATTCCCTAAAGAGTTGTAAAGGAAAGGGGAGTGGCAGGTGGCAGTGCAGCTAGGACTGCAAAGCCATTTCTGCAGCTTCTGTGCGATTCTAGATGCCATTACACAAAAAGGCATTACAGACATTTGGGGCAACATCACCACAGGGAGGTCCTTCTCCATCTATTATATCACTATGTCCCTCTTTTATTTAGCACAGTGCCCTGCAGCAGGCAGTCAATAAGGATCTGCTATGCTAACAAACAAAACAAAAAAGTCAAAGTAACCCTTGCAAAGAAAAAGACGGTGATCTATTTATCAGGTCAGATCCAAGCACCAGTAATAGAAAATGCCAAAACAGCAGCGGCTAAAACAAGTTAGTTCTCTCTACCATTAATGAAGTTCAGAGATAGGGAGGTCCGAGGTTGGTGAAGTACTCCAGAGTAATAAGGCTCATGTGTCGCCTTTGAATAAATTAGAAAAAGGTACCCCTCCAGGTGAAAGGAGCCTTGCAGGAACATGGCTAAGTAGAACATGATCCTTCTGTGGAAAGTAAAAGGCCAACCTTTCTCCAGGTACTTGGGAATCAGAGCCTGGATTGAATTTCAGCCCTTTTACCTCTCAGCCAGAGGCCCTTCTCCAAGAAATAATCTGTACAGATATATATATAGTATTGCCCAGACTGCTCCCATGTTGTGGCTCTGCCATCTTCTGCACGTAATACCGAGAGCTGAAATTTCAGCCATCATATCCATGTTCCAGCTGGCAGCATGGAAGAAGAGATTAAGGACATGCCTCTCTCCCTTTAAGGAAACTTCCTAGAAACTGCACACCTTTTACCTACATTCCACCAGCCAAAATTTAAATCACACCTAACTCCAAAGGCTGAAGACTGGCCTTCACTCCATTCAGCTCTGCATCCACCAAAAATAGAGCCTCCATTATTGAGAAAAAAAAAAAATCAGTAATCTCTAGTCCATGAGCTAAGATTACATTAATATACTGGCATATGACGAAGGTAGGCTGTGGCCTCTCGAGGTTTTCAGAAGTGTGACACAGCTGAAGTCCTACAAAATATATCAATAGCTGTAGAGCTCATACTTTAGAAAAATCAGAGAGAACTTAGCAGAAAGGATTTTAGAGATCATTCAGTTCAAATTTCTCATTTGAATATTAATGTTTCATAACATATACTACTTTGCACAGATATATAATGCTGTGTTTTAAAAAGATGTCATTATCATTCGTTTGTAACCTACTACTTCTTTGCTAATTATTACGACAAATGCTTTAATGCCTTTTTAACATTTAAATCACCCGAGCAATTAGCACAACATCTAATAACAAATGGAAATGGGCACATAACTTTTGCAAGCCATCTAATAAGTCTGGATGCCTCACTGCCACATAATAGGAAAGGTGACCACCAAAAACTGGGACACATTGCCTGCCACATGTAGGAATGATGAGACTCTATTTAACTACAAATATTACTAACTTTTATAAAAATTACAGAGTAGTAAATGGAAGGGGGAAATGAGAATTAGAATAACCTGAACATAAAGTCAGTGGGGAAGGACTATTTATCTATCTGTTATCTGCTGTATCTCCCTTGCCAAGCAAAATGTCTAGTACCCACAGGGACTTAAAAAATATTTGTTGCTTCAAAGAATCTGTCAACACTCTGATAGGAACTTAAAGATCCAAAGACATACATTCTAGGAATTTCAAGACATTGGAAAAACCAAAACAAAACGAACAAACAACAATAAAATACCTGGATGATGAAAGGCGGGACTTGTAGTGCTGGATAAGAATTTTGGGAGTTGGTAAAATGTTAATTATACGCTACATACATAAACCCCAAGAATATCAAGCAACGACATTCTGTAATCTTATTTCCCACAGGGCATTCAGTCAAGAAACTGTTAAAACATAATGGATTATAATTGCTGAGGTCATTATATATGAGTTCCCATACATGTTTTTATAATTTTGCTACATATACAAAACAAGGTATTACATTGGGTAGGAACAAAAAGGGTATATGTTTAGGGGCTTAGCAAATCTCTAGTGTTTGTTCTTTTTGAAAAAAAATCTCTTATGCAACTGTGACAAAACAGCAATCATTAAATGTGAGTGTCTGGTATATTTTCTCTATGTAAAAATTTTGCATATTTCAATTTTTAAACAATAATTATGACAGCTAAACTTGAGGCAAAGGCTTTTTCTCAGAAAATACTAACTTTAATAACATTTTACCTAACGAGCGATTTTTTCCCCCAAAGTAACATTTTCCTAAGTTTAAAGAGACAGACAGGACTCAAATGTGATAGTCATGGAGGCGGGTGAAGGTAGGGTATTAAAAGAATAATGGGAAAACTGTATCATGAACGAAGGTCTAAAGGATGTGGAGTCCCTTCCTAGCCACGCAACTCTGACAGGAAGTTCCTTCCTACATCTCTTAAGTCGTCTTACATCTCCATTTACTTACTTTTAAAATGGAGATGTTGTTATCTATCTCATGGGATAGATAATTTAAGAGTTCAGCCCAGCACCTGGCACATAGTAAATTATCAATAATTGATAGCAATTACTATCATTTAAACAAAGAAGAGATTTAAATATATATTCAATCACATTGATTGAAAACATTTCAGTGGAAAAAGCTGAAGTTCTTAAATGTTAGTTACCTCCATTTTCATATAGTTGTCATATCTTAAATTTCTTCATTGTCACAACACAAGAGCCTTCTTTACTTAAGGCAGCAGTCCTCAATCTTTTTGGCACCAGGGACCAGTGTTCCTATGAGATTCGAACGCGTGATGATCTGAGGTGGAGCTGAGGCGGTAATGCTAGCACTGGGGAGTGGCTGCAAATACAGATGGAAGTTTTCACTGGCTTGCCCGCCACTCACCTCCTACTATGCGACCCGGTTCCTAACAGGCCATGGACCAATATTAGTCCAGAGCCCGGGGTTTGGGGACCCCTGACTTAAGGCACAATTGTGGCATTCTACAAACCTTTGGCTCATACTTGGAGGGGCTGCTGCTACTGCCAATGATTAGAGTGTGCCATTCGTGCAGTTCCTCGGCCATCATCCCTAACTCCTGCCTCATTATTCCCCTGGCTCAGTTCTTCCTTTAGCGTGATCCCAAGAACAGCAACATCAGACCCCCCGGGAGGTTGTTAAAAATTACACTTCCCTGGCCCCACTCCAGACCTCTGGGATGGGGCCCAGCTATCCGCATTGGAACACATCTTCCACATGATTCTGACCCAGAATAACGTTTGAGAACCACTGGCCTGACTTTCAGTCTTAGGCAGTTAAGGAGTAATAAATAGTCAAGAGTAGAGATTGCAAAATTTTTTCGATAAAAGAGTAAACAGTAAACACCTCAGGCTTTGCAGGCCAAGAGGCAAAAATCAAGATTATGTAGATATTCACGTAACTATTTAAAATGCAATGATTTAAAATGTAAAAACTGTTCCTGGCTGAAGGGCTATACAAAAGCAGGTGCTGGTCACATTTGCTGACCCCTGGTCAAGAGCGAGCTTAGGGTGAGTAGACTTATTTTACATGCATTTTCTGTCTTAACCTCTTAGCAACTGTATCTCCGGCATACAGGCTGCTTCCCTCTACCTCAGCGACTCATCTGCAAAATGGAGATAACCATAGCTTTGAGTCCTTAAGGCTGTGGGAAGGAGCTTACTCTGAAAGGACTCAAAGCACAGAAGCCCAGCCCTATACAGGTAGAGTGCTGAGGTAACCTACCTGCTGCTGGCGATGTTGTTCTTACTACTGTGGTCTTACTACTAGTGTTTACCTCCTTCTGACCCACTAGGACTCCAAGTTAGACAGATCTCATGACAATTTTTTAAATTATCCTGTTTGATTTGTGTTCTTAGGGCAAGTCCCCTCAAAGGTGGAGTGAAAGTAGCCACTTGGAAAATAATACGTTTCCAAAACATTTTTAAGAAACCTAGACTGGTACAATTTGTTCAGAATTAAATTTTTATACACTGTTCAATTTAATTAAGAGCCAGATCATTAGGAAAGATCTAACAAGTCAACGTTTTGGTGAGCTAATGACATACTTGTTGGGGTATAAGAGGCACTCCATGTCCCTTGGTTTGTGTAGCCACTCCTGGAGGCAAGACACTGCTCAAGTGATGACTTCAAACCACAATGCTCCCCCTCACTCGCATTAAAGACTGATGATATTTAGGTCACCCCATCGTAGTTATATAATATTTTTTAATGCAGGGGTCCTCAACCCGTGTGCCGCAGACTGGTACAGGTCTGTGGCCTGTTAAGCACCAGGCCCCACAGCAGGAGGTGAGCTGCTGGCAAACCATGGAAGCTTCATCTGCATTTGCAGACGTTCCCCAGCGCTAGCATCACCGCCTCAGCTCCACCTCAGATCACTGGGTATTAGATTCTCATAGGAGCACCGGTCGTTGGTGCCATAGAGGTTGGGGACCGCTATTTTAATGGACATAAGTTACCTTTTGTCTAGGTATGCAGAAAGGAGGGTATCTTTTTCATTTTTTGTTGATAAGAATAACACAAAGTGATATAGCATTTTGGGGAGATGAAGTATTCATATAAAATTAAAAATACCCTTTTAATATCAACTAATCTCCTGTTATTTAATCAGGTAAAAATGTACATATGCATGAAGATGCTTGTGGTAAGTTTTGGTTTTTTTGCACTGTAGTATTACTTGTAATGGCATACAACTATGAATAGCTACATGCTTTATAAACTACGGGCTATCTATGCTATGGAATACTATGTAGCAGTTAACAAAGATGAGGATATTATTTACAGAATGACCTGTACAAATCTCCAACATATACTATGTGGGAAAAAAGTTGACTAACAATACACATTTATCTTTCATGTAATGCAGAAATTAGGTGTCTTCCATAAGCAAAAATGCATTAAATGCACAAAACTCACATTATCTTTCAGTGGGGTCTGGATTTCATATCTTGTTTTTTCAACAAAAAAATCAAACATACACTGGCAAAAGTCAAAGAAAGAAAATGAATTAATATAGTTTTTATACTTATTTTCCAAAGCAAGAAATTAGGGTCTCCCTTTGCTGATAGCTTTACAGATACTTTATCACTATATATCATTCAACTATTAGTAAAAGAAATAGGTCAGGGCCTTGATTTAGACTAAAGATGAAGCTCACATAGAGTACTTATTCAATGGGACAGCTCTGGGCTGCATCCTATGCATCTTCCCAGGTTTGTTTTTATTTTTTACAGAATTTTTTTTGTTAATGAAAGGTACTCTCCAATTCTAAATGCTTTCTTTAAACCTTAGTGCCTGAAGCATTTCAGAATATCAATAGACTGCAAGCATTTAATCTTGTCTGCCTTCTACACTTTCTACCAGCCATTCCTCTCAGACTTGGGATGGGGAGGTCGCTAGGGTACTAGCTCTTTTACAACATAACTGTCTCTTAGGGTACATACAAGTAATATGATACAAAAAGCAGAAGAGAGATGCAACATCTTGGGAAATGAGAATACACTTGTGTGTTGCTACAATCTTGCTATCCACTTAGTGCAAGGTCAAAAGCAAAGGGTAGGGGAGAGAAGGCCAAGAAAAATGAGAGATGAATGCTCTGTCCAGGACACCTCAAATATGAGGGGCACAACAAGGCTTCCGCTTTACCACCATCCTCATCAACTGGCAAATATGGGAAGAACAGCAGCGCTCCTCACTTCAGTTGTCATTCAACAATGTGCATGAAGTCCCTACTATATGCAGTAAACAAACGCCTACGAGGACATCTGTACCTGGCCCTGGTAAAAGAAGAAACAATAAGAACCACTGGCAATCTTCCATAACCCCAAATTTATTCAACATAAACAAGTCCTCTTTGTTCTACGGTTGTTTCTCCTACTTCTTTGGTTACAAAACTTCTTTTATACAATGATAGCGACAGTAAATAACACCTTTTCTTCTTCTTTAAACATCCTTATTGGACAACCTTAAAGGTAGCTACTTTATATGAGCCCTCCCACTCATTTTAACCTGGTCCACAAAATCCAAAGCCAGAAACCAAATGACACCCTTGAACAAAGAAATGGAGAATAAAGCAAGAATCAGACTCTGCCTACCCTCTTTTCCAACTCCCTCCTCCAACAATCAAAACGCATCAGATACTGCTATTTCGCTCCCCAGTTTCCAAGTGCTTTTTCCGCAGTGTTATTTCCACCTATTCTTCACACCATCTCAGGCATCCTCGCCAACTCAACTCCAGACTTCAGGTGCTCCCAACACTGTTTCTTCATTGATACCTCTGGGATGTGTGGTCAATTAACAGGTGAGGAGATAACACTAGGAGCTGTGTCTCAGCCACCCAAAGCCCTCCTGCATGTCTTTTATCATCATCAGCTAAGCTCACCCACTGCCTGGCACCTGTGCCCACACCCCCAGCAGGCTAGCAGTCTGGGCAGGGCTGCTTGGCTTTATCATGATTTAACAGGTCTACTCTGAGTAAGGGCCATGAGAACAGAGCCTGTTTGCAGGACGGCAGGAAGCTGGGCTGCAAATGAGCAGGGAGCGGGAACCATCACATCGCAGGGGCCAGTGGATAGCAACTATTGTTCAAGAAGCAGGTGGGTATTAAGCCTACCTGAAAGAATGCAGTTCATTCCAGAGAGCGCATCAATAATTCAGCAAGCAGGGAACAAACAGACTTTTGTTACCTGGGCATTGTTACTTTTTTGTTTTTGTTTTCCCCAAAAGGGCATCAGGTAGGGAATTATGGCTTATTCACAGGAGTTTTCCTTTAAGGGAGCAGTCACAGAGAGTTTTTCCGTAGCATTTGGAAAATCGAATTTAACATAAGCCCAGTGGTTGGGATGTATATCGGGGAGGGGGGGATTTTTGCCTCCTCCATGGGACATCTGGCAATGCCTAGAGACATTTTCAGTTGCTACAGCTGGAGGAATATAGGGGGCACGGGCCAAGAGTGCTGCTAAACACCTTACAATGCAGAAGACAGTCACCCCAAAACAATGATCTGGTCCAAAAGGTCAATCAAATAGTGCCAAATCTGAGTAACCCTGCATTAATGCATTTAAAGCCCCAACAATCCTCAAAGGTGGGTACAGTTACTATATTCTTTTGGCAGATGGACAAACTGAGTCACAGGATTAAATAACTGGCCACGTGATCTTAGACTCCAATCTGGAATATGTCTGTCTACGGAAAAACCTGTCCTCTTCACCATTACACTACCTGACCGCACATCTCCAGCAACTATTCACCAAGCCATATCCTGTCCCCTCACTATAAACCTTGGAGGGCAGGGCTGGTGTCTATCTTAATCACGTCTCTGCCATCACAACAGAAAGGTGTCTCAGAGTGGCAGTTCACAAAAATGTTACTTAACATGTGACCGACTGTGCACCCAGTTCACTTGTTAGAAGGTAACCACGGAGTATCATTTTCATTTAGGCTATGACAGTATACACCAGCATCCAGACAATAAACCTGATACAATAAAAGATTTCTCCTTAAAAATGGAGAGGTGAATATTTGTCTAATATTAAATCGGAAATATCCTTTATAATCAAGGAATCCTGAGCAAATAATGTATAAAGAACCTCATACAAAATTTAACATAAATCTGTATTTTTCTTAGAGTCATCCTTCAGATTACCAAAGGGACCAAAAAAAACAATAAAAAGGTTGAGAATCCTTGATGCAATCCTATATCCGTCCCCTTTTGAAACTGAACAAATTAAAGGCATGAGAAAGTGGCTGACCCAGGGCCAAATGACCAATTAGGACAAAGGGAGCATAGGAAAGAAGATGTCAGCTCCCCCAAACTGTGGAATGGCTTAGAACATATTTCTAGTTTCTGAATTTGGATCGCTCATCCTTTAATACCAAGACCTAATATTAAATAATGCAAAACTAAAATAGAAAAAGCATTTGCCAAGTTAAAGTTACTCTCAATCCCAATCTTGTGGAATCTAATATTATTGTAACTGAAACATCTTCATAAACTTTTAAGCAAGCAATGCTGATAAGATGTATTCTTCTAGCGTTCTTTTTCTGTTTTACAAAAGGGCACCAGTCTGAAAACAAGCTGAAAATGATGGGCCGTTTAATGATCTGGCACCTGTATAAGTGGGGCAAACTCAAATAATGAGAAATCTGTGTTTGGTCTTTGTCTCAGGTCCCAACAGTGAGCTCCTAAAACCAAAGGAGTGTCTCGTTCATAACAAGCCCCTCTCTGCCATACCTGAGTCTGTGTCAATGAGGTGACTTTTGGAAAGCCTCAATAAAAATCCCAGAAGTATGGGATTCACAGAGCTTTTTGGCTGGTAAACCAGAACATCTCCCAAAGCACCACATGGCCAGAAACTCCAGTGCTCAAGACCCTTCCAGACCTCAGCCTGTGTAACTCTTCATCTGGCTATTCCTTTATATCTTTTAATATATTCTTTGTAATTAATGGGTAATCTGGTAAGTCATCTTTTTCCCCGAATTCTGTGAGCCATTCCAGCAAATGAATGAACTTAAGGAAGGGGTCATGGTTGTGGCCAAGTCGGGCAGCAGTTCGAGGTAAACCTGGGGGCCCACCATGTAACTATCATCTGAAGTGGTGGTGGGGGAGCACCGTGGGGAGTGCGTCTTGAGAAGGACTAAGCCTTTAACCTGTGGGATCTGAGTTAAATTGTAGGATACCCAGTTAGTAGGTGCAGGGAACTGCAGAACTGCCTGCTGTGAAAAAATCTGCACAACTGGTTTCAGAGTGTTATAAGAATGTGGTAGTAGTTGAGATTAGAGGAGGAAACAGAGATTTTTCTTTTCATAAGTCAAAGTACCAGACCATTGAATGTCCAAAAAAAACCTACAACTTCATCACGTGAGATTTTTAAACTACAGGCAGCAACAAAGGGTCGTGGTAAAATACGAAGCTGTGAAAGATGACAAGAGCGAGTGAAGCCATATTTAAATAGAGCCAGCGCAGCCATTTCAGAGGAACTGCTGTGCAGGCCTTGTTTTCTTTATCTTCCTAACTGGACCAAACCAGCAACATTCCAATAAATCAGTAAGAATGAAAATATCCTATGTGGACTGATGAAATTAAACTTTGCCAATGACTGAATCACTAACTAATCAATGAAGTACAAATTCAGCCATTTAAATCAAGCTAATCTAAATACCAACATAACCTTACCTCATGTAGCACCAATGAACTCTTCTTTAATACAACTTACCTCATATCTTCCTGCCCTTTTCCTATAAAAACCCTGAGCCCTTCTTCTGCAGAAAGGAACATTTTGGGGGCTTCTGCCTAAATCTGTACTCCCTGAATTACACTTACTTTGATCTCAAATAAATGCTTTTTGTTCAATTATTGCCTCCTAGACTTTCAGGTTGACAGAAGATAAAGAACCAAAGTTCAAATCCACTTTATGATTCCCTTATGGTAAGAACCAAAGGGAACCGCCTACAAACATGCACCAACAACAGGCATATACAAGAATGTTCTTGACAGTTTACTCCTAAAAGCCTAAACCTGGAAAGAACCCTAAGGTCTACCACAGGAAAAGAGGTCAACTGTTGTGTATTTCATATAATGAATGAAAACTAATGAACAAGTATCTCAAACAACATGAATGAATCTCACTGACATTACGTCGAGCAAAAGAAGTCAGACACAAAAGAGTACATAACTATATGGTTCCATTTATGTGAAGTTCTAAAATAAGCAAAAGTACAAATGATGAGTGAAATCACAATAGTGGTTATCTTGTTGGGAGTGGAGTGAAATGACCAGTGTGGCTGGGATGCTAGAAATGGTCTATATATTGATCTGGAAGGGGATCACCAAGATGAAAACGGTAACACACCTATATACATGTATCCAGCCACACACTTAAGATTTGTGCACATATATTAAATATTACAATTTTTATTATATTTATATTATGTTTATAAATATTATGTATAATAATTGTATATTTGTGTATGTTTTAATATGGTAAATGTTATGGTTAGCATTAATATTACATGTTAATTAATATATAAGCTAATTTAGATGTTAATTTATATATGTTCTAACTCAATTATCAAAGAACATTTGCTTAAACAAAAGTAATGGAAAAAATCCAACTCTGCCACTTATTAGCTGAGGTACCGAAGGCCAATGCGTAACTTCCCAGGCCTCAAATTCCTCTTCTCTAAAATGGAGATAAAGAGCCTCTATTCTCATCACGTTGTGGTAAAATAGTAAACAAGATAAAGATGGGATGCTTCGAAACACATAGGCTTTTATTATATCTTTCTAAATCATTATAACGGTTCCTAAAGATGTTTCTGCACTTATTTCTCTTCATTCCTATATTACAGAGGTAAGAAGTAGCCACTGAATGGGGGCTTCGGTTTTTTAAACCCCACCTTTTGGCCCACAAAACTTCCATAAAAATGGAATGAATATATTATTATGTTGCAACTAGAGATGCAACATAAATAAGAAAATGTGACCTGGGCTTCCTCAAACTCAGACCTACCGGAGATCTGAAAATGAAACAGCACTCATCCAGCTGCATCCAGCATTCAAAGTGCTATTGAGGAGTTGTCAGATACCTTGTTAGCAGTGGGTGCAAACGTGAGAAGTATCACACTGCTATTCTGCATGTTCTGACAAGACCAAGAAGAAACACAGTCCCCAAAGAATCAGAAAGCCCAGCGTGCAGCCTGATTAATCACCAGAGGAAAAAGCCCATATGGTGTAATGGTAGCGTGCTTCGTGAACACACAGGAAGAAATGTGTAGCTAGCAGTAACCAGAACAGAGGGTCAAGCAAGGGAGGCAAATGTGGGGAAGAGCAACTACTAAATCTCCCACTGCATATGCTTTCAGAAAATCAGGAGCCTTACCCTTCCAGACTGTTTTCACTTGGCTGCTAATTACAGGAGCTCCTTATGTGGCAGGGCATTTTGACCTGCATGGAGGCAAAGCCTGCAGATGCAGCTTTAATGATAGGGAGACGCGTTTGTTTTTATCAGAGTAGTTGGGATGTTTTACACGTATTTCCTGTGCAGTACAGATGCATACTGTTTCAGATTCACAGAGGCAAGAAGGAAGACAAGTAACATACACAGTGACTGAGGAAGAGGAGTATGTACAGAATGAAAGCGACACACAAGAACATAAGTCTGAGAAAATGAGGGATTATTTATCCTTCTACACTCAGAAGAGAAAACCCAAACTGAACGTTCTAGAACAAGGTAAGACTGTTTTGCTGTCTTCTTATTTTTAGAAGCCCCAGAGTTCAACTTCCAAAGGCAATCACGTTCACTTCACCATCTTCCAAATACATAGTCACATCCTCACCAAAGTTATCACTGCTATAAGAGGTAAATTAAACAGAAATATGTTATAATGAGTAATAAAAGAAGGCAACCGGGGAATTCACTGAGCCCAATTTAGTTATCAATTTCCCTTAAAGTTAAGCTAAATATAAAGAAAAGGCAATTAGGTACAAGCTTTTAGCACTGTGCTGAATTACGTTAATATTCATTCCTATCTAGTCAAGGCTACAAGAAATCTTGCTGTTGAATATTCTCAGTTTATTTGCAGTTTTATACTCCAATCTATTTACTCACAGGCATCTATGAACAAAACAGATCTGGATGAAGTGATTTTGCCTTTCTTTATGAGGAAAATCTCGCATATATAGATTTTTATTAGGACTTCACAGTATGGTTTTAGCAATACATGACTCAATTTATTTCTTGGTTGTAAAGTCAAGTCTTTGTAGCATATGGAAATCCTCGGGCGGGCGGAGAGTGCACAAAGGAATAAGGACATATTGGGTATGAAAACTCCCAAGGTTTCCAGAGCCACCCGTTTATGAAATCAGGATAAATTGCAAGAGGACCACAGAGACACTGTCCCCCAAAAGAATCCAAAGTTCCAGCTATCTTTGCCCTAGAGTTCAAGGGCCCTCAACACTGATGTATGGAACACTTGTTTTTGAAAATCCTGAAAAATCATTTCAAAAGTAGCCATGCTAAGGTTGAATCTTTTTTTTTTATACTTAACCTTATTTTCTAGGAGCTCTTCAAGTGTTTCAGTTTTGTGCAAATCATTCTTTTAGGCTTCTTTGTCATCAGAGGCAGTTTCCTCTTCAGAAGCTCCTTTCTTTTGTTCTTTACTCCAATGAATTCAGACTATTGCCTGGCTTTTATTTCTCTGCTGTAGTAAAACTCTATTGTCATGCAGTGGCAGACAATTTAAGCTAAGGTGACAATCATTTCAGAAAGTAAAGCAAACCGGCTTTCATAAACTCCTACCACACAACTAAATATGCCTTCTGCAGCAGCGGGAAAGGAAAACATGGCGACTGTCACTTTTAGCTTGGAATAAGATGACAAAGGAAGTTGGAAATGGTAGGTAAAAGCGGCTGGCATTTATAAGGCAATACCTAACCTAATTTCCCTTCATGATGTCTACAGAGCAACAATTCTCAAAGTATGGCCCAAGGACACCTGGATACTTTCAAGAGATGGAGTGGGAGTTTCCTTGAAACTACATGATTTGGAACATCACAACGGACTGAATGAAAAGCAGTTATGAAAATCTAGCTGTTTTCTGTTGAACCAGACATTAAAGAGATTTGCAATACCACTCTTCCCACTAACATTTCTTGTTTTGGAAAAAGTTACTTTTCATTAAAGTGTTATGTTAGCATGCTATGTTTTATTAGTGTTATTTTTAATTAACCAATAGTTTTTAAATATCTCCGTTTAAAATTTTAATAGCGGAAGTATCAACAGATATAACCCACACAAACAAAAGCTCTTAGGCATCCTCCTTAATTTTTAAGAATGTAAAGGAGACCTGAGATTAAAAGCTTTGAGAACCACTACTATAGAGAAAAGATCAGCAGGTTACATCCCATGGGCCAAATCCAACCTGCCTGGTTTTATAAGCAAGGTTTTACTGGCACACAGCTAACGTCTGTTTACACATTGCATATGAGCCAAATCCACCCTGTTTTTATTTTTTATCAATAAAATTTTACTAGAACACAGTCACACCCACTCATTTATATGTCATCTATGGCTGCTTTCCTGCTATATAAGGGCAGAGTTGAGTAAGCTGTGACAGAGACAGCATGGACCTGCAAAGCCTAAAATATTCACTATCTTCCCCTTTATAGAAAATGAGAATGATGATGATAATGACCAATCTTAACTGAGCATCTCTCATGAGCCAGACACTGTGCCATGAGCACTTTACATAAATTGAATCAATCTTCTCAGTAATCCCTGAAGGTGACCCTATCATCGTCTTCATTATATAGAGGAAAAATTTTAAGCTCAAAGTTTAAGGGACTTGTAGATTACAAGGCTATCTCAGTGGATCAGGCAGCATTCAAACCCAGGTCTGAGTACAGGATCAACCATGACCTGACTGAAACATGAAAAACATGCTAACTTTCCAAGGGATCGCCAGGAAAAAAAGATATATAAAAACCTTACTGCTGGCTGCCCTACACTGGCAAAGCCAGAAAAGCTCTTTCTCCATTGAAGAAACCACAGGACTCCAGTTATCTCCACCTCAGACTAGTTCTCAGGTTAGTTTCCTACTCATCCGTGCACCTAACCCACCAACTGGGTCATTCCCTACTCTATTCAAACACCACTTAGTGTCAGATTTTGTTGCATCTTCTCCCTCCCCATCCCCCAACACACATACCTTTAATACCTTTGTTCTGTAGCAGATTATAGTTTTGTCTCTTTTATTGGAGTATTTGAGCATACTTTTCTAGAGCAAGGACTCAATCATCTTTCAGTGCTCATTAGCACCCAACTCCAGCCACCTAATGGGCAGAAAATGTCTGCCGAATCTACGAGATCATAATGGTTTAGTCAGAACAGATTATCTGGGCATTTACCATAAGAGTTCAGAGTATATTAGCAAATATATATATAAAGAGAGAGAGAGCGTGCGTGAGCGAGCGCCAAATTTAAAAACATCTCCTAGATAATAAGTAGAAGCATTTGAATATTTTCTAACATAAAATATATTTTTCCCATCATAAAACCTAATGGAAACATAAAAATCATTTATTCTAAGAAGTTTTAGACAGGTATTAAATTCAAAATTTCTCATCTGTTAAACATTTATACATCTTGCTAAATAGTTGGATGTTATTATGCCTACTTCTCCATAAAACTAAATTGTCTGATGTAATAAATGGGAAAACTGCATTTTTAATATTCTCCCATTCTTAATCTTTTTTTCATTTTTGTTCCAAGGAATAGCAACCAATTAATAAAATGTCTTGGTTTTACATCATATTCAATTGCTATAAAAACAACGGTTAATAATAAGGCTGAGAAGTACATGAATAAAATGTACAACATACTAAAAAGTTTCCTATGTGCTTACATAGAAGTAGCTAACTTTTGCATGAATTTTTCACTTCTGATCACTTCCACAGTATAATATGTAGTAACAGCAGGTAATAGCTATCAAACAACATGTGCCACAAACTGTAGCTAGGTTATTTTTGTACACTCTTTCACTTAATACTCACATTAATTGTATGGAGCCAAGTACTTTTGTTATTCACATTTTACAGCTAAATAGCTGAATATCCCTAGCTGAAAGTTTAATACAAAGATGTATTACTACTGCGTTGTAAAATGGAGACTTGAACACTGGGCTGTCACTATGTACATCTCTACTCCATGTCTTATAAATTGCCAATTTCTATGTTTCAAATTTTTAAAAATGTTATCTGAAACTTAGGTGCAAAACTTTTCATCATACCATTAACTGGCACCACACATACTAAGGCGCAGCTGAATCCTCAAAGAGGAGAAGACACATGGTAGTAGAAGAAAAGTCATTACTTATCATATATTATTCACAGTTTAGCACTGGAATGTACAAAAGAATAATAAAAGTAAATACAGCATGAAATGTTCATTCTTCATACCTTGTGTCCTGTCCATAACCTAAAATCTATTTATCTTCAACTTGTGTATAATGTAACGTCCCCTGTCTATGCCCCCATCGATAAGTTATGAGTCAGGGTTCAACCTAAGTCCTCTTAATGTGACTCCACTAAACCTACCAGCTCTTAGGAAAACCCTATCTGCCCTCCTAATATTAAAATTTTATTGAAACATTCAATGTTATATCTGCTCTTGGTGGGACCCCAATGGTGACCTCAGGCAAAGCACTGTCTGCACTAATCTTGTCGGGATATTTTCCAGAATTTTTAACATACAAACACATGCTCCTCATACGAGAATAGGACAACGCATAGGTCCAAATGAAACACGATAGTCACCCTTTGTCCTCTTCCACCTAATACTGCTTCACGTCTCTGAGGAAACATAGTTTTGTTTAAAGCTTTTTTGTCATTTTTCTAAGTGAATACTCATACAGTCACAGAAATACACATACCTAATAGACTGGTCCTTACACTTCTTTCAAAAACACAAATAGGATCGCACTCCATATCGCTCGCAACTTGCTTTTACCATCCAACAATATAGTGAACATTTTTTCATATTGATATACGTAGATTTATGTCATTTGAGGAGACCTAATAGTCCACATTTTTGCTGTGCCATTTTTTACTTAACCATTTCTCTATTGACAGATAATATGATTTTATATTACCTATGTAAAAACACAGCAATTCTCTCCAAAACTCCATCATTTTCATCTGAGAGATGTAAAGAAAATCTAATGTGTCTTTCAAGGAAAACAGCGCTGAGATCTAAAACTGCCTGGCATTGAGTGTATTATTCTATTAATTTCCTTGGGAAAAAAAATAAAAAGTAAAAACACACTCTCTAGCAAAAGCCTGACACCAACTCAAAAGGCCAACAGTAGATTGCTGTTATTCAAAGAGCTCTGTTCTGGTCAAATAGTTAGGAGGGCACGTCAAAGAGAACAGGAGTCAACTACCAGAAACCATCCTGAATGGTTTTTTCGTAGGATGTGGAATCTGTAAATGGCACAATGCTGGCCTTAATGTGTGATGATGGAGAAGGAGGATGAATTTATCCCTTGACGGATCTTCAGGGTAAAAACACATTGAGGGTTTTAGGATTCCAGGCTTTTCCTGATTTTGTGTGTGTCTGTTCAACCTGCCTTCGACTCTTTGGCACATTGCCTCTATTTTGCATGTATCAGCTGTCAAAGAGATGGAAAACAAGGCAGACAGGGACCTGAAACAGATGTTGTAGATAACACATGTCACCGTCAAGCATGGAGACAATTAAGTATTTGCCTTTTGTCCCGTAGAGACTTAGTTAACAGGTTACCCTGAAACAAACACTCAGAAAGGGATCTGACTCTGCCCCTGAATGGGTCTCTGCCATCTCACACTCTCTCTCGTCTTGGGTTTGGTGGCCTTGAAGAACCAGAAAGCCCCTGCACTTCCAAGAAGTGATAGCGACCACTGAGAATCACTGTTGTTTGCATTCTAAGCCATCTGCTCTGCACAATGAGAGCGGGTGAAGTTGTCACAACAAGTGAGGTCCACTGCCTGGAGATAATGCCAGAACGAAGTCTGGCAAAGCTCTCTCTCATCACCTAATCCAGGGGAGGGCTTGGACAGAACCCAGAGGAAGGAGAAAAAATGGAAGCTGAACAGTAGTATGGGAAGAACAATGAGACTTGCTGAAAGGTTTGCCCCTTTGCCTGACGGACAGTCCTTCCACTGATGGGCTTTCACTCCAAGGCACTTGAGAGGAACAGTTTCTAACTCTACTAAAGCTTAGTGGCTGGAGAATTTTCAGACACAAACTGAGATTCCCAAAACGCTTCCAGTATAAGATAAAACAAAGCTGGTTCATTCCTCAATTTGTCTGATGGAATAAGCACACTCTAAAATGAGACAGACTTCTATTTTGTCATCATTATGATTATTCATACCAATTTGTTCTCCTCCATTTCTTGAGAAAATTATTCACCATCGATAAAAAGAAAGACTAGAATTTCTGACGCTACTTTCACCTGCACTACATAGAAATGTCCCTGAGAGATGCAGATCTGATACAAATCAGTGCCTGCAATTCACATTTGTCCCTGCTGCTTCAGCTTTGGTGTACAAATTTCCAAGCACACCATAGTGCTTAGCATCCGGTAACAGATTAGGTCTTCCCAGCTGGACAGCCACATCAGCCTCACGCTTTGTCTCGCTCAGCTCCAGCTGCCCTAGAAGAGGATGATTACCTATTTTATTTGAGGTGCTGTCCCGAGGCCCCCACCAAAGTGATTTTCGTATATGCCACAGTCTGCATTTTAAGTCAAACCATCAAAATTATGCATCTAGTCTTATCGAAAATCCTAGAGTTTTTGTAAATCCAATAAACATACAATCATGGGTGTACACCTCTGTAAAAGTATATATATAGTTTCAACTCTTTATTACAGGTGACAACAGGGGAGCAGTTATATGAATCTTTGCCCCAAATAAGTGATTCCGATCACCAAATCACTTCTGGCTGGCATCAGGGATCTCTGTCAGTCCCAAATATAAATTGTAAAATGTTCTCCTTAGGCAAATGGTAAATATAATTTTTATTCCTAGAAATAAAACCCAGAGTGATGGATTACTATGGTAAAAGGAGTCCTCAAACAGAAGTCAGGATGCCTGGGCTAAGGAAGATCTGATTCTCCAGCACTAAACTCCTTAACTAACTGCAGGTCCAAGGCCAAACTTCAACCTCTGGCGCTCTCCGTAAAGTGAAAGTTTACACCAGACAAGTTAGGATAGTGTCTCTGATGCACTGAGAAGAGAGGCTGGACAGTCCACAAATTCAGCAGGCAAGTCAAGGCACACCAAGCCTATCTAAGATCCTGCCGCTGACAAGCCTTACACAAAGATAACCTAGAAAAGGAAAGCTAGATATGGCAATGGTTACCATATACCAGACAATGACCCAGAAACAGGAAAAGGACATGGAATTTAAAGTAGTAGCTGACGAGGGCAGTAACAACGGAATTTTGCTCACAAGCGTTAAATCATTTGGTATAAAAAACATACAAGGGGGGAGGATGGACATAGGCTCCTTTCTTTTGCTCAGAGTTGCCACATCCCACTCAGTGAGGAGCCAGATTAGACCGCTCCAGTCCACCAAAGAGCTCCCGGACCAGGGAAATGCTAAGAGCCTTCCCGCGGTGCAGCTAATCACCGACAAAGCTCAAGACTAGCTTCCTCAGCTGGTGGCCTCTGAGTCTCTGGAAAGACACAGACCAGGAAAGAGGGCCTGTGATGAGCTCATGCTTTATCTAGCTCTAATTCCTCAAAGATCCCCAGCTGGGATGACAAATGCCTAGATACAGAGTCTTGACTGCCACTTGGGAATCTGCTTCCTAGGATGGTCAGCACGCCGGTTTTTTTTTTTGGCTTGAGGACAGAAAACAGTTTTCCAGGGCAACACTGGTCTATATCCTGGTCCCTGCCTAATCCCCTGTAAATAATATAAATCTGGCTGGAAACAAGGATTACTCCAGGGGAGGCCTCTCTCTCTGGAGACAACATCCCTACCAGGCAACACACCTTCCCTGACAACCACTTCAATAGGCCAAAGTAGAGAAGGGGATGTCAGCCACCGCTCAGGAAGGTCAGACACCCTTAGAAGAAGGGGCTCAGTGGGCATATCGCTAAACCATATAATTACGAAGGAGCTGTGCCAAGAAGCTGCTTGCAAAAGCCTGGTGGTACCCGAGTCCACTTCTGGAAGCTCTTCTGAGTTTCCCACACCCCTATCGACATAATGGCATGTGATTTAAACTGTCTCGTTCTGCTAGCCCTTTAACAGACACAGAAACAAACAAAAAGAAAAGTCGTAATCTTACCATGAAGCTGTCACATTTTGAGGGCTATTTAACAAATTGATTCCCGAAAAGGAGCAGGTATTGTTGCATATTATATGCCACCCCCGCAAATGTTTCTCTAAGTGAATGCAATTTGGCCTATAAAGAATTTGTCTAATGTGTTAATAAAAAGATTTCTATGACCGAAGAAGCTACAAAATCCTACTTAAGAAATAATTCACGCTTTCCTAACTTCTCATTCTTTTTCAGATTTTTGTATAAATATGACAGTTAACAGTTTCATTTTCTTTCCACTGCAATCACTTTGTTTGAGAGAAGAAAGGAACATCTGACCAGTAGCTTCCAAAAGGGTCCCAGAGCCACATTTAGTCAGGTCAGGCCAGGTCTCCTGATGTCCAGCTCCAGAGTCCACTAAAGACCTTGATGAATACATCTGGACGGTGGACTCCACTGCACTGCCCACAAGAATCATTAATCTCGTTACATAAATAAATGTTGGCTGTCACCCTGAACAGAGCTAACACAGAGAGCACATGTGCCCTCTACCGCAAATCTGGGTTTGTAGGTGCCCTGGGGAGTAGCTAAGTACCAATCTGAGGTGCCACTGAAGGCCCCTATAGCAAATTCTAGATAAGCCAGATAATAAGATTTTCAAGTCAAACTATTTCCAACATTTCCTCCAAATTAGTGACTATTTCCTTGGTGTTTTCTTCTCAACAAGAAATAAACAGATGTTTTATTTCAATGTAGGTATTGTCTAACTAGTAAACTTTATATCATCTCTTCTTCCTGCTCCTAATGGCCAACTTGTAATTCATTTTTGGTTAGTTGGTTTGAGGGGATTACTTTATTGAATTTTCTGAACTGCTAATACGTGCAAAGGTATAGAAGGTGGACAGTGAAAATTACATCTTCTCTCACCTCCTTCTGAAACCATCAGGCCATCAGATTGTTTCCGATCCTTCCCAAATCCAAACACTGCTGTAATGAACAGCCCTGACATAAGTCATTCCGCACTTGTGGAAGTTCACAGGGACCTGAGGATGGCGCTGCAGGATCAAAGGGTATACACATGCATAACTGTGACACACAGCCTAATACTTTCACATAAGTTGTACCAATTTCAAGTCCTCAAGAGTGATGACTAAAATAAACAATTCCCCATAGCCTCACCAAATATTTACAGCACAGACCAATTCTAAAAGGCCATTAACACTGGTACCTTAAATAATGGGAGGTATCAGGGGGCTGGTGTGGGCCAAATCCTTCTTCCACTGGATCCCTAGCTCCCCCTCTATCTGCCTCATGGTAGCAAAACAATTAAGATTATAGGCTTAGTCAGCTGAAAAGCTGACGTCCCATTTCTGTCACTCCTGAACTGAGTGGCCCTGGACAGTCTTAACATCTAAGTTCTCTAAAGCTCAGTTTCCTCATCCTTAAAGTGGACTGCATGCATGCATTCTTCTACTGAACAAAAACAAGCTAGTCCGTCCGCATGCCAGAATGCAGAGGTATTAACTGAGATAATAACCACAATGGCACAGCCCCATGAATATTCAGCAAACATTCGCAATGTCCGCATTCCCAATCACAAGCCCACAAGAGGTAAGTAATCTTTCCCAGGCCAAATAGGAGGTCATGGCAATAAGAGACCTGACACCTGTAAGCTGGGCTTCTATGAAATGCCCTCCTCTGGCCCGCTGGTGTGTTGGCAGCCAATTAGGCAAGGCCCACGCGCTGGTGGGGGAGCTAAGGTATACACATTTTTTTATAAAATGCTGTGAAGGAAATAAACAAGATATAAAATAAGAAGGGACCTGCATCAGACCTGCAGCATACTCTGAGGTTCTCCCTGTCCAGTCCTGCCTCGTCCTGCTTTACCTATCACAGGCATTAACCCTCAACAAACTCCTTGTACTTCTAACTTGACATCTGCACCCCTGAACCGACACGGATAGGGTACCCTTTCGGGATCACAAAGGGCACTCTTAACCCTAACGAAACACTCGTCACTTCCCTCATCAGACCTTCTTTACTAAGCAACTTAACCTGCCCTCCACAACAGGGCCTAGTGTAACTCTTCTCCATCAGCGCTCCTGTTTGTATCTACCACCTTCCCTGTCTTGCACACTTTCTGCCTCCACTGGTTAATTCCAAATTCTCAGTAAGTACACAACTCTTCACAGGCACTGTCCTATTTAGTCTTCCTAACTGTTATTTTATGCGATAGGTGGATAGTCATATTTAAAGGAGAGGAGGCAGAGGGAGAGAGAAAAACAGATATCATCTCCAAGAGACTAGACTTAGGTTAAATAACTGGTTCCAAGGTCAGTCAATGGCAAGGAAAGGAATTAATAGCCAAGTGCCTCTGATTATCACACATCATGTTCACCGCCCTATATTGATTCTTTCAGAACCTGGAACCCAAACTCAACTACTCCAGGAAACCTTCTCCAATAAACTACAAAACTTGAATCTCCTAGTCTCTTGGAATCTTATAGGTAAGCTTTCATCTGTATTAATCCACATTCCTTGACCCTTGATTTTGAACTGTTCTAAGTGATTTCACATGGCCTAAATTTGGCTCCCAAAAGAAGATGTAAATGCCCCAGGATCAAAGGCCACCAATTTTATGTCTTTTACTATTTCCCACAGCACTTGGGTGAGACTTGCCACCCTACCAACCACACCAAGTTCGGGAGGTCCTGTCACATGCTGAGAGCACCCCTCTGGGCTTGGTACATGTTCTCTGTGTTCCTCCCAGTATGACTGGCATGTGGCAAATATTGACTCAGAGAAAACCCACATTAAAATGACCACATTTCTGTAGGGCCTTAAATGTTACAATCGAGGCACTCAAAGGAAAAACAAAATGTACACTCACTTTTAAAGAACAGCTGACCACTCCTGAAAGAACACACAGAGGCAAATACATGCATCCAGACAACACATCCTGCAGAAGAGCTAGCCAGTGTACTAGTGTACTAACCAGGAAACAGCAGGTAAAACACGCCCCCGCCCCCACCACCACACACACCCCCAGGTGTGAAACAGGAGACACTGTGATTGCCTCACAACCCAGAGAGCACACTTTTTGCTTGAGCTACTCTGAAAAACACAGAAAACATCTCTGTTCACTTCCGGAAACAAAGGAGAAAATAGCGGCAAATGGAGGCATGAGCTGTTTTGTCTCCAGGGAACCTCAAACTAGTGTGCAACCAACTACAAGGCCATGTTACGTCCTGCTTGCTGGTACCGCAGAGCTGCTTTATCCGAACCACAAATGAAGTTACACATTTCTAAATGTTACCAATATAGCAACACATTCTAATCACGGCTCCAAGATAATAATCACGTAATTTCTACTTTGTGCATAAAGGCTATTATTAAATGCCTAGACTCAAATGGGAAGTCTCTTTTATAACTAAATTTACCGTGTTTTTAAAATGTGGGCTTATTTGCTCTTCGCCTAATGCCAAACTGTAGCCTCATGTCTTTCACCGATGTTTTTCAAGAAGGCTTCCAAAATTGAAGTTAGGGTTAAGTCCAGAGAGGGCTGCACCGGCACGACTTGTGAGAACTAAATATAACAGATGGGAGAAGGGAACACTATGTCCTATGAAAAGGAAAACAATTCAGAGGGATTTCCAGTTTAGTTTGGCTACTGAAACCATGGTTTTAGAAAAGGCCACAAATTCAAAAGTACTCCTGAGACAGCCAAATAACCCCAAGGATAAAGGAGCTGTTAAGTGTCATTTGCAGAGGAGGATTTGGATATCTGGTTAACCAAATAGTATGGGAACCACACATTTCCTAAAAGGGGGAAAAAAATATATCCTCGACATAGAATTGAAAATTATAGTTCCACGGAGAATTGACTACTAATTCTAAGCCAATCCATAGCAACAGCTGTTACCACTGCTTCATTTGCATATAACCCATTCAGAAAATTGTCTTCGGCCTGAGCAACTGATGCCATTCTCATTCTGCCATGGCCTTGCCCAGGGTTTCCAGGTTGGGCTGCTGTCAATTATCAGCCCAGCTGTCTGCAGCCATTGTGCTGATCTTTAGAGGCTGACTTTTGCAATGCTGACTGCAAATTGCAAAGAGCAATTCAACTTTACGGGAAATAAAACCACCTCGATGGCTCCGTAATGATTCACTCTTCAGCCCAGGTGTGCCATCCCTGTAATTAGTCAGCAAGACACCTTGAGCTTTGTTAGACCTAAAAACAAATCCATTTAACTGTCATAGAGGAGCTATTCCTGCCACATGGAAAATTAAGTAAAGAGGAGAGAAAAAAAAGCGTTCCACTTAAAGACAATTTGGCTAACAGATCACATATGTTCAGTTTTGTCTTCCTCTTGCCTTTTTTCGGTTTTAAATTTTATTACCCTGGGGCATTTGCACCAAACAGAATCTTCTTTCGTTGCTTAGAAATTAATCCACCCCTGCTGTTTATCCCTCATAAGAGTCATAATCCTCCGTTTGTGACATCACAATTAGCCACTTGTGGTGATGATTATAATGTCATGAACAAAGGATTATGACTGGGAGTTGGAAGTGAAACAGCAGGAGCATTAACTGCTGAGCAAAGAAGTTCCTCTTTTCAAATAACCAGACCAAGCAATCAAGAATTGGAGGCTGGGAAAGGAGAGAAGGATGGGGCAACTCTCTGATGGAGAGAAATCTATCCACCTTTTGATGAGAAGCACTAAGAGAACTGAACCGGTAGTTTACCTGGAGAATAAGTACAGAACATCTACCACCTACATGTTTTTCTCACCAGCCCCCTTATAAAAAAAATATATATGTTAAATAGTACAAAGAATTCCTATATATCTTTCACCCATATTCATCACTGTCACCATTTAGTCATATTTGCTTTATAATTCTCTATACACATATTTTTTCCTCAACCATGTGAGACTAAGTTGCAGGCATTATGCCCCTTCCGCCCCAAATACTTAAGCAAACTTCTTAAGAACAAGGATATTCTTTTACATAACTATAGTGTATTATCAAATTCAGGAAATTTAACATTGCTGTAATATGATCAAATTAACAGATCATATTTGAATTTCACCAAGCATCCCAAAAATTTCTTTGCCATTTGTTTTCATTACTAGCTCACTTTACACTAATCAAGAAAATGAAGCCAACAGCTTTTATCGACTCTCCTCAATGGTCAACAAGATTACTAATCCAAAACTGAAGATATTCAAAAATTTTAAATAAAGAGTAGGAAAAAATCATAAGAGCTATCATTTATTTGGTACTTACTATGTTCTCAACAAGCATTTTACATGAATTATCTCATTTAAACCTCATAAAAACTCGACGGGGTGTGAGTCCTTCTAATCCACCTTTTATAAAAGAAGAATGAAAAACCATCCTCCCAGAATGAAGCATATACTGGAAACTACAAGGTGAAGCATATATTGGAAACTACAAGGTGAAACACACATCCTAGACTTCTCCCTGTAACCATGCTTCCTCAAAAGAACTAAATTCAAGCTGGTCCTAGCAGGCAGCCTGACAGGAATAGATTACCCAGATCCAGTCAACCTTCAGGACAAACTACAAAGCAGATCAATACTCCATTGTAAATGAGGACTGCAATTAAGAATGCAGATTACAGGGTCACAGTTGACTGTAATGTTTCAGCATTTGATCACTACAGAATATTCCAATACATGTCCTGCCCTCTGAGCAAGTTTTATGGTTGGTTGTACAATGGGCAGCTTCTGTAGCATTATTAACTGCCTATTTAACAGATCCAGGAATGCCATTTATTCTAAACACAGAGTGAATGTTTTAAAAGCAAGAAAAGCAGCTTTTCACAGGCTAAAAGCTTTTAGGATGGGATGGACCTTAAATTGCCTATTTCACAGACACAAAAATGGCTCCAAGGGAAGCTTGGACATTATTACATTTTTTCAGGAGAACATAAAGATATAATATTAACTCAATCTGACTCAAAACCAAAGCTATTCATCTAAACTAGTTGTGGAAAGGAACAAAAATCCATGACCTAGAAGCCACGACCGCATTTGAAAGTAATTTCTATACCACTCTTATTTCCCATTAAGCACATCCCATGGTGCAACTGACATATATCACGTACAGATTTCCATCACCCAGAAAGCTACAGTGTAGACACCAAACATCAACCGGATACCAATAGTTATTCTGTTGCATCATCTACCCCTAGTCATCCCCACCCAGCAAACTATGATCTTTATGATCAGAATAGCCACAGGAAAGGTTTGCTCACAATATATCCCCACGGCCCATACCAGAAGCTATCATCGTGTCTTGCTACTCTCCAACCCCTTTTATCAGTTGTGGTTTTTTTTAAATAATAAAGAAATTCTTTCAAAAGCAACCAACAGATCACCTACATATTCTGCCTGCCTTCACAGTATTCATTATAAAGCTGAGTAATAGCCAACATTTTAAAATTGGGACATTCACCAAAAAATCCATATCTCTGGCTTCTCTCGAGACTCATTTTTGGCAATAGTGGGTGTACACTCACCCAAGGCACTGCTGGTGGGTCAGATAGCCAACCACCCACTGAGATCAAGGCCCACCCACCCCCCCATCCCTACCCACTCTGTTTCACTCACCACCACTCACTCATTCCTATGGTGTCCTCATAATTAACTATCTAAAACAGGACACTTTTGAGAGTGAAGGGGCGGCACCGTTAATCATTACACTAGGACAAACTGGCATTAACAGGACATACGGTCATCCTACTTGGGTTACCAGCGTTGACTCCAGCTTCGAATCTCTACAAGTCTGTCTTTGATCTTTTCTAACCCAACTGCTTTGGTTTGCTGTGCTCATCAGTTTTGCCTTGGGATTGAAAGGCTGGGAAATTTTAATGTCTAATTAGTAAATCGCTTAAGGGGACAATCGAAATTGAGAAAGAAAAAAATGTTCCAGTAGCGGGGCAGTTAAGGAAAAGTGGGACAAACTGAAGGGGGCAAGGTCTCAGGGATTTTACTTCTCCTGGGGATCATCCTTAACTTCCCATAGAATTTCATTAAACCTTGTGAACCCTCTAATCACTGGAGGTTTTATTAGCTGGAATCTAATGAGGAGACCTTGAGACCATACTGTTAAGGTTTTTCAAGTGCTTACCAGTGTCACAGGGGCCTGGCTGGTGGTAGGGGTGCTAAATTTCTGGTACCTTTTAAGAAAAAAATGATACAACCTCCTCTGAAACTGAGCAACTACTCAAAAACCTAGCATGCATTCTGTCCTCCTGATGAGCTGTCAAGATTTCCTTTTAAAATGAACCCAGTGTGTAGTTGGGCTCGTTGCCAAATGTGGCAGCCATTAGTTTGAAAACAGTTTGAAATGCTCATGCTTTGGAATCATATAATCGAAATCAATTAATGTACCATTTGGGACTTTGTATATACATCCAAATCTCAGGCAGCAAGCTTTCCAAACTACCCAGTTTGACTATGGGACAGTCTTGCACTGTTTCCATCAGTCTCTCCAATTACATCAGGATGGTTCCATGTGAATATTCTCTCCTCTTCTTCAAATAAACTTATTAGGTATGACCGTCTTCACTTAAGAAAAATAAAAACAAAAACCCCTACTCCAGAAAAGTTTAAGAAAAAAATAAAAAAAAAAAAATGATCTAATACAGAGATCCTTAGGAGGGGTGGGCATTCATAGGCATCCCAAAATTCAGGGGTGGGGATGCAATGAAAAGTGTATTGGTTATTAAAAACACTTTTTCTCTAAAAAAACTTTTAAAGAACAAAAAGAAAGTTGCAGTCAATCAACAAATAGAAAATGGACAGGTTTGGGGTTATTTTTAATAGTTATCGAAACAGGACATGGTTATACTAGGATTGTGAAATAGCTGAGGTGGTTCTTTCCTAGAAAGGTGGATGCCACGCTGGGAAACCTGGAAGCCAGGATGGGAAATTCACTTTGGGTTCTCAGTCAGTAAACTCCGTTCATCAGAGAGGTGACCATCCTGCCAAGTGATGTTTCAAGCTAGAGAGGTCAAGATATAAAGACAGAGGGAAAAGCTACGATGGACTGCACTTCTTTTGAAACAAGAAAGGGGATGAAGGGAAATACCGACAGGTTGTACCTAGCAATTCCAAGCCCACCTGCTCCTCCCTGTTCTTGACGCCCTCTCCGTGTTCACATGCAATATTATTTGTAAAGACTAGACCACTAAGCAGACGTTTTAAAACACACGTTGGCCATTTCTTTCCTGGGCCAACATAACCATCTATCCCTTTCTTGATTTTTAAAAATTCATAAGGCCACCCCTTCAGGTATTCCAAATGGTTTCCTCAGCTGCTGGTTTTCATGTGTCTTTCAAAAGGACGATCATTATACATCCATCATCTACTTCCTTTTGGCTTGCGGAGGACACTCACACCCAGGCCTTTGACTTACTCACAAGACTGCAACTGGAAGCTGCCGGAGTTAAGCCCACGTAGCCCAGCCACAGTCCTTCTTCCCACTTGGCCTAGACCATCATCTCATGATGATATAGCATCTGAATTTGCTCAGCATCAAGGCTCTGGTCCGGTTCTGCACACACCATGTTGTGTTTCCAAGTAGCTTTCATAAATTTTAGTTCATGAGGAAGAGCGCACAGAAGCTACCTCTCAAGGCTCTACCGGGCATTTCTTTCCCTTCCTTCACAGTCCCGGCCCAATAATCCCAAGCACTCTTTATAACTGACTCATGCTCTAGGTGTCCCACATCAAAGAAGGCTGCCAGTTTCCAAACACTGCTAACTTAAAAAATATATATATATATCAAATTAGAAAGCTACTCTACTGCTCTGGGACCCTGCACATTAGAAATTTCATTGATTCCAAATCAAATCAAGAGGGACTGAAAATGGAAAGTCAGTAAAATATAGACAGATCTATGGATATAAAAGCAACTTTTAGACACATAACAATAGGCAGATTTTAATCACAGGCCTTTATCTAGGGCTTTCCGTTTGCGTATGTTATAATTAATAAATAAATATACATCTACCAAAAATTCACCAATGATCCATTGGGATCTCGAGCCAAGGTAGTCAATGGGTTGACTATAGTGTCCAAAAATCTAAAGCCAGCAATGTGATCTTTACCAACAAGTTACTTTATCTCTCTAGGTCTCATTTCCTCACTTTTAAAATAGGAAGAACGGTAGAAACTGCCTCCGAAGGCTGCGGTAAAGATTCAATCAGATAAAGTAGAGAGCAGGTGTCAGTACTGAACCTGTCCTAGACTTATACACTCATGGACGAGGTAGTAATTAACATTAACGGATTCTTATAAGCCAGGTAGTGATTAACATTAAATGTGTTCTTCTTGCCCAAATTAACTTGAGGTTCATGGAACAGATGATATTCCTCACTCAAGATTCTCAATCTAATGAACTGTGGAGGCAGATAAGAACTGTGATCCGTGTTCACAGTTACCCAGTCTCTGTCTGGCTCCACTGCCCCCTGACCAGTGGAAGACCTGGAAGAGCCCTCAGTTGAGAAACAGGAGGGACAGGAATCAGCAGCATAGGATGAATGAATAACAATGACAGACCACTATCCAATGACATGAACTATGCAATCTCCATGTACACAATAGTATTTCCATAAGAGTCAACGCAACTGTGTCAAACAGAAAATATATCGAGGCACTAAGATATTTGGCAATAAAAATTATTTGGTGGACTAAAGTGTGTGTGTGTGTGTGTGTGTGTGTGTGTGTGTGTGTGTGTGAGAGAGAGAGAGAGAGAGAGAGAATGAGAGAGAGAGAGACAGAGAGAGAGAAACTGTACGATTCACTTGAATTACAACTCAGCATTCAGAGAACACACTCTTTTAACAGACTTTAATAACTTTTCTAATTAAAGATTTCTAGTTCTCATTTAATCAGTTATCATAATTCGAAATTCCTTGTTGAATCATGGAAAAAAAAAATTTAAACGACAATGTCTTAAGATGATGACCAAACAAGTTTGTATCCATTTGCAAGAATGGTCTAAAACACTTAGAGCAGAGGTATCCAATAATAGTGTCTTGGTTAAATTACAGCATTCTACAAAATATGGCCATGCTACAACGGCATGACATGTGATGCCTAGGAATGATTACACCAGTGTCAATCTGTAGGCTTAGAAAGATGTTTGATTAAATGACACACATATAAAAAAATTTTATTAAGGTAAATTCAAAATTCAAAAGCAAGAGTATAGTGAACCCTCGTGTACATACTACCCAGCAAACACTATTCAAAATTTAAGGCTAAATCTTATTTAGGCTCAAACACTAGCTATACCTTTGCCTCGCCCCTCAATTATAGCCCCACCGTATCAATCACGATATTCTATTAAATAGGATATAAGACTGCCTGTAAAACATAATCCTGTTTTTTTAAAAAAAGCCAAAAGTATGTACGCACCAGAAAAAAGTCTATACACCTAAAAGGTAACAGCAATGTCTGTGGGTGATGAGCATACAGGGGTATATTTTAGGTTGATGTGTTTTTAATCAACTATTTCTACAATGAACCAATCATACATTACTTGCATTATAAAGACAAATGAGCAGGTAGAGAGGACAAAATGGGTAAAGGGAGTCAAATATATGGTAACAGAAGGAAACTAGACTTTGAGTGGTAAGCATGCAATAAAAGATACAGATGTTGAATTATAATGTTGTACACCTGAAATTTATATGTTATTAACGAATGTTATCCCAATAATTTAACTTAAAAAAAGAAAGAGCTTTTATAAATTTTTCTGAAAAAAAAATAATAATTACATCAAACTCACTCTGTCCTTAAAAATATTTTGGTACCAAAAATGAAACAATCTCAAGTTATTTTTACTAAAAATATTCAAATTTACTGCTAAATGTAATTTTTCTATTTTCTGTATTTTCCTAAACTTTACTATTCTATATTAGTTCCCTATCCCCCCTCAAAAAAAGATCCAAGTCAACAACATAAAGGTATGAGAAAAAAAATTGTACACACACACATACGTACATGCAGATGTAAAGTTTGTATAAAGAACACTGCTTGCTATACATCACGTGCCAGTTCTTACTAGAAAAGAAATCATTATTCAAAAAATGTTAAGAGCTGATGCAAATTTATAGGGCACCAATGCTGAGTGACAGACATCTGTGGTAGGGTAATGCTAGGCTGTTTCTTGCTTTGTTGATTCAACAATCAGCACTGAATGTCTTCTGTTCTAATTTATTTTAACTTCTGCTTAATTAAATGCATAAAAGAACTAATGTGTTAGATTTGGGGATTTAAAATGACTTTCACCCAGCTGTTTTTAAACACACTAGGAAATTTCTTGAATATAATTGTTCTTTTAGAGGCAAAAAAGCAGACTGTAACCATGACATTCACACAGAGGGGAATTATCACCCAGTGACACTATCTTACAACTTATAAACAGTAATTCCCATCCAGAGTTTAAAGATATTCCAGGAATTCTCCAGCTACCTCATAAGGTGATATAAAAATTGCAATAAGAAAAGGTCAAGATAAATTATTTCAAATTCATTCTCAAACAATTCAAACAAGTGCTCAATAACATGTGCGAGATCAAACAGAATCCGGCAAGCACAAAGATCTCACTTTTTGGAGAACTAAGGAGTCTTCTTCTCCTAGGCCCCGCACCAGTTTTTTTAAAAATGGGGTATTTGTGGAGTTCCATTATGGCTTTAAATATGTTAGGTAACAGTAAAATCCAAAAATGAGAGAGGGGGAAGATGGAAATCAATATCCAGATCTTTCTACTCCAGTCAACATTTCAGTGTCTCTCTTCGAGATGCTCTAGGTTTTTCTCATGCACAACCACATGTTCCTTTTTCTTATAATTGAGGTATAATTGACATAATAACATTATATCACATTAACATTAAATTCAGATGTACAACATGATGATTCGATATATATGTGTATATATATATTGCAACATGATCATTACAATATGTCTAGTTAATATCCATCACCACACTTGGTTAGTTTTTTTCTTGTGATGAAGATTAACGCTCTTAGCAAATTTCAAATATATCCAACATAGTATTATTAATTATAGTCACCATGCTGTGCATTACATCCCCAGGACTCACTTATTTTATAACTGTTAGTTTATACTGTTTCTCTGTCTTCACCCATTTTGCCCACCCTTCAACCCCTGGCCTCTGGCAACAACCAATCTGTTCTCTGTATCTGTGAGTTCAATTTTGTTTTTTTCTTTAATAGATCCTACCACACCTTAACATGAGGAATTTACTTTCTACTTACTCCAACCCTCCTGTCCATCCAAGTGCTATTCAGAGTACATATTTAAAAAGAACATGTAGAATACATTTCTACTCAGTCTGATGCTTAATGCTGAGTTTGTACTCAGTAACAGTGCTGAATTACAGTAACATGTATAATGCAGTATCCTCCACTTTGCAAACTGAAATATCACAACGGGAGCCCAATATTGTAACATCTCAATCTGGTATTTCATCCTATGGGACCATTCAGGTTCTTGGTTATTTGCCAAAAAAGTCTAAGCCAGAATTTGAGGAAGAACCTTGGCCAAACTTTTAATCCACAGAATTTTAAATTACTTTCAGAAAGCACAAAGAACCAGCTTTGCTTGCAGGGACAATTTATAATTTTTTAGACTTCAAAATATGAGGAACTCTAAGAAAGTTTTCTCTTCAAAGCATTCACACCTCACTGGGGGAAATTCTAAGACCTCAAACACAATCATTAAGCCACATAGATGTCTTTTCCCATAGATATTGAAGATTTTCCTTCCATCGGTCTCCCCTGGACCCCATTTCAGCCTGGGGATCAACATGTTCTCAACCGAAGTCAACTAACCGATTGCCTTACCTGGCCTGATTCTTCCATCTTTACATGTTTCTGCTTTACACATCCCCCAAGATACAACAAGCCCACTTGGTAGAAGGCTGGGGTTTTCAATGACCCAAAGCAAACAAAAAATGCCATTGAGGAAGGTCTTTTCTGTAGCTCTACTTTATTTTTTCTCAAAGAACTAAATAATAATTTTCAAACAACAGCACAAACTGGACCATGACAATTTCCTGCATGTTATGGAAACCTGCACTAAGGCAAATGAATGCCTCTGAGCAGGACTCAGGAAAATGCACTGAGGCCGAAAGAGATTTTAAACACAATGCTTCCCAAAGCTAGTCCCCTTCTGGCGGTTTCTATCTCATACTGCAGAGGTTAATGAGTTAGTGGGTCTCCTCTAGGTCTAACTTTGGAGTTTGACCATATGGGAAGCAGAGATAAGCAAGTAAAAAGATGTGGAGCTGACCAATACGAGCAGATAATGCCATTTTGAATACAGATTACAAGTTTGCAATGCTATGTAACATAATTTAAACAGATATTACAAAATGGACTCCTCCTAGGCAAGGCGCTCTTAAGAATAACTTAGGTATGTCTGAAAGCCACAGTGACATTTTGAGAACCCTGGGAACTAGTTAATTTTCTGACATTTTTAGATCTAGACAACTTGCTGGCCTGAAGAATTAGAAATTTTCAGAAAGAACCAGATTTCAAAATAAGCCAACCCCCACCCTGAGTTTTTCAGAGTTTTTGAACATTAGCCACTAACTACAGACTAAGTCCCAATGCAACTCAATCCACTCAGATTCAACTTAAAAAAAAAAAAAAAAAAGCTAACAATTAGAATTTACCACAAAGCAGGCCCAGTGTTAAAGTTTTTAACACCTTCCCAAGCAGGTGTTTAACCCCATCGAACAGACAAGGAGACTGCTATGGTCTACGTGTATTGTGCCTCCCAAAATTCTTATGTTGAAACTCTAACCCCCAAGGTAATGGTATTAAGAAGCAAGGTCTTGGGGAGGTGATAATGTCAAGAGGGTGGAACCGTCGGAATTGGGATTAGTGCCCTTATGAAAAAGACTCTACAAAATTACTCCCTTCTACCATATGAGAACACAACGAGAAGGCATCATCTATGAACCAGACACCTAATCTGCGGCACCTTGCTCTTGGACCTCCTGGCCTCCAGATCTGCGAGAAATAAATTTATATATAAGCCACCAGATAATGGTATTTTTTCTAATAGTAGCCCAAAAGGACTAACACAGAGACTAATGCTCAAAAGGGATTGAATAAAGTTGTGCGAGGTCAAACAGCCAGTGGGCTAGGATTTGCACAGAAGTCTAGGTCAGCTGGACTCCAGAACAGAGACATTTAACCACCCTGTCAAGCTGCCTCTCCCACCATAGGAGCAGCCCTACCTCACTGCACTAACTGAAAGACAGCACGCCTTCTGTCCTGTGGGATCTCCCAATTCCACCTGCCACCTCCTTGTTGCCCAACTAGTTGTATGCAATGCCAGGATAAACCACAACCCCTTCTCAACTCGTGCCAGTTTATCTCAAGCACAACTGATTTTTTTGTAGCCATGGAGGACACATACCTCAGAAAATAATGCATCTTATTCAGAACATTAAGATAAACCTGGGCGATATAGTTCCAAGCAGGAAATTCCTTGCTTCAAGGAGGAAAAAAAGGTAAAACATTCACTTATTTAACAATATACTGTAGGCATTGGGGTCCCATAGTAAACTTGAACAGACTAACACTCTATCTGAAATCACTATATAACTGTAATTAACTGTTGATACGTCTATGAAGAGCAGAAAGGAAGGACAGGAGTGACTGACAGACACTGAAAGCCATGAGCATGCAGCAGGTCGTGACTCTGTCACCACTATGAACACGCTCAACATTCCTTCCAGCCTCAACACAAAGACCAGCATCCGAGATCCTCACACTGTTTGGAGGAGTTGGTTCTCCTGAACTGATGCTGGGTCTCAATGAGCAACTCATACCATCTCAAGCTCTGAGTCACAAAAATCATCCATCAACCCCACAGGACATGAGGCAGTGAAAAATCTCTGCCTGAAACAGACACTTCTGTTCATACTTTCTGTTTCCGTCTGCATAAGCTCAGTCCACTCTCTACCTAAAATCAAAATTTTAAATAACCAATCCTAGAAAGTGGCCAGTATTCTTAACTTACGAATACTTAGAAAGAGATGTCAATAATAAAAATGCAGTGCACAGTATTAGTTTTACCTAGTGGCAAAACCATAATTATATAGCATTTCTATATTAACGAAAGTTCAACATAATAAGTGAGCCAAAAAATTAGGACACCATTGATTTAATATAGAGTAAATAAGTATCCTGTGAATTAGGTGTGAGCAAAGGGCTTTGTGTTGCAGCTCATCGTAATTTCAGATAAAAAGGAGTTTGTGTGGTGAAGTGAATCCTCCTAATAAATGACAGCCTAGTGAAACATGCTTTTAACCCAAAATAATACCATCTCTTGAAAATATCAAAGTCACATTTGTTATGATTTTACTCCAAGATCTCATTTAACTTCAAGAAGTGTCTGCAATGTTCAGCAGAGGGTAATGTTCACAAAATAACCTTTCTAAGAAAGCGATAAAACCATAAAACCAATTAAAGCCTTACACATTTCCTCTAATACTTTCTGTAAATTTTGCATAATTAGATTTGACAAAAGAAACTTATTTCTCCCCCGCCTTCAACCTTGAGCCACTGTGTCATGAGCTACCCCGTATGTTGCCAGTTGCTTTCTACAAAAATGGGTCTGTTCATTTTAATTCTTAAGCTGTTACAGGAAAGCAGAAAGAAGAATGCAATGCTATCTTCAACTTTTGTATAGAGTTAAAGGCCACTTTGTAGAGCAATACTGTCCATACTCATTTTCCAGCTCTGCAGCGTCTGAACTGCACACTCATTGACAACTGTCTCTTAATCTGTCCTGCCATCCCGTCTCTCATTTTCATATGTTTACCTTCATCTGCTCCTTTCCCCTCTCTCACAAAGAATTGCTGAGAATGCCCCGAGGAACAAGTGTGTCCTATAAATGTTGAAATATCAACCATAACACTGAGAATAAGGCAAATACTTGGACCCTCAAAGTATGAGATAAACATTAACTAAATCGATTTAGTATTTGAAAGTTTATGGAATTATGATTCTTTCTATTTTCCTACCTCTCTGGACTACAGATAATAAATATTTTAGGCTTGGCCAGAAACCACTCAAATGATGCACTCAACTCTGCCACTGTAGCAAGAAAACAGCCATAGACAATAAGTCAACACAGCATGGCTGTGTCCCAGGAAAACCTGATTTACAAAAATAAGCAAGTGGGCCAGATGTCTGCCTGTGGGCTCTGGTTTGCCAAGCCCTGGTCTTGAGAATCAAGTCTTAGAATCAGCAAAATGAAGTTAGAGACTAGTAATAGACCAGGCTGACACTTATTAGCTGGGTAATTCTGGGCAAGTCACTTAACTTTTCTTTGCTTAGAGAAACCCAGTAACATTAAAGTGCCAGGTACACTATATTTATCATTTCAGTCCACATTCATACAAAGCTGGTTTTCCTTTTGTCCACTGACAGACGACAAAAAAGACAGCAGAGAGAGGTCTGGCTGCCTGTTCCAGGCCCCATGGCCTCAAAGAACTAAACACAATCTTGTCGAGTTTACCACATACACTTCTCAGAAGTGGAAATTATTTGGCAAATGAAAACTGGTAGGTTTAACCTTAAGAAAATCAGATATCCAAAGTCTCTGAGCTGCTATCAAAAGAGAGTCCCCATATTCATCAGGCCCAGAAGTAATTCAGACAGATGGCAGGAGAGGAGAAATCTCATCACCTTCACACCAGGAAGGAGCCTTCCACAGCTACACGGCAGCGCCCTTGATCTTGACCAGCCAGCATAAGAGGAACAGGGGTTTTATGAAGCACCTAGCAGTTTATTATACTCTGCAGCTCTTTCTCTTTTATAGGATTTTCTGCCCAAACTCAACAGCCACCACCATTCTGGAGAAGTTAACATCAGTCTTTATTTATCAAGTAACACACGCAACCACCTCTGGTTCCCAGTGTAACCAGCCATTTTCTTTGGACAAAAATAAATAAATAAATAAATAAATAAATAAATAAATAAATAAATAAATAAATAAATAAGGTAAAGCTTGACTTCTAGTCCTTTCCAATATAATCTTATTTTATTTTGTTTTCAGGATATCTCAAATTCACATACGAAATTCCCACTAAAAGAACTTCATGGGCACATTTAACTTTTAGAAAAATAAAGGGTTTCAAGTCTCACACACACACACACACACACACACAGCAATGCAGAAGGCCAAACGATATATTTCTTACCTCTTCCAGATCTCAGGTTTTGAATGGTGGAAAAGTGGGAACTCACATGGTCAAGATTATCCCTGCCTACTACGACAGTTCTGTCTTCAGAATTTAACCCTCAACAACAGCACAGCAATACAAAAGCAGAACAAAACAATATCTGATATTAAATACGCTCCCTCATGAGAGTCCCAATTTAAACGGGTCACATTAATAGTAGCACCAAGATTCATCAAAAAACTCTATTTGCCAGAAGAAAAACACACACTAAATCACACACACACACACACACACACACATACACTAATACATAAACAGGGTACATCCAATTGGTTGAACTTCATAAAACCTTTCAGACAGAAGAACCATACAATATCTTCCTATAATGCCTTTTTTTAAGTCCCAAACTATCGTAAGTATTATTTACAACACAAAGATAGAATCATTTTTACTGAATATGTAGATTTCTACTCGGTCAATTTATTGAGACAGTTTCAGTGCAAGAAATAATCTGGAGGCATTCTTGAACTGAAGATTACAAGACAAGGAGTGATGGTCATCAGCATCAAGGTGTCTGCTACTGGCCATCCCGTAAGTGAATACCATGAACATGGTTCCCCGCTGAATAACTATGACTCACGATTGCAGCATTATCTTCTTGGAAATAAAAGGGGCGTTACATCAGTTTGACAATAAGGAGCATGTGCAAAGGGAATTTAAATAACACAACCAGAATTAAATCTGAGGAATTTGAGAAATATGTGTTTCACACCTCCTATAGGGTCAGACATCCTAGAATGTACTTTAAACACACTATCTCCAAGCCTCAGAGTAACCTTGTAAGAGAGGGGTTATTTATCCCCATTATACAGAGCATGATATTGCGGCTCAAAATCACATGATGATGTTCATTCGTTCACTCAACAAAAATCTACTGAGAACCTGCTATGTTCCATGATACCAGGCATTGGAAAGTGACTGACACAGACACATCTCAGCCTTTGTAAAGTTTGCAAAGCCAGATTCCAAATCCAAACCTGAATAAAATGCCAATGTCCTTGCTCTTTCCAATAGTTTTGAAAACTATGTAAATGGGTCACATCATAAGCTACTCAACTTGGAGGTAAATTGAATCAGAAGCCAACTTCTGTATTCTACATCTACAGCACCTGCGCTGCCCTCCCTTGTTCACCTGCTCTGCACTCCTGCAGAATGACAGTCATATGTGCCACGTCACCACCAATAACTCTTAGTTGGGAGGTCTTTTAAAAGTGCTATTGGAACAGACCTTCTTTGTGCATGCAAAGTACCAAATCTGACCCCAAAACATTTCCCTTTCTATCTCCAGAAAGGCCTTTCCCAAAGTCCCCACCATCGTTGGTCCCATTCAAAAGGTATGCCCAGGGAAGGAATTTGTTTATGGATTCAGTGATGATCAGTTGCTCTGATCTATCTGGCCCCCATCATAAACTTGTATTAGTTATGTATTACTGTGTAACAAATGATCCCACAACATAGTGGCTTCTAGTAGCACACACTTACGATCTCAGTTACTGTGGGTCAGAACTCCAGATCAGTTTAGCTGGGTGGTTCTGGCTCAGAGTTTCTCCTAAGGTTGCATAAAAGTATCAGCTGGTTTATAGTCATCTGAATATGTGACTTGGGATAGAGGATGTACTTCCAAGCTCACTCACATGGCTTCCAGTAGTAGAAGGTCTCAGTTCTTCACCATGCAGGCCTCTCCACGGGGCTTTCTGAGCGTCCTCACATCGTGGCTGGGGACTGCCCCCAGAGCGAATGGTCCAGGGCAGCAAGTCTCCTTAGGGAACTGTCTCTAAAGTTACTATCGCTTTCATCTTATCCTTTTCATTACAAGTGAGTCACTAAGTCCAACCCATACTCAATGGAAGGAGAATTAAGTTCCAACTCTTGAAAAAAGGAGTGCCAAAGAATTTGTAGACATATTTTAAGATAACTACTACCTTATAACCCCTCTCTAAGATGAGAAGACATCAGATCTTCAGGAGAACTCAGGTTTATTAACCACAAATCTAGACCTATAAGAAAAGTTTAAAGTTGATTTCTTTCTATTGATTGGTCTTCTAACCAGACCTAGTCAACTGGTCAGCTACACCAAAGTATGAAAATCAAACTCGATTAGGCATTAGGTCTAGTACTTATTTTAATTTAAATTATCAACATTTGAAAAGAAACTGTAAAAGACTGGTGTTTTTGATGTACTGGTGTTCCTAAATTATTATTCTCTTTTCCGCAATCACATTTCAAAGCTATCTCACTCACAGGTGCTGGGTTTTCATGTGTCTAGAGCTGCATTCCTTACATAAGAATATAAACATCTAAGCCAGGTATTATTATTCCATAGAAAGGAAAAAACACTAGATGATTTACAAACCAATAAAGTCCTTTATCCACTGCAGGATAACGAGAGCAGAAATTTAGAAACAAACATGAAATATACTGATTATTTAATTTCTAGTGTTTCTGATTTTTATAGCATGATAAAATGTCTCGGGCTAGAAAGTCATTCACCAAAGACACCATAATTCTAAGAAATATTCAGTTGCATAAATGCTTACATATTTTAAACTGCCTCAGGCAGCCTATAGATAAAAAAGATATACACAAGCACAAGAAAGAGCATATAGAAACTAGGAGAGAAATAACATTCACCAAAGTCAAGATTTGTTACTCTTCCATCCAGAAATAACTTTTTTTTTTTAAAAAAAAAAAAAAGGGAACTATCATGAAAAGAAAAAGAAGACTTCAGACTTTATAGAGTAGTCTCAGCAATCAGTAAGGCCAGCCACTTCCTTCTTTAAATGAGGGGACTATTCAAACCTATTCAATGAACTGTTTGAGGTTTCTTATGTCCAAAAATTGTCATTATTGTCAACACATGGATACTGTGTTGTACTGAATTGGATGCTGCACTGGAGACATCCCTTCCATCAACTCCTTCAATCCTCTTTATCAATAGCATGAGGCAGGTACGACTAGTATCTCATCTTAATGAAGAGGAAACTGAGGCTTGGGGAAGTTAAATAACTTTACCACTCACTATTTACATGACTATTAGGCAATCCAGCTTCAGAGCCCATGCTTTTGACCACTATATTTTATACTGCTGCTCACATTCTATACATAAGGTCTCTCTCTGAGAGTGCCTGGGAAGGCTTTGGGTTCAGATATACCTCCTGGTCAAAGAAGAAACTTTATTTAACACCCCTGCACTGCCTATAGAAATCACAAGCTTCCGCCTGCATTAAAAAACACCAAAAAATTCTGTCAGGCAGGGTGACATTCATCTGCTTAATGTATTCAAAATTTCATTCTCCTTCACACTATGTTAATGGTTCCTGCCATATCCACATGCCCTCTATACAGTAATGTATTCTTTATTTTAAAAATCAACTCAGTTTTTCCAATTCAGTGAACTTGTTTTGAAAGGAAACTTTACATTATATCCAGGAATGAAAAAAATAGTATCATTTGATTTATGTAAACAGGTTACCAAAAATAATAATAAGTCGGTCATGACATTTTCCCACTGGACCCAGACATGACTTCAGAACCCATCTCAGCATATGTGTTCTAAGTAGAGTCTACCTATTAATCGCCAGTGACATTCAAAATGGAATCTACTAGCCATACCACGTAGGATCTAATCTTTGGACAGAGAAGGAACTTGACACTTAAAAGGTATACCTGCCAAAGTTCTTTTGGGTAGTAAATGCTTAAAATCAGGACCCAAGCTTCCATTTTCTGACTCTCCTTACTGCCTGGAGAAACTATCTGCAAAGGTTTTAAGAAGTATACACAGCACCATCAAACCCTCTTCCTCCGATGAAGCAAAAAGCGCTCAGTCCAGAGCTACCAAAAACTGAACTAGAAGACACTCAGCTGAGCAGCACTATTTGAACTTGCACAATCAAAGCCTTTGTCTATGAAAAAAAAACAAAAAACTTATATGCCTACAATAACCAGCCCTGAAAACATCTAATCAAACTGACAGTTGTGGAGCTAAAAAAAAAAAAAACAAAATGAACAGCATCTTGTCTTTGATGTTCATCGGGCCACGGCTCAGGACCCTGAAAAGCAGAGATCAGCAAGTCCTCCAGGCAGCAGGAGTTCCCAGGTGCCCTCGACAAGCCCTCGGCTCTGTCGGGGAAAGGGGAACAGGACAGTGGCAAAAGAAAACACAACAGAGTTCATGCCCCTGAGTAGAAGGCTGTCAGCAACAATTCCCAAAGACATCTTCCAAAGCCAGCCATGGAAAGCTTTTCATTCTTGGTCCAAAAAACAGACTCAGAAGTTAAGTGCCAAGGGCATGGTGGGTAGAACCCATGACGTCTAAAACAGAAGCATCTACCAAATTCCTACTGAAGATGATGTTTTCCTGGAAGCAGCAAAGAAATACGGGCCAGGGAGCATGAGAAAACTACCACGAATCTCTAGCAAACTCATTCTTTCATTCTGCAAATATTTTATTAGGTGATGGGTGCTAGGAAAAAAAAAAAGATTCAAATCCTTGCCTCTCAAAGAACTAGTATCCTAGTTTGGGAAATAAAAAGCAAAATAAACACTTATTTCAGCAATAAGTGACAGAAGGAAAACAAAATTTGAAAGCACAACTGTGATAAGGGTGGGGCAGAGGAGATAGAAACCTGGGGTGTGGGTGGCTCAGTTCAGACATTTGACCCCCTATTTTAGAGAAATAAATTTAAATTGTCATCCAACTTTGCCAACATCACGCAAAATAGTTAATGTCAGAACTAGTATGTGAACCCATACCTACACTTGGCTATAAGGCCAATTTAAGCTCTTAATCATGATGGTACCCTGCCTCCTCTAACCCTGTGCCTGGCTCCTGAGACGTCATCTAGTCATTCTCCTGGGACAATCTCTTATCAGGGACATTTGGAGTCACAATGTCCAGCTGCAGTATGACCAGCCCTGAACATGCAGGCATTAGTACCTGCTTGGTCCAGGCTGGAACATTCCTATTCTGGCAGTTTTGCAGCCCCTAAAAGTTAGGTACTGCTTCCATCCCATTCCAGGATTTAGAACTCTTGTATTTCCCAAACATCTTCTTTGTGGAGCTGCCTGTCCATTGGGTGAGTACCCAGTGGTGAGTGCTCAAGGATGCACAGTAACTGCTGAGTAAGGGTACACTCATATCACCAACAGCAGTAAGGCCAGGTCAAGTGGACTCTAGCTGCTCAGCAGCCCACTTATCAACAAGCAAAGCATGGGCATCTTTCCCGCTGATGTGTGCTATTAATCAACTTAAAGACAAAGAAGACAGCACAGGGATCTCTCCAGCCATGTGAATGGCACTCTTTGAAAAGGGAAGTCCAAATGCTCATTGTGAATAACTGCTTTAAAACCTTCTGTGTTCATCTTTAATCAACTGATTTCATTTTGAGCTAAAAAAAGTTGGAGGGGTAGGGGACAGCACATACAAGAAACACTAGACCACAATGAATCCTCAAGAAAATAAATCAAAAACATATGCAATGGTTTAGCTGCAAGCCTGTATTAGAATGTAAGCTACATTAGGACAGGGATTTGTTTTGTTCACTGCTCTATCTTCAGTACCTAAAATATGGGTGCCTAGCATATAGTGGGTTGTAAATAATATCTGGGGACTAAATAAAAACCTTGTCAACAACAGCAAAAAATTGAAAACAAATTAAAAGTTGTGATACCAGAAAGCAAAGATCAAGAAACAAAGGAGAAACAGAATAGAAATTCCTCAAAAAACTAAAAATAAAGCCATACAACCCAGCAAGTCCACTCAGGGTATTTATCCAAAGAAAACAAAAACACTAATTTAAAAAGATATATACACCCCTAAGTTCATTACAGCATTACTAGTAATAGCCAAGCCATGGAAGCAACCTAGATGTCCGACAGATGAATGGATAAGAGGTGATGTGTGTACGTACATATACATACACACACAATGGAACATTATCATTCAGCAATTAAAAAGAATGAAATCTTGCCATTTGCGACAACATGGATGGACCTAGAGGATATTATGCTAAGTGAAATAAGTCAGACAGAGAAAGATAAATATCACTTATGTGGAATCTTTAAAAAAAATGAATAAATAAAACAAAACAGAAACAGACCCATAGATATAGAAAATAAGCAATAGATGCATAAGAGGCGGGGGGTGAGAGGGAGGGAGATAAAGAGAAAAAACTAAGAAAAATGTTTTCAATATTCAAGAGTTTTGGACACAATCCAGCCAGCCCACCTCCTATTTTGTGGACTAGTCATCTCTTAGTTATTCACATGTATATTGGGGGATATAGAAGCATTTCAATTCTACATTCGCTAAGGTGTCACCTCAACTTTTACATCAGGAGAGGGATGGTCAGGAAACAGAAACTCCAAAGAAAGGAAACCCTTTCATAAAATAAATGATTATCAACACCTTAAGATTATCAACACCAAACTGTGCAAACATGCATTAGCGCAAATCGACTTGAATACACCTTCAAGAAAAAATAGAGTACAACTGACATTTCTTCTTGACTGGGATGTTTCAATGACATTTGTTTAATCCATATTTTTATGCATCTATTATGTGCCAGCACTGTTCGAGGACAAATATAAGAAGCAATAAAACAGATATAGTTTCTTTCAATCTTACCTTAATCTACAAGATAAAGGAAGATCACAAACAGGTCAACAAATAAATGAAAATATAACTTGCAAATGAGGTTCAATGCTGAGAAGACAATAATCAGTGATGAAATAAGGAGAAAAAGGGGAAGAAAAGAGAATATCTACTTCTGTCATTGAGAGGTAGCACCATGCCTATGTCCAACTCTATACAGACCCGGCATGGGACTCAGATACTCAACCACCCCACTGGCAGGAGGACTCACCGTGCTCCACATCTTGATAAGCTGTTAAAAAGCATGGAGGAACCCTCCTCTGTCAAACCATGCAAGCCCATGGATTCAAGTAAGAACTCGTGATAAAACGATCAATAGGCCAGAAATATATTATAAATGTATATTCATCTAACAACCACGTCTCAAAAAATATAAAGCAAAAACTGACAGAATTCCTCCTACATATCTCCTAAGTATGCGATGAAGGCTTGAGAATGTATGTCAAGTATCTGACATACAGCAGGCATACAGCAGGTACTCAAGGAGTGATTTAAAAGGCTGTCCAAAGGTGGGCTGGGAACAAGAACAGCTTCCATTCTCAAGTGACCACCACTCCCCAGTCCCTTTGCTAAATGCTGTTCACACATTGGATCCACTTCCCACAACAACGCTATGAGGCACAAGAGTAAAGTGAGGTCCAAAGATATTAGTAATTCGCCAAGGTTAAAGATTCAGGAAAGGCACACGATCTCATAACCCCTTTATGCCTCAATCACGCTGGACTCAGCTTCTTCTGAGGTCAGCTATGAAAAACAGGACAAGAAAGACACCACTCTGTCAATTCTCTAATACATTAAATTCCTGAATTACCCTGCCATGTTCCTGACAGTTCCCCATTAACAGAGCATAAACATGCTGTTTCTAGTAGATTCCAGTTCATGCTGATTTCACAAGAAAACTAGGAGCAGTCTGAGCCAAGGTTAATTCTAACTTCACAGGCAAGCAGGTTCTAGAGTTCCCCTTGCACAGAGGGTGGCTGGGCCTTACACTGGGAGGAGGCCGCCTAGATGAGCAAAGAAAGTTGAAGGAGTGGGAAACAACACATATGAGAAAGTAGCAGGGCAC
>NW_011888822.1:2237859-2251433 GCF_000151845.1 Pteropus vampyrus | reverse complement strand
AAATTCCAACTATAGCTAGGCACAAATAGACTTGAAGTTCAGCTCTGCCAACAGCTAACACACTCTGCATCTGCAAAATGAAGATTACAATGCTATTTATTCAATTATTGTATGACTTACACAGGACAGGGTACATGAAGATTTTAACACTGTACAAGATACACAAGAGCCACAGTATTAAGAAAAGACCTGCTAAATACAACACACACACCCAAAAACGTTACTACATGTTGGTGCATGGAAACTGCTTAGCTCCAAGCTCACTGCCAGTGAATCCAGTGAAGGTCAATTTCCATACGGACCAGTTACCATGTCCTAGAGAAAGATGTGTCCTATGAACTAAGCCTAATCCTCTAGCCTCATTGGGCCTGTAGAGGACGTCCTATCACAGGTCAACTGATAACTGCATGAGCATATAAATAAATAGCTGGAACTATCTACCACCAATATTTTTTGTGAAAGTCCTTTAAAAAAGATTAACAATAGGACAACATGTAAACAATTTTTTTTTTAAGCAGAAATCCAACGGGTGTAAGATTACCTCCGCTGAGACTAGAAATCAATACGCAAAAACTTAATCAACTAAACCCTACCAAGACACCAGATGGTCTGTTAACTATTTGGAGATTTTTATCTTATAGCCAACACACCCATCTGGTAGCATAAAGAAATTATGCTTTTCCTTTAAAAAAAAAAAAAAAAAGAAAGACTGTCCAAATACATCAGGGTAATTGAAATTGATGAATAGGATTCTAAAAGTGTTAGGCAATGAGGAAAGAAATGTAAACATTCACACAGATAAATGTATAATTTATCTGAGCCATTAGACTCAGCAAAATCATGTAAACTTTTCACTAGACAACTCCACAGCCAAAAATATAGGTTCGAGTTGCTGAATCATTGTTCAGATGTAAATAGCATTCCTAAAACTTATATTGGTAGTTAAAATTCGTTTACAACATAGAGTAAACAAGAAAAGCAAGCCATAAAGCCAGTGGTGAAAGCCTCTTCCAGAAGCGCACATACGACAAAGATGCTCATTTGCAAATCAAGAGTTAAAACAACACAAAGCTGTTGAAAATGATTGCATTAATAAATTTGCAAATAAAACTTGACTGTGCGTTCGATGAAATGTTTATTTATATTTAATTTGATTATATGTTCGCACTAGAACTCAGGAACATTTATTCCACAGAAAAGAACACAGCTGTTTAGAAATACATGGGCTTCAACACAAAACTTCTTCCTCACTCAGTCATCACCCCAAGGGTCAAGGTCTTCCTCATGAGAACTGCAGATGCATCCAACAGTTGGATAACTATTGCATCCTATTAAGTCAGGTGCCAAATTTCCCTTCTCCTGGCCAGGGCTCAATCATTCCCCAGCTTCTTTTCTGGCTGCTTCTCACAAGTTCTGTGCAGAACTCTCCACGCTGCCCTTCAAACATGCGTCTCATTCCACAAAAATCTTGTATTACACATTCCCGCTAATGTTCCCGGGTATGTGGCAATGGCCATTTCCGTAAGACTTCGCTGGCATTCAATGACTTTAGGATTACGGTATATGCGGCCCCCACCCTTGGCTTCCTTGATTCAGTTTTGTAACTCTTATGCATCAAAAAATCATTTCTCAACAGCAGCCTACAGATCTGCTTTTCACACTTTCACTGTGCATCGCTGCGTTTCTACAGGAAAAAAAAAAATCACCAGGCACTGTAATCCCTGGTGCTTACAGATTTTATTTTTCCTTTTGGGAAGAAAAGAAAGGAGAATTTAGGACAAGGAAAAATCAAGGAGAAACCAGAGAGAGATACCCCCTTATTAAGTTTAATAGTAAAACCCAGTTCCCTTTGGGCTACTATTTGTAAAGGGTGTTCTTTACTCATAGTCTGCTTCTGACTGGTCAGAACAGAGGACACTGGCTGAAATAACAGGCTTAGAAACATGACAAAGCAGGATCCAAATCCCAAATTGAGGCTCCACCAATTAAAAGCCCCGTCACCAGCCATGTGATCTTGAGAAAAAAATTAAAACTTCCTTAAGTGTCTATCATACTTTGCTCATCTATAAAATAGGACAATCTGTTTCTAAGAAGAGTTAAGATACAAGCAAAGAACCTTATACTACACACAGCACAACAGAGCCTAGTTATTCTGCTTAAGCCCTAAACTGCCACTTAACCTTGCCGGCAAACTCACATCTGACTGCTCTTTCATATCACTGTACTATATTAAAGCTATATGCATTTCTTAGCTTGTGGTCTTGCTGAGGCAGTTCAAGGAAAAGGCATCCCTTATTTCCTCATGTAAATAAATAATTGCTTCAACAAAAATCACAATCTTTAAAGTGGAGATTCACTACCCACTACTCCCCACCTAATCACCAGCCATTACTCTTCTTCTCATTTGGAGTTTGAAATACACAAGAAGCACATGAAAACATTCTCTTGGAAAACATTCAAGCAATATGCCATTATTCTTCCAACAGAGGATAATAGAACCTAATAGAACATTTCCTACGCCCTCTCTTCGGAAGAAGCATATTCCAGATGGTAGCCAAATGAGTGTGTCAGGAGTGTGCACTCAGCAGCAGAAAGCCTAGGAGTTACAGGCATTCCCTTGGTACATTAGCCTGGGCTCATCCCAACCAAACACCCAAGATTTTACTATTGGCAAAAAAATAAAATGCTTTTTGTCTCAAAACAGAAGAATTTAGGTGCTTCAAGGTGTGTATTCCAGAAGAAAATTTCTCATCTAGCAGAAAGTTGGGAGTATTTCCCTAGATACTCTCTTTTGCTGCCCAGTTTTCATTCCGCTTTCTTGTGCAAGCAAGCTAAATGTCTTATATCTGGATCCTCGGAGCCTAGGACTAAGCCTGAACACATGAAGGCATTCAAGGAAGGAAAGGATGGGTCCATGGGGATGCCAAAGAATCCGTGTTGGTTGGGTGCTGTTGAGTCCAGCTAAGATTCAGTTACGAGGGCATGGCTGTGGAACAAGGTTCTGCATGAGTAACAAACCCACAGCTACACGAGTGTGCTGGGCTTATTTTAGTCTCAGTAAGTCTTCACCCCAGTGTGGTGCACTATACTCTACAACAGTTTCCTTTACGACTTCTATCATTGGAATATTCTCAAGTAACCTTGCACAGGATCAGTTTAGTCAAACATTAAGCCCTCAATTAACAGGCCTCAAAAAAAGCAATGCTCAGAATCAGGACACTGTATAATAGAACATCCCAAGGCACTGAGTATATCAAACATTCAGTGGTTCTTTTAAAAGGCAGTCTAGCAAGGTGGCTAACAGCTCTAGCTCCAAAGATAGTCAGAGTTTGAATTGCTGTATCTCCCTCTCGAAAACCTAAATGAACTTGAACAAATTCATTAATTACATGCTTTGTGACTCAGTTTCCCACTCTAGAGAAATAATGGTATCAAATCCCCTTCGGGGAGTTGTTATGAGGATTAAATTAGATAGCATGGTACTTAGTATAATATCTGGTATGTAGAAGAACTGGAATTACTGTTTTGGGAAAATTAATCCTAATAATAGTTTAAATGAGAGTAAAATGAAAGACGAGAACTGTTTAAAAACTGTCAATCCAAGTTGTGTGCCTAGTTAAGGAAAACAGTTGGCCAGCCAGATCCCTGTAACTAAACATGCACTTACAACATGACTTAGCAATTGCACTCTTGGGCATTTATCTTAGAGAAACAAAAACTTAGGTTCACTCGAAAACCTGTACACTAAATGTCTTTAGAAGTTTTATTTGTAATAGCCAAAGACTGGGAATATGTCCTTCAACAGATGAATAATTAAACAAACTGAGATATATCCATAACATGGAATACTACTCAGCAAAGAAAAGGGACCAACAACTTGGATGCATGCTGGGAATGAGGATGAGTGAAGTAAGCCAATCTCAAAAGGTTATATACTGTGTGATTGTGCTCATATAACATTCTTGAAATATCAACGGATTAGTCATAGTCAGGGGTTAGTGATAGGGACTAGGGATCAGATGTAGATATACACACAACTACCCACATACACACAAATTATATACACAATTGAGTGCGTGTAAAACTGGTGAAATCCAAATAAAATCTATGAATGTGACAATGTCAATTTCTGAGTTTTGATATGGTCCTAAAGAATGTTCCATTGTGAGTAAGTGGGTAATGGATACACAGCAGTCCTGTGGCAGGAGGGGGGAATATTTCCAGCGGAAGTATTTTTTTGGATACGTAACTCCAAAAGAGCTCTGAATGAAGAAAAGTTCAATTAAGAATTAAATGATCTATTGCAGAGAATCACAAATGAACCATATTTTAACCCAAAAGAGCTGCAGCCCCTACCTTTGTCTGTATTAAACAGGTGAGATTTTACAACCCCTGCACATAGTAAATTAGGACTAAAGAGTCTGCACGTAGGAATGAGTGTCCTAGAGGCAAGGAAAATAAACCTACTCTGCCTAGTTTAAGAAAAAGAATTTACTGAAAGTATTAGGTAGCTCAGCTCCCAGGATCACTAGATTGGACATATCAGGGATTAGAAAACTCTGGCTAAACCCACATATTGTCTATGGCTACTTTCACACTGTAACAGCAGAGTTGAACAATTCCAAAAAAGACTGTATGTCCCACAGAGCCTGCAATATTTACCATCAGGCCCTTTACAGAAAAAAATTGCCAGCCCCTGGCGGGATAACCAAGTTCAGCAACAAAGCTATTCAAGGCAATGAGGTCCCTCCACTGCCACTATTATCTTTATCAACAGGAAGTTTCAGCCACTGCCAAAATGGCTTTTCCTCTGCCCCATGTCTTTGCAAAACTAGCGACAGATCCAAAGTCTGGGGCAGATGTATGTGATTAGTGGAGTCTAGATCACATGCCCCTACACTAGCTGCAAGGGAGGCTGGAAACCTGAACATCACACAGTCTGCCTCCACCCAGACTTACAGAAAAGGAAGGCCAATACCCAGAAAGGGGTTTCACAAAGCAGCAGCCAAAACACAGCATAGAAGGGGTATGTGGAGTGTGGACAAACAACCACAACCCAACTGGGTAGTTTTTATATTCTGTGGTTCAACTCAAACACTGGGTTTTCTGCCAACTTGACCAATAAGAGGTGTTAATCGTTGTCAATATTTGCTAAGCCTGGTCTTCTATTTGTTTACTTTCATCTTCAATTTTCCCCTTATATCTTTTATACTATATTTTTATCCCTGGTCTGGAAATGCTTCAGTTTTTAAAATGCTCTTGGTTTGGTAAAGAAGAAAGGCAATACCTAAGCTCAGGAGCCTCTTCGATTGTATACGTTTATGAAGCTAATTTTAAAAGACGAAGCAAACCAGGCAACCCTAATGTTCTAACCACTTCCTAGCGGCAAGTGGGTTCGGTTGATCATGGAGCAACACCTTCTCTCACTGGCTCAACTTTAAGACAAATGAATATCTTGTCTGTTCAAAGCTGGAGGCAAAAAGTTCCAACAAGCATGCGAATAACGATAAAGATGAAAAGGGGGGAAAGGGTGGTATTTTCAATCACTATCTCATTCAAAACAACTCTTTTAACTGAATAGTTTCATAAATCTTGGATATCATGAGCATATTCCTAGCAGGCTGTCTTGCACCCAGGATTCCTTACTCAAAGACTCCTATAGCTAAAGAAAGCCAAACTATTACCAACAGGGATGGAGGTTGAATGGAGGTTGAACAACTGATCGGGGAGGGGAGGTTGGTGGAGGGACACATTCTAAGTGTTGAAGCTAGATCCTGGAAGATCCAAATTCATAGATCATCACAGTCATCTCCCAAAATACACCAAAAACCCACTGAGCTTTAGAACAGCTATTGAATTCTGTTCAGCTGCTTTTAGTTCTTCCCTGGGATTACATCATTCACTTAGTTCTATCCCTTCAGAGATGAAAATCTATGGTCACATATATTGGCCATGCCCCGTTCCTTGGCAATGGTACATGGAACTTCTACCTAAGGCAAATCATATCAGTTTCACAATGCACAAAAAAATAAAACCAAAATTTGTGGGAGTCAACGTTTGAAACCTAAAGCTCAAAAGCTAACTTCGGCATATCTACCAAAAATGATTTTCCTGAGTTGAACAGAGGTCTGACATGGTAGGTGACACCTCTTTATCAGCTCTGAGAAATTCCAGGGAATGTAATTAGCACTCAATTAGTTATTAATAACTTAATATTCACACATATGCTGAAAGTCTGTAGGTGCACAGTACGATTTAAATGTGATTGTGATCATCTCTGTTAGAGTAGGTGCTACATAATGGATTTGATGACCACGTAACAAGCATTTGCTGACTGCCTACTACATGCAGTCACCGTGATAGATTAGATATATGACTTAAAATGCTTCTAAGAAGGCTAAGGTATCAATTATTATTATTTATAAAGTCATTGTTACACACCAGGAACTGCTCTAATCACTTTAAATACATACAGTACTTCATTTATTATTTCATTTACTCCTCACAGCCACCCTCTAAGGTAGGTCCAATTATTATCTGCTGTGTTACAAATGGAGAAAATGAGGCACAAGTTCATGTAATTTGCCAAAGTTCACAAAACTACATGTGGCACAAGTAGTTTTAAAACTCAGTTCTGTCAACACTACTGGCCTTTGCTTTTAACCACTATGCTGCAATTAACCACTTTCCTCTAAGGCATTGTACAAAATTCCACAACAGGGGGCCCTCTATCACAAAATATATGTTTCATTTTATGACGTCTCTAAACAACCCTCGCTGGTTGCTGTGCCCAATCCACTCAAATCAAAGCATTTTAAAAAACACTGGTGAGGGCAGTATTAAGTTCTTTTTCCAAATGTGCATGGAATATGAACACTGCAGAGTCATCTTCTATTGCATTTTCAATGCTCGATACCTACAAGGATATTTTAACCTTCAGACTAAATGTCAAAGATTAGGGTAGGATCATTGTTTTAAGCTTTATGAAAATGTTAGATATTCATTGCATTTTACAGATACTACACAGCCACACCTAAGTTATAAAGATGGCATCTTTAATATACCTATATATTTAATACATAGACATAAAAGTAAAAGCTACCCAAAACACTGGTGATGAATAGTGCCTTAGCACGTCCAAGAAATTTATTTAAAGAAGAATATGCGTTAAGATTTAGTTAGAAGAATTTTCGCCATAGCATTCATTGTAAGATCCAAAATTATAAGAACCCATTTATTTAACAATAAGGAAAATAATTAAATAAATCACCGTACAAGCATTAGATCAAATATTTTCTCTACAGTCAATCCTCAAGGTTTTAGAAGAGTCTTTAATGGCCTAGGACAACATACAAAATAAACGGTTCTATAACAAGAGCAGATTACAACACAGTACAACAGTAGTCAAAAAATTTTCACCCCCCCCAAAATCTGAAATATATATATACATACACACAAATAAAATGAGGTGTTCAAGGTAACTACCTCAAAAACAGACATTTTTTACCTACATTTATTACAATGAACACATGTGGCTTTTAAATTAGAAAAAGCTTTTTCAGAGAAACCTTACCGTATCTCTTTTCAAATTTGTAATTATGGAAATTTTCCAACAAACATTAATATAAACAAAAGCCCTATCCCCATCTACTCACTGCCCAGCCTCATAAATTATGACCCCATGGCCAATCTTATGTCACAATGTCCATGCACCTTTGCTCCTTGCATATTATTTGAAACCAATCTCACTTATATCATTTCATGCATAACCATTTAGAAAATAGGGCTTTAAGTCCATAAAACTATTATCACTCTTACAAAAGTTTAATAGTTCCCTCATGCAGCTCCATTTCTAATTAGGGTTTCCAAATGCTTAGTGTTTAACTAGCTAATTCATTTGAATCAGGATCCAAATAAGGTCCACACAAGAGGTTAGTATGTCTTTTAAAATCTTTAATCTATAAGGTTTTCCTCTCCATTTCTCTTTATTTCCCACTTGCCGTTTTTTCATTAAAAACTCCAAATTTTTAGCCAGTCCGGAATTTGCCTGTTATATTCCTATGGTGCTATTTACCATGTTTTCCACTGCTCTGTAATTCCTGAAAATTGGTACTTGGACACTTGAACAGACTCAGGTCTTTTTGCTTCTGTTTTTGTCTTTTTTTTTTTTTGGCAAGGCTGGCGTGAGATTGCAAGACTAATTCCTAGGAGGTGACATGTTCTACCATCAGGGGCTCACAGTGTTGATGTTTCATGCCTAAAACCCTTGATTCGTTGGTGGGCTGCAAAATTACAATCCTCTATTTCCATCACTCTGTCTTCATTTTCTGCTACAACTTCATAGTGGAAAAACCTCCCCTCATCTACTACTTGGTTATTCAGTATTGAAAGCTATTCTTAATTTTTAAAATACATACATACTTAAACATCTAAGCAGCCACCACACAGAGAATTACCAGAAGCCATAACCAACAAGTCTCATTATTGTCAAGTCAAATACAGAGTTGAAGGAGTTCTCCAAAAGGTCAGGATGGGCATATTTGAGTTTACATATGCTCAGTACAAAGGGCAACAAAGAGAGGACAGCTGGAGTCTGCAGAAAACTCAGGCCTCATCCTTGCTCCACAGTGCCCTGTGGCACAATGCAGACCTGTTCTGAGGGGGTGGTGGTCCACCTCTCCACACGGGCCAGCCAATAACTCTCGGATCCGGACCATCTCAGTTGCTTTCCCAGAATAGTCAGAGGCCCCTGGGCTGCCCTGCAAACCCAAAACAGGCATCTGTGAACCCAAAAGAAGATCCCCGAGGATGACCAAAAAAGGTCCTCACACGAGGGCAGCAAAGCAGAAAGAACTGTACATGAATAAGATGGAATCAACAATATGAACTCATTTTAACAATCGCTTTACAAATTAGGAGGCAGACGGGCCACAGGCGGAGAAAGGCACACATCCCAGCACGTGGTCAGGGTCTGGCTGGTGGGCAGCTCGTGGCTGTGAAAAATGTCCAGAGGAGCCGATTTAATAACTCGGAGTCGGCATTTCAGCTTCTTCTGCCTAGGTCTTCTGATTTTTATAAACTAATAATCCAGGCGAGTGGGGAGCAAGAAAACAGTGCTGCAGGTAAGCCTCGCCACGGCCCCTATGGTGACAGTGCCAGATTTCCCTCTGGGGCTTCCAGATGAGGAGGTTGGGCATGACCTCCTTTTGGCCAACAAGGGCTCCTCAGAATGCATTCATTAGCTAAATGTGCACCAGCCCACAGGAAAGAGACCTGGGCCATTAAATATAAATGCAGAACCAAATTAGACCTATCCATCCTAAATCTCAGATCTTTGCAGCAGGCGAGGTTTACTTCCTGCTTTTAATTTTTCTTTCTTTTTTTTTTTTTAATAAGCACCCTGTGATGCTGATGCACTTTGAGCAGCAAAACCAAGGGCATCTACAATGTGAGCCTGTTTTTATAAAAAGATCAAAAAGAAGCAAAGACTTTATATATGCACACAAATAGTAGGATTCTAATATACATACACACAAATATTAGGGTTATATACACCTAGGTAATAATTTGGTCTTGCTTAAATTAATCATCAGAAAAAAAGGTTGACAATTTTTTTACTAGTTTCAGGTATACAGCACAATGGTTAGACATTTATATAATTTACTAAATGATCTCCCTGATTCCTCTAGTGCCTGCTTTTAACTTTTCTAAAAGGCATAAGCACTGAAATTATAGCCCATGACTATGCTTCTGGATTTGGGCCCCATCCCTCCCAAACCAAACAAAGAAATTGGTTTTTATCTTAATCACTGTCAGATTTCATGAGGCATCTGTACACTCCTAAACCTGGATTAAATTTCTATGTAAGTACTAATGGTTCATTTTTTAAACCAGCAGTCCTTAACCTTTTTGGCACAAGGGACCAGTGCTTCTATGAGAATCTAATGTCTGATTATCTGAGGTGGAGTTGAGGCCACTGGTGATGCTAGCGTTGGGGAGCAGCTGCAAACACAGGTGAAGCTTCGCTCACTTGCCTGCTGGTTACCTCCTGCTGTGCAGTCTGGGTCCCCAGTAGGTCTCGGACCCATACTTGGGTCCACTGCCTAGGGGTTAGAGACCCCTGTTTTAAACAGACCCACACCCGTCTACAGTGGGACAAAACACAAAAGCTGATAAGTCTTCAATGAATTGGGAAAATTATCTAAATGAGAGTACCAACTAACTCAGTGATTTTCCTTTAAAAATGCATTAATAAAAAAGGGTGGCACAGAAGAAAGCAAGGAGAAATAAACATTTACAACATTTCTCTCCACCAGAATTATTGCCTAACAAACTACCTACAATGTAACTATAGTTCACAGGACAACCATGTGCTGTGGCTTCTTGCTCTCCTGAAGGTTCTATTTTGTTCCGTACACGTAAGCGCCCATAGGGACAAGGGTTTTCATCTGTTTCTGTTCACTGCTATATTTCCTGCACCAAGAATAATGTCTTAGGGTAAATGTTCTATATATATTTGAGGAAGAGAGACACGGAGGTGTGAAAGGAAGAAAGGAGAAAAGAATTTTACCCATTTCATTAGAACCTAGGTTACACTTAGAGCTGATAGGACACTCCAAAGAGGTCTGACCGAAGAGTAAAGCTTCAGACTTCTCTGTGTAATTATGCCTCGAACTTCACATGATTAGAAAACAACCTGCCTAAATTTCCTCTAGCTAAAGATGGCAGAGCTTTCCCTGATATCCTCGTATCTCCACGCTGAGTTCTTTAGGGCACCCTGCCCCGCCCCCTGTGAGGAACGCCATGCACCCCTGATCTGCAAACACCTTCCCACTTAAAGCACTGATGGAAGAAAAAAGACACTCAAAAGACTGGGGCCCTGTTTATTCCAGATCCATTATATTCCAAAAGCGAACCAAGAAGAAACCAGAAGAGCAATGAAATATCCAAAAGCAAGTGGACCTTGAATACATCACTGCACTGCCATGAAAATAACTGCAATTTATGTTAGACTTTGTTTCCTGACAGCCCATTTTACAGGATGAGTAAACGGACAGGATGGTTTAACAGTAAAATTTAGGCTCTAGATCAGACAGCTCAGACACATGCTAGCTACAGGAATCTAAACAGATAACTGCTTTCCTCCGAGACTTGTTTGCTTCATATGTTAAATGGGATCATAACCATGTGTAGCTCCCTTTGGGGGTTGTATGAGAATTAAATATGGTAATGTGCAAAAATTACTTGGCACAGGGTCTACGCTTTGCATATGTTTAACAAGTTGTGTACATGAAGAGAAAGAGATCAATGAAGATGAAGATGATGATGATCAACACATATCACACCCTGAAGAGAAAGCCCATTTCACTGTTGGAAACAGTCAGGTTATATACTTCATGGCCTATTCTGATTTCTCCAGAGGGTAGCTTCCATTTGGGGGAGAGAAGATAATGACGGCTGTCCCTCGCCCACCAACTGCACTGGCTTCATTTCCTCCCTTAGGGCTGCTATGAATTTTCATGTACACATATCACTCAACCAGTAAACTAAGTTGTCACTTGTGGACTGCAGGCACGAATCTCTGAGAGGGCAGACAGACAGAGTGAGGGAAATGTCTGGATGGCCAGCAGTGGTAAAAGTTCAAAGCAAGAGGTAATGCATTGAGAGTCTCCAGTGGACTGCAAACTCAATTAAAGACAGGAATAGAATCTGTAATGCTTTGAAAGGTATCCCCCACACCTACTCTGTGCCTAGTATGTGCTATTTTTGTTTTGTTTTGTTTTTTTTAAATGAAAAATGGAGAATGATGCACACATCACCTAGCTCCCTGGAAGGAAATGTGCCAGCTCTTTGGAGTAAGAGATATTCTTCCGCTGAGCATCCAGAATTTTGCATTTGTGTTTTTGTCAGCTAGAACCAGTCTAGAGCTGTAGTGGACTAGAAAGGGGGAAGAACAGATTCTTCTTTTGAGCCTTCAGAAGGATCATGGTCCTGCCAGATTTCTGACTACTGGTTTCCAGAACTGTGAAAGAATAAATTTCTGTAATTTTAAATTTTGCTATGGCAGCCCGAATAAACTAATAGTTTCATCACTCAGAGATAAACACAAACCCAGCTAGGTAACAAAGTTGTCATCATCTCCTCCTTCAGTGGTCCAGGAACCACAAACAGAACCAGGTAGGTACCAAGTAAGAAGCCATGTAAAAAAACTAACCAACCAACTGTGCGACTCAAGGCAATTGGAGCAGGGCAAGAATGCAGGGATAGGAGAGCACGATTATCATGTATTTAAGAAAAACGTGGATGTCAGCTATAAATAAGATTTCCCAAAATCTGAGGTTGGTAAATCAATATACATTTAAGTGATACATACATATACATACTTACATAATTTTTTAAATAAAATTACCTGAAAACTTGCAACCAAAAAAAATCTCAAAAGAAAAGATGACATCTTATAGCCTGACCCAGGGCTTCCTTGAATATATAACCTATAACCTCCTGGAGACAATCAGAGCCCTTCCTTCCTACCAGTTGGCTCACCTCTAGGGCAAGGCTTCTCGAAATGAGATTGGAAGACCACTAGGATATTCTCCAAAGTCAACAAGTTCAGGGTTTTTCTGACTATGATACACTAAAAGTAAAATACTCTCATTTATGAACAACAAACCAGACAAGATTCCTGATAACTGGCAGTCGAAAGACATTTTTATGCAATACAACTTAAATATGTTATATTTGTGAAGCTTGGATCAATTCATGGGGTTCTTGCAAGATGCTGATAAAGGGTCTGTACATAAATTTGAGGAATATGGCTCTATGATATGGTCCTGACATTTTGTCAAACATAACAGAAAGAAAACGACTACATATAAGCATTAATTTAAATATCCTTAATCTTGAATACAAAAAGAAATCCATATCATTTCCGCAACAGCATCTGAAGAGAATTAGCAATAAGATGTCTGTCTTCACTCAACCTTTTGGTTTCTCTAAGGCCTCAAAGGGCTGGGGGCTTTGTGACTATCTTCAAATAATAATTTGGTACCACAACTTTAAAATTGGTGGCCGATGGTCTGACAAATCTAAGGACAACAAACCACCTTTTAAAATGTAACCAGGAATGTTTTAAATTGTGTCCTTAAAATTCCACAAGACTGAGTCATAGCTCCAAGTGATAACTGAAATCTGATAATGATGTAGAGATTATACTCAGTTCTCTTAAGGAGATTATTCTGATTTGAATAAATAATAATTCACAGACTTGAATAAGATGGCTATCTTCATTTACCGCCATCACTGGGTAGGCAGATCTTCAATGAGCTGGGCTGTGTTCATGTGCAGGAGTTTTCTCTGTATGGTGACCAGCAGAGTTTCCAATATGACTGACACCTTTGTTTCTGGAACATGGCCCACAATGATAAGCACACACAGGAAAATATCACAGACAACACCACTGAGGAAAGGCAGTGTAGAACCTGGTCGACTCCTAAGAAATCTAAAGTTCCACAGGTGTGTGCTCCATTTCCTTCTGAGACTGAAACCTTAAAGGAACAAGTTTCCAAAGGAACAGG
>NW_011888822.1:2199002-2236674 GCF_000151845.1 Pteropus vampyrus | reverse complement strand
TTGTCCATAAAAAGGAATAAAGTTCTGATACATGCAACAAGATGGATGAACCTTGAAAGCATTATGCTAAGTGAAAGAAGCCAGTCACAAAAGGCCACATATTATAACATTTCATTTCTATAAAGTGACCGAAACAGGCAAATTTATAAAAAGTAGATAAATAGTTGCTGAGGGCTGTTAAGGGAAAATGGGGAGGTGATCGCTAAAAGGTACGGGATTTCTTTTAAGGGTGATGAAAATGTTCCAAACTTGACTGTTGTGATGGCTGCACAACTCTGTGACTATAAGGAAAACGCTTTCGTGAATTAGTGAATTGTATGGTATATGAATTGTATCTCAATAAAGCTGTTACCAAAAAAAATCTAGAACATTTATTTGCCTATACGTTAAATAGAGATAGCAATATACTGTAATTGCTAGGAAATCTAATCTGACCTTCAGATGGGCTCAAAATAAGGAAGAACTTACCCAGCAACAAAGACTGCCAGCATGAAGTAGTGAGCTCTTCAGTGCTGGAAGCATTCCAGTAGATACTACTTGACTTTTTGGTCAAGAATACAACCAGAGGGTTATATTTTAATTGTGGGGTGAAAGCCTGAAGAAATCTTCTCTAAAATACTAAAATTCTAACATATGTCATGGATGACACTGAAGCGACTGAAGAATTGGTCACTGAATTAGGATATGTTTAAGAGTACAAAATGTGGGGATAGGCTGCCTGGAATCAAATCCATACTGCACCATTTAGGAGAACGGCCTTAGGGATGCAATCATGCCAAAACTCGGTTTTTTGTTTTATAAAATGGAGTCAATAATAATAATAACAAATATTGACTTATGTTATTATAGGCTAATGGGTAAGAATTAACAACATAATGAGGCCCATCTCATAGCATCTCAATGAATTTTTAGCCATTTGAGCCATAGCTAAAGCATTTCAGCACTTTTAGTAACATTAGATAAACTGTAATATAAAAATTTCTAACAAAAACTAAAATACTGTCCAATAACATTCATTGATTAAAAGGAGCAGGATCCTCCCCTAAACAGAGAACCCAACATGTATGTTGTTTTCCAATAAATATCCAAAAGTTCCAAGAAATATTAGTGCTATTTTAATACCTTAATGAAGATATAGTATAATAGTAGACAGTAGAGCGTTCCTCCCCAAAAAAAACACACATACGCCTCAAACTATTGAACTTAATAAATTAACACAATACGATCTTTGGATATCCTACCTTTTCCTTCATTCTCATCCGTGACAGATTATTTTTTCACCAACTCACTGTAATGGATGTTATTTTAACATCAAGAAGTCCCATGCAACCAAATCATGCCTATAATATGGCTATCTGACAGGCCCCAACGAGTATAAGTTAAGTCTTTATTACACGCTCAGAAAGTCCGTGTGTATTTTACAAGGTCTCAGCTCTCCTTCGAACTTTGTCTATTATAAATACCAGCTTTAGATATATTCTCACTTTGAGATCACTTACACCATTGACTATTTGCAGGGCAAACGAATGCAATCAAACACTAGCTTCGAGGAGATTAGAGAACTGCCAAGGTCTGAACTATATCAACAGCTCGCAGTCAGCTCATTCAACAGTGCTTTGACAGTACTACGCCCGCAAAACAAACATGGCAACAGTGTGCACATCAGATACGGCATCACATTCCAGCGGTTTGTTGCTGAGACTTACAGGGAAACATTCGTCATTAGAGCTGTTGCCAGAGGACAAGCACGGGCATCTTCTCGGACAGTTCACTCTGCCACAGACAATGCTCCAGATAGTTGGGGAGCTCACGAGAGGAAAGGGGGACACTCCCAAACCTCTGTTCAGTGGGAGTCAAGAAAGAAAGCTTTGTCTTGCAATCCATGCTTTAAAATTAATTCTAGTCTAAAAGTTTAGTTTCCACAGAAGAATCATTTGACAAAATCCAACATCCTTTTATAATAAAAACACTCAACAATCTAGGAATAAAAGGGAACTTCCTCGGCCTGATAAAGGGCATCTATAAAAAGGGCACAGCTAACATCGTACTCAATAGTAAAGACTATGCTTTCCCACTATGATCAAGAACAAGATAAGGTGTCTGCTCTCATCACTTGTATTCTGGAGGCACTTGTATTCACTTCTATACTCGAAGTCCTAACCAGGGTAATTTGGCAAGAAAAAGAAATTAAAGGCAGCTAGATTTGAGAGGAATAAGTAAAACCATATTTGCAAATATCATGATCTGACATATAGAAAATTCTAAAGAATACACACACACACCTCTCAGAATAAAAGAGTTCAACTAAGTCGAATGATGAATATATAAAAAATCAATCAATCATACTTCTATACATTATCAATGAACAATCTAAAAATGAAGTTAAAAGTTTGTTTCACCATCATAAGGTACAGAAATGTAAAATCACTATGTTGTACACCTGACACAAATGTAATACTGTATGCCAGCTATACTTTAATTTTTTTAAATTTTGCTTAAAGTTTTTGTTTCACCGAGGCTTGTCCAAATAAATTCCAGATTTCCAAGCTATAAACTAGAAATGATAAAGTCACTCCAATGATTCTCATTTTGGGCTCTTAGAAATCATACTTTAAGCAATTAAAGTTTCGATTGTTCATTTAATAAATACTTATCAAGTGCTTCCTATATTCCAGACACTAGGGAAGCAGCAGTAAACAACAACAACAAAAAAATCCCTGCTACCCCCACATCATGAACTCACATTCTAGTTGAGAATACAAGACAATAAACAGATGAACAAAGAATTCTAACTTCTGATAGCGCTAAGTGTCATAACACAAATAACACAGAGAAGAGACATGGAGGCTAGAATGAGAAGCTGGAGTATATAGAGGTCAGGGAAGCCTCCCTAAGAGGGTGATATTCTAACAATAAACCAAATCGAGAAGGGGGTTAGTTAGGGGTGGCTTCCAATGCAACTTGAGTTAAGAACCCTAGGATAGAAAACAGCTTTGTGTGTTCCTGAAACAGCAAGCAACAGAGTAAGCAAGGGAGGCCTGTGCAAGGCTAGTCCTGGGGAAAAGACAAGAGAGCCAAATCATGTGGGACCTTGAAGGCCATGGTCCAGAGTGAAAGTTTTACCCTAATACATAACAGGAAGCCACACGCAGGGAGGGGAGGGGAAGGGGAAGAGGAGAAATATGATGTGATCACTCTGATTCTAAATGGTCAGAAACGCTGAACTCAGACACATGCTTGTGTGATCACTCATTGTGTGGCCCTAGGTATGTCACCTTTCCTCTCTGAGCCAATATCTAATGTATCTCAACTGCCTCCCAGTTTTTCTACAAGACTAACAAATGATATACTTGATTTTTTTTGCAAACTGAAATTTGCTGATCAATGTACAGCAAAATTATCACCATCCTTACTAAGGCCTTCCCTCATCTTCTAAAACAGAAGTTATCTTTCTCTAGAAATAAAAAGCACTTTATCTGTCTACCTCCTTTAACGCTTACCACCTGCGATGCAGCATTTGAAGCATTATCTATATATCTTATCACTTCTAGATTTTAGACTGTTGACTCACCTCTGCAGAATTGATCACTCCCCATCACTGGCTTCCACACACACACACACACACACACACACACACACCCACTACAGTCAGAGCATCTACATCATTTTATTGCAGTTGTTCAGTTAAATGTCATCTTTGTCAGTAGATTGTAAATTCCTACAAAGGAGGTTCCATGTCTGGTTCATAGCTATACCTCCAGCACCTACATCACTGAAAAACCAAGTGTAAGCTTTGCATGTGTTTGCAATTTCCCTTTTTGCTACTGATCAAGAGTCTCAACATGTGAGTAGAATAACACTTTCATGGTACTCAAACTATTTACAAAAACAACGGGCTTAAAAATTTTGGCAACATGTATTTGTATACACAAATGCACATTTTAGAAAATAATATACTCATTTTACAAACCTGGAAGGATATTTACAGTTAGCAAAAAGTTGCTAGACCCCCCTTTTTTTTAACTGTATAATTTCAAGACAGTAAAACTACAACCATTAGCTTTGATTCCTCAATCCCAATAATAGTTCTGGCCCCCAAATATTCTCAAGATTTGAATTTTAGTTAATAATAAAGATACAATTTCCTATTATTATTGAAATATATTTGACATGTAACTGTAAATTTAAGATGTACAACATGTTAGTTATATTTATACATTGTAATCTGATTACCACTGTGGCAGTAATTAGCACCTTATCACATTACCAAATTATCCCTTTTTTAGTGGTTGGAATAATTAAGTTCTAGTCTCGTGGCAAGTTTGTTGATTATAATACAATACTGTCTGTATTCACTATACTGTGCATTAGGATCCCTAGGGTTTATTTACTTTGTTTGTACTCTTAAACAGCATCCATCCTAGTCCCCACCCTCCAGCTCCTGGTAATCACTTTTACACCCTGCTTTTGAGTTTGTCTTGCTTATTTACTTTTTTTGTGTATGTGGAATCTAAAATAGCCAAATTCTTTATCTCAATTAATAGCCCCAACAGCAAGAACCCTAAGATGTAGGTACTGTTATCTCTACTTACAGGTAAGAAAACTAAATCATAGAAATGAAGCAAGTGGTCCATGGACACAAAAATATTAATGATACCCAAGTATTAAGAACCAAATACACAGAAATAAACATATTTTATTTATTTATTTATTTATTTATTTATTTATTTATTTATTTGAATAATACAAAATGTGAAATTATTTTATTGAACATCAATTAATTAATTTGATTTCCTATAGGCCCAGACGATTTTAAGTCTAATGGCTTCCATGAAATGCTTAAAATCCAAATCTAATTCCTACTGTATGATATCTACTCCACCGAAATAATGCAAACTGAAATTAGTTTTTATATTTTTGATAAGCACATCAAAGTACCTAAAGACTCAAAACAGAAGATACAGAAATTTAAAGTTTCTTTTTTCTTTCAAAGTTAAAAGTCTGCCTTTCTCAGTCTGAAATATCTGGTTAGCAATACTGGAGAGGAAGATAAAGCCTGGAGTATATTTCTGTAATCTCTTCTGATACTCCATTCTCTGTGCGGGTATCAGTTTCATACCTGATGGTCACTAGTTCATCACTCTTTATACTGAAAACTTATTAGCAACTTGGTCTGAGGCATCAACAGTAGTCTAGAGTAAGGCATTCATTTAACCTGTTTTTATGTGTCAGCTGATACATGAGTGGTTCTCAAAGTGTAGTCCAGGCCAGCCGTATCAATGTGAACTGTGATTTCGTTAGAAGTGCAAATTCATGGGTTCCACCCCATACCTACTGAAAAGGAATCTCTAGAGGGCAGGGTTAGACCATTTGTGTTTCACGGTCCCAGATGATTCTGACCCATTCTGAACTTTGAAATGCATTGTGCTATGCAGATTTTTTTAATGGCCTCTCACACTCCATAGAATGTACAGACTTTAAGAAAAATAACTCTGAAAACATTTATATTTCAGTGGAGCCAAGTGCAAGATATAAGGGTCACATAAGCGGGGGAAGAACCTGTTTTCCTCAGATCAGGAAAGGCTTCAAAAAGAGAAGGAGACTACTCCTCAATTAAAACTTGAGAGAGTAGTTTTTCCCAAAAACCAGTGAGCAAGCATTATTATAGACAGAACTAGAATGAGAAGATTCAAATCTAAACCGTAACTGGGCAAAGATTTCCTTTGCTCTTGATCTAGTGTTCAAAACTTCATGGTTAAGTCCTTATCTAGTCTGAGATACACTAGGGAATATCCAGAGAACAAAGCAAGGAAGCCACATCTACAGGAGAGCAGTATAATATAGCGGGTAAAGGTTTGAGTCAGAGAAAGAATTGATACAAAGTTAATGTTTATTTCTGTGTACTTGGTTCTTAATACTTGGGTATAGTTAATATTTTTGTGTCCATGGACCAGTTGCTTCATTTCTATGATTTAGTTTTCTTACCTGTAAGTGGAGATAACAGTACCTACACCATAGGATTCTTGCTTGTTGGGGTTATTAATTGAGATAAAGAGTTTGGCTATTTTAGATTCCACATACAAGTGATATCTTACAGTACTTGTCTTTCTCTGCCTGATTTATCTCACTTAGCATAATGTGCTCAAGGTCCAGCCATGTTGTTGCAAATAACAAGATGTCCTTTCTCATTAAAGATACATGTCCTAAGTCGTTGACAATTACTATAGCACTTTGGAGAAATTACACTAATGTTTCTTTCTACCCTTGTTGCCAAAGAAACTTGAGATGATAAATATTTTGAGCCATGCCAAACCACAGACACACTGCAATAAATGTCAACTGACCTGGAAAATTCCTTTGGCTGAGCCAATCTTTAGAAAGATCCTCCTTTGAGCTCTCCATAAAAGGACAACTTTTTTTTCTAAGTGTAGGTAGACAACAAGACAAAACGTCTTTGACTTGGAAAAAAAGTCACTAATAAGAAAATAGAGAATATTAAATATAGTAGCTAAAACACTGAAAATTTAATTTTATATTCATATAAAAATTTACTTTTATATTCATATACAAAGGTGTAAATCCAGAACAGTGGACTTTGTTAGGATTAAGTTAATTTACTCTAGTAAACTACTTCAGAATATAGCTCATGACAACCTCTTTAATTGGATGCCTATCTCAAATCTGCTCTGGCCGACGACTCCATAAAAAAAGATCTGGAATAAGGTCAAGGAAGCAAGCCCACAGTTCTCGCCCCATCACTTCATTTCCTACCATTAAGATCATCCATTTAAAGCACATATTCAGCTCACCAATTCCTACCACTGCCTCACCGATCCCCCGGCCAATAAATACCACTTAAATGTACATCTGTCATTTGCCCCTGCTCAGCATCATTAGGCACATTCCCACAGCCTGAGTAACTTCTCCAGTTCGATGATTTACTGTCCATTACTTGAAAAGCTGTTCTCTATCCACTTTCTAAATGTTTTCAAACATTTTACGCCAACGCTGGACTTCATTCCTGGCATGATGCTCCCCATAAGCCCTACAGAAGAGCACTTAAAGGAAAAAGAACCTAAAGCTGAAGATGGGCACACTCAGAACCTGGCTAGCCCAGAGAGTCTCTAGGATCAAGTGGAATCAACTACTTATTACTTCACAAACTCCACGTGCCTTCAAAATAATCAACAGTAAACCTTTACCCTTTTTTATCTCCTTACCTAGACTACAAAAGTAATATCAGTTGCAAGCTTTAGGAAGATACTGCTTTCCTGCCATTGCGGGGAGCTCACAAACAGCTCTCTTCACAGCGATGTGTCTGTATACAACACCATGGAGACCATAAAAAGTCAAGGTTCAAACAAAGCGGCAACGCAGACAGAGAGCCAGCAAAGCCATTTCAGAGTAACCAAACCTACCGATATCTGTCCTTCCTGTGTCCCTCTTTTATCCAGAAAATATTTGAGCTATATATCTAATTTAGGCAACTGTGAAGTTCGAGCAGGTGTCCAAAGTAAACTGCTTAAAAGCGCAAATGCCTAACTCCCAAATGTCCCTCCTGCCTGCCCCTTAACTTCCCATATAGAATCCTCAGGAAGCAACATCATCGTGAAAATAGATGGCCAATGTTTTCAGTGAAAAATTGCCTTCGTTATCTGCACTCTGGAGAATGTATATGGTGGGTTAGTTACAACCTTTCTACAGATCTGGATGCATTTATCAACAAAGATCTTAGGAACCATGAGACCTTAATCAAGTTACTCAAGCTTTCTGAGCTTTCTTTCCTTCCTTGTAAAATGAGATTTTTTAGATGGAATAAGTTAGCTGTTTCTTCATGCAGATAAACAGTAGCTATTTGCCCCGCCTTCCCTCTAAACCCTTCAATTTAATCACATCTTCTTCCTACATTCAAATAATTTACCATCACCATGGGCATTACATCATTGGAAGCTGATAAGGCAACATTGCTAGAAAAAGAAAGGTAACAAAAATAAGAAAATGGCAGGAGGGGGGAGCAAGAGGGAGCAGGAGCCAATTTATGTTTAAGTTAGACAAAGTTAGACAAAAGAGCAAAAAGACTATAATTCCGGTTTCCTTTGTTCCTCAGTGCCTAGCACAGAGCTAAATACACAGTGGGCACTCCAGAAAAATACTTGCAGTCTGAAAGAAAATCCAAAAGTGGAAGTAATGGCTCAATGTCGAGACTGGGGATAGATCTGTCCGTAATCCTGGCTTAACTCAATTATCTAAATTTAAGGTCTATGACCCTAAAAACCTTGGCAATTTTCCACTGTAACTGTTGTTCTCTTCACGCAGGAATGTTTACCAAAGAACAGAAAGATTTTCCTTTGGCTCAGTTTACAATGAAGCTGCAGAACATTAAACCGCACCTCACTTGACCTTAATAAACCTAGGACACGAGAGAACAGATTTATTCATTTCCCTCAAGCTCTCCCATTTGATTCCTTCATATTTTAAACTTCTTTTTATGATATTCTACAGCATTCAGCAAACAAAGAATCCTCCCATTGATAATTAAACACCTGCTAATTCCTACAAAGGCATTCAAAATAAAGAGTCTGATGAATAAAACATCCCCTTTATTCTATAGGGCTGAGTTCAAATAAAGAAAAATGGGTCATTAAATAAAACCTGTCAATTCTTTGAGACTTAGTTGCTGCAGTTAGTGACCGTATTTATATTTAGCTTACTTTAAGGTACAAGGTTATTTATTAAAATACTTATGATCCCAAATAGGGATAATAAAAGAAGTAGATCTTATAAAGTCAGCAGTCATCATGAAGAACAGAACACATATAAATCGTTGTTATTTTTAAATTTTCTATTATGAAAATTTCAAACATTCAAAAATAGAAGAATCCCCACATGCCTATCTCCTATTTTCAACAATTATCATATACGGAAAATCTTATTTCTTTTTACCCTGACCCACTCTCTATTCCAATCGGATTAACTTAAGCAAGTCCCAGACGTAATTTCCCCCATAACTAATTCAGTACCTATCACTAAAAAATAAGGACTTTTAAAAAAATATACTGCCAACATTATTATCTTGTTTATACCTAAAAAGTGACAATAAGACATAAATCAGATAACATCCAGTATCCAAATTTCCCCATCTCAAAAAAATTATTTAAAAATCAGCATTGATTTGATCAAATAAGGATACAAAGCCCATATATTAGGTTTGGTTAATATGTCTCTTTAAATCTCTTTTAATCTTAACAAAGTTTCTTCTCTGCCTCTTTAAAGTGTTTAATATATTGAATGAACTAGGTTATCTGAGGTAGAAATAAAATTCCAGTCATTCTGGGTTTTGTTGATTGCATTCCAAGTGTGTCATTTACCATTATGCTCTATCTCCAACATTTGCTAAGAGAGGCTTGATCTGATTCGAATTATTGTTCTTTTCTCCAAGAAAACATCATAAGTGGTGAGATGGGCCATGTAAATTAAACTGGATGACAATTTAATGATTTGCCAACCAAACTTCCTCTCCCTCCAAGCGTTTTACTCCTAACATTGCTAGGAGGTTGGCATCCAACTGCAGGATACAGAAGCGCCAGTTAGGTGTGATCTTCCCACCCTGGCTGAGCTCCTAACTCTGAGAAGGTTAATAATTTGGTGGATGCAGACAACTAACCCTATTATCATTTTGTTTCTGTCTCACATGTAAACATTCCCAATTCCTTGGCATACATATGTTTTGAACAGTAACACTCTAAATTTAAAAGACCACATTCAAGTCACCTATCCATTCCACAATCTGCCAATATAGAAAATGTAACCCCTTATGTCATACGTTAAATGAAAAAGTGGAATTCAGGATACAAAATCCTTTTTTAATGGCATACCAGCAGGCAAACATAGATTTTCAAGCAATAAGCAATTTCTATTATCACTGCTAAAGGAGGAGAGGGGGGAACAGCCTTTTTTTTTCTCTCTCTCTCTGCTGTCAGGATGGACGATTAGAGCACAGGAAATGCATTTTTAGTTTTAAAAAAGCTTTATCGGGAAATAGGCCACCATAAAGTAATTCGTCTATAAAGTAATAAGGGCTGTCATCAATTTTACCTTACACTCAAATCACACTCTTGATTCCTATTCAGCAATATTTCAATTATTCCTTTTATTTGAAGACAAGTCCCTACAAACACATAATGCCACCTAAAAGTGGTCATCAGAAAAACCCCTCTCAGGACAGGAAAGTTATTTATTTAATGCATAAACTACTCTGCTTTATTCCAGAGGTAATAGTCTCAATCACTGAAATATTTGCAAAGGAAAAGAAAGCAGCTGTATGAAGACTGGATTAACATTTTTTTCCCCCCTAGATTTAAAAAGAATTATAGAAATTTTTCAATGGTGGAAACCTCAGCATTTTTAGATTTTTAAACTTGAAATGTGATTTAAGCAAATCCCACCCTACTGAACTTATATTGGAGGCAGAGATGTTTAGGAGTATTGTTACAGATACTATAAATAGCCTGAGGCAGCGTGTCCTGGGCATACTGTTAGGATGACACTCCATGGCATCACTGTCATGTGAATTCACCAAGAGCACCGAATAGCCCACATGTATGACTATGACCACATTCTTTATTCTAAAGAATGTGGAATAACAAACAGCAGACTCTTGTATTTCTTAGAAGAAATACAAGAAACTCAAGTGAATACTGAAATCCAAAAAATGTCATAAGAACTGATAGTCACTGCCCTGAAACTACAACAAATGGCCCTTTCATAAGCCTTTATTGATTCTAGAATCTAGAAGTATAAGTTAAAAGTCATTTGCAAAACAGAACATTTTTCTTAGGGGGAGGATAATTTTTCATAAAGAAGTATTTGATTTTTTTGTAAAGATTTTTTGTCATCAGAAAAAGAGTGAGACTAAAACTTCATTGATAATACATAACATAGGTGCTATTACGGGTTGAAGTGTATCCCCCCAAAAAGGATATATTGAAGTCCTCATCCCCAGGACCTCAGAAAGTGACCTTATTTGCAGACAGAGTCTTTACAAAGATAAACAAAGTTACAACAAGCTCATTAGGGTGAGCTCTAATCCATTATGACTGGTGTCCTTATAAAAAGGGGGAAATTTGGATACACAGACATGCATAAAGGAAAGACGATGTGACAACACAGAGAAAAGATGGCCTCCTACTAGCCAAGGAGAGAGGCCCTCAGAAAGAACCAACCCTGCCAATAATACCTTGATCTAGGACTTCTGACCTCCAGAATTGTGAGACAGTAAATTTCTGCTGTTTGAGCCATGCAGCTTGTGGTACTTTGTTATAGCAATTCTAGGGAACTAATACATGTACTCATATGTAACATGGGATAATGGTAACAGTAATTTCAAAAGAAAAGTGGCAGCTGCCAGTCAGGATGCTAAGTACTTTGCACACACCATCATTAAATCCATAGAATGATCCCACAGCATAAATACTTTACCCTCGTTTTGCAGACAGGTAATCTGGGGTTTGGTATTAAGAACTATATTCTGGTACTGCTATCAGAGACCCATTACAGGGGCTTAAAAACATAACAGTTGGTTTCTTTCAAATAACAAGAAGTCTGGAGGCAGGTGGCTGCAAGTAAACACTCAACAGCTCAAAGATACCCAAGGCTCAGCAATTCCCATGGCCTTGCCCTCATAGTCTCAAAATGAATGCTGTAGGTCCAAGCCATCTAAAATGCAAAATGTGAAATATCAAAAGGAACACATTTTCCATCTAAATGAATCTATTAAGAACAGCTTTCCTGGAAGCCCCAAACAACAACTCCACCTTTATATCTTATCAGCCATGCCTATTTGCATGGGAAGTTAAGAAATAAAGGGTTTTTTTAGTCAGGTTCATTGCCATACCCATTATGCAAGGAGTCTATTAAAATAAAGGAGGAAATGGATCTTGATTAAGCAAACCTACCAAAGACCCAGAGAGATTAAAAGTTTGCCGAGGTTCATAGCTATCAAGTGGCGGAGTTGGGATTCATATCCAAGTCTCATCTTAATCTCAGACTCATATTTGGAATCCCCAAGCTATATGCACCCTTGGCAAACCCAAAGCCTGATGAAGGGGTATGGTCCTAATTGAAAAAAAGGTTGGAGAGGGTTTAACCTTCCAGGGGCTTTTTCTGAGCTCAGTAGCCTCTCCTTTTAGTTCCAAGGTAAAGTGAGAACCTTTAAACATCCACGGAAGCAGCAAGGCCAACAGAGCCTCGGATACACCACAAACAACATTTTCTGAATAAATACTTGAGGCTGCATCTGGGTGCCTGGCAATAAAATTTAGAAATCTCCATATCCTTCCTGCTACCATCCCCTGGAGTGTTCGTTTACATGATATTTATAATTATTAAACAGATGAAGCCTTTCACAGATAGTCCTTTAGTTGGTTTCTACAAACAGCAACTAAAAGTTTTCTTCACACCTGCTTTAAATGCTCTTTTCCAATTATAGAAAGCCTTTATTTATAAGCACCACTGTACCTCACGGTCAATACAATCTCTGCTAATTGAAAGAGATTTTCTTTCTCAATGTTAGATAGCATCACTCAGGAACTAAATTCTCTAGCCTGATACAAAGGTAAGGAAAACTAGCCTAAACATCCACAGTTTTAGCATCCCCTAAACAAGTCATTCATTGATCAAGACTTTCATGAGGAATTCGGAGACCCTTCCTGCTCCAACATTTGGTAATCCATTCTATGATTGAAGCCACATAACAGATAACCTTAAAGACGTCTGTGGCTGCAGTTAATCTCATGGTCCTTTCCCCCAACTTCTCCATTTTATACTCCCCAATTTTCCTTTGCATTATCCATTGAGGTGTCCAGTCTTCCTCAGCCAAGCTAACCATAATCTCTCTGAGAGACGGACCTAGCTCTTGAGTGGAGAGTCATTCCTAGACACAAGACATGGAAGGGGCCGTTCAAACACCACTTGGCCATTAGCACTCGCTGTTCTAATTCTTGCCCTATCCAAGTGGCTGATCCCATTTTTCATTCACCTTTACCCTTCCAAAGCCGAGTTTTGACTTAAGTCAGGATCCATACCATTGCTAGCAATCAAGGCAACCCTCTCCCATCAATCAGATTGATATGCATGTGAGATATTTCCCTGATATTATGACACAGTGCAAAATTAATCTCTCCTTCAGCCTCAGGGGTGATGCCTGAAATTATAGAAGAGGAATATAAGAATATTACTACTTTTAACAAAAGTAGCAAAATAACCATCTCTCTTTATTGTACTTATTTAGGTACAAATGTACCTTCCTAAAGACGATTTTTTTTTTTGTAAAAAAGTACGCAACTGTGGCACTTAATCTGATTCATTAAGAAGCAGTTTGCTAACTGGAAATAACCAAAATATATTGCCCTTCATCTTTGCTCAGTAATCCATACAATTTAAACTTCTTGCCTATTAAAGTAATTAAGCCTGTTATAGAATGAGCAAAGCCAGCAAACAGGTCCTAAAAGACATAAAAAGTTTTACTTTGCTCAGTTATAGCAGTTACAACTATTTGCATAATAAATCAGAGAAAAACACAGTTGCAAGAGGAAAGCAATTTACAAGATTCATAAGTCCCTGTTATTTCGTAAAATTAGGTTTTTACCTGCAATGTCTAAAATTCCGACAACATAATCTTTCAGATCAAAACGGGTGGCAGTTCTTAAAATATGTGCTACAATCTGTCACTTAAAAATAATAGCAAAAAAACTATCATCCGATGTGATTGCAAATGGAAACCTACAGAAATGTACCAGCTTCTGTTCAGCACTAATTACAATTAGCGAAATCTTTCTGAAATCCTCCCAGCTCCCCCTTCCCCACTCACCTTCTCTAATTCCAAAGCAAGTTTGATTCAACCAAAAGCTTAAGTCTTCTGAAGTGACAAAAAACGTCTTTTACCCTAACAACTAAGAATTAGTACTGGGATTACTCACTCAGCATTGTGTTGGGGAAGGAGGCAAGAAAAGGCAACCAACCACAAAACAAAATTAAGACTTGGTTTATACCCTCCAGAAACCCAACTTACTGTGGAAAAATGAATAATATTACCGTGCCCAGAAATATCGTACAACTTGCCATTTTGGTATCTAAGAGCTCTGAGGTTGGGGAAGTCAGTATTGGCCAGAGGGAAGACTTTCGAGAAATAATTTCAAGAATTCCAAGAAAGACAGGTACTGCTGAGAGAATAATTATACCATAATTAAGTGGGCATTTACTGGATGCCAGGCCCTGTGCTAGCTCCTTCAATGCGCCCTACTTAATCCTATAGAGATCTACAGGAATTAACAATGAAAACAGAGAACCAGGGGAATTTACCACCTTGCCCGCCAAGACCCCCTAACCAATATAGTTTAGCCTAAAGGATAAATCTATTGATTCTTTTATTCACTCATTCAAGTACTATAACTATTCTACCTTCAAACCTCATACAGATAAAAAGATCTCAGAGTAGAAACATATGGAAAATACTTTGTCCCAGATTCCCATGGAACAAATAAAGGAAAGAAAGATGGGAGGGAAGAAGGGAAACAAAAAAGGAAAATTACTGAAATAAATCCGGAAGTAAACTTCTAAGGCACGACATCCAAATAAAACATGAGATGTCAGCTTTAGCTGACTTACTCTATTTCTATCCTACACTTCACACCTTGGGCAGAGAGCCACATCTGAATGTTTAGTATTAATCCAATCCCATCTGCAGTACACACAACACATAGTAAAGGTTAAACATTAAGATACATTTTTTAAGACAATGCCTCCAATACAGAAGGAAAGAAGCCCAATATTCTCCATTACCTGACACTGTCCCACTACCTGACAGTGTCATCTTAAGCAATATTGTCATTTCCAGCACTAAGCACCGAGGGGTGCATAAGATAATACCTCAGGGATGAGGAAAAATATTCAACCTTCTATTGTAACAGTTTTTGCTTCATGCTTTACATTTTTTATATTTTATAATTTATGTGATATTTTAGTATAAACCACATATACAAAATAGATAAAAATAGATATACATATATTGCACAAGTTCAATTTTTTTTACTGATAAGACAATGAATGAGATCAATGAAGACTACTGATCCAACACTTATTAAAAGGGTACACTATTAACTTCCAGCACTCTCAATAACCAAACTAAATGACATCACTTTGGAAATACTCCATTAGCTAGAAGGAAAAAAAAAAAAAACTCAAGTTTTATTTCAGTCTCTCTTTGAAAAGTATTTGATTCCTAGCTGATTCTGGGCACAAACAATGGTTGACCATTACAAATCTGTGGGACCACCTCATTACAAGTTCATACTGCAACCAAATCTCATTTTCCCTCTGCAAATTCAATTCACATCAATAGCACCATATATCACTGGCTACTGCTGTTGGCTGCCTGATTTTGAAACATAAAATTTTTTTTGAAAGATTACCGCCAACACACAATAGGCAAACTGCAATTTCAATTCCCTACACATGTACTTGAAGGAAGGGGGCTACACAAGCTACAAAACGTAAATGAAGCCTGTTGTTATCAGCTGTTTATAAGCCCCATAACATCCTTCATCCTTTTTTTCTTCCGTTTCCTTAGGGCGGGGGGGGGAAAAAAAAAAAAACATCCGAAGTGCTGCCATTCAAGAAAGCCCTTTTATTATTTTACTCAATACTAGTTCCCTGGTTTCTTAATTTTCTGATCTGTGTACACAAAATGCAGCAAACTGAAGCAGTGGTGGCTGTACACAGACAATCTTCATTAGGTAGAATTCAATGTGAAGCAGTAACACAACTGCATGACGTTGTTTATTAAAATGTTTTCATCATCAACTTTTTATGAATCCCTCACTTACTAGAGCTAACATTTAAGGACAACATGTACTCTAACAAAGGTAGATTTCCCAGGGAGATAAAGTCAGTCAATTTCCCCAAAGCCTATAAGCAAATCCATTACCTGACCTGTTGCAAATTTCTGGCTCTTAACTAACACATTGCTGGTCTATCGCTCAACTTTGACTTCCTTGTTGAATTCTTCCATGTTTAATTTAACATACTACCCAGTGGTGCTGTAATGAGAGGATAAATACAATAGATCCATGAGGAATCCATGCCCATTTTTACATGGGAAGACAAAGAGAGACCTAGTAAGGTCACTATTTAATGCTGGATTTCTCAATAGCCTCACTATTGACATTTTGGAACTAATAATTCTTCCAGGGCGGGGCTTGGGGGAGGAGCGAGGAGCCTGTCCTGGGCGCTACAGGATGTTTACCAGCATCCCTGACCTCTACCTACCAAATGACAGTAGCACCACCCCCCAGTCCTGACAATCAAAACTGTTTCCAGACATAGCCAAATGTCCAATGGGGCAGGGGGCATTGTGAACCCCTGGTTGCAAACCACTGGTCTTGTGGGTCTACATACCCATCAGCAGGCAGAAATTTGATGTATACCATTTGTATAAGCAGGGAACAGCATGGATAAATCCAATGCACACCCAGGCAATAGTCTATTATGCCCATAAACCTTTACGAGACACTGAACGAAGTCAAGTTTGCCTACGAAACAGTAGACAGCTATGTTGAGGTACTAATTTTGAGGATTAAAAGTCTACTAATAGTCAAAGGTCATTCTGCCACTTTATTATTGCACTGGCTCAATAACAATTCCAAGAAGAATACCTAGGCAATAACAGTCATGGGTTTTCCGTATTTACCAACAGAAAGTCTCCAGGAAGTTCAGTTTTAAGGGCCAAAATTTTTCATTTAATCAATTGTCAAGATAGCCTTAAGAAAAATTTCTTCGCGATCAAACCCCCTTAACAGAAGATGGATATGCTGTGATATTTAGTTCAATGGAAATAAAGAGGTGAAAGGGTTTTTTTCCCCCTAAACAAGCACCGCTGAGCTTCTGCAAACCAATACTAAAAAAGACAATTTTATTTAACAGTCAAAAAAAAAAAAAAACAGCTTCCAAAAGCTCAATTGCCATCTGCAATTATAATCAGGCCTAATTTAGAATACCCCACCATGTTTTAGTCTTAATTAAAAATGGCACATCCTTGCAAGGGAATGCAATGTGAATGCACAATTCAAATGTGAGCAGCACACGCGCGCGCATGCACACACACACACACACACTCCCCCCTAACACTAGGCTTGGGAGACTTTATTTTACCAGTTCTTAATAGATGTAACTTCAGTATAAACTTTAACTTTCATAATTCAAATTAGAAAGCCGTATGGATCGTGTTAAGACAATTTGCCAAAAATACAAATGGATTTTTTAAGCCTGCCACCTTTTACATAGCACATGGCTGATCTTATATTCCAGCCACTATTATCTTTCCTCTGCATAGAGGCACAATGCTTCAGTGTAACATTTCCATTGATACAAAATAGTCTTTCCACTGCACTAATAAGATTTACCAAGTACCACTTGGCCTCTTTATAAACTCAATTAGTTATAATAATATGTCTCTGCATGTTTATAATTCAGTGTAATTTTTACATCACAATTCCTTAAAATGGTCTCCAGTACAATCAGCCCTTTTTGCCTACAGAACATCAATGCAGACACTATTTGAAAACCACCATACAAACTCCTGCTATTGGTCAAAGCCATTTAAAATAAAATAAAAATAAAAATAAAAACAAGGAAGACATACAATGGAAGACCTGAGAAAAACAACTACACCTTTAACCTGCATGATTAAAGAGAAGTGTTCTCCTGTCCAACCATTATGTGAAGAGTCCTTGTAAAAACCCAACTTCTTCCTAAATTCCATAGTGTTATATTCAGGTTGCACGGCTGGAACAGAGCCTCTGGCAAAGGCGGCAAAAGGGAGGTGGAAAGCTGTAAACAATAAGTGTGCCTCCCACGTAAGCCTGTAAAATTAAGCCTCTCAGTTGGACAATTAGCTTTATATAGCTAATCAAAAAGAAAGAAATGAAGGCCATCTGGTCCTTAGAAGTTCTTTATCTGATTAACACTACACTCTCGAAAGTAAACTTCCTAGGTACAAGAGGGCAGGAGAAAGCAAGAGGAGAGGAACACCCTTTTAAATTGTCTGTACACCCTGATAAACCCACATGTACATCAAGCCCCTGACTATTTTATACAGAAGCATCAGAAGAGTGATTAAGTGCCGAAGCCCTAATTGGACAGACTTCATTGGATTCCTAGCTCTGCCATTTGTTAAGGGTTAGCCTTTGGCAAACAATTTGACCTTTCCATGTTAGACTGAATCACTGACCATGTATCCAGTCCTTTGCCCTCAGAGTACTCCTCTGTCCCTTGGCCATGTGACTTGCTAAAACTTAGTAGATTAACTTCAACTCTCCTTCGCTGAACAAAGCAGCATACCTACATTAGCAGCAACCACCCCTTAGTCTCAAGGTGGGTTAGGCATCTTAAGGGCCCACCTTCAGCTTCCAGTCAAGATGGCGGAGCAGGAAAACGCCGTGCTCACCTCCTCCCATTACCATCTCAAAACAACTAAACTACAGAACAAGTATCATTTAAAATCACCTGAAGTCTAGCTGAAGAGAAGTCCTATACCTAAGAAGCCACCTCAACAATGGTAGGAGGGGCAGAGACATGGAACAGAATGGTCCCACACCAATGTAGCAGTTAACAATTGGGAAGCACACCTCGGGTGCTGTAGAGGTCCCCACTGAGGAGCGAGGGGTCCCAGCCTCACACCGGTTACCCCAGCCCAGGGTTCCGGTGCCAGGAGAAAAGTCCCTACAACTTCTGGCTGTGAAAACCAGTGAACGTTGTGGCTCACTGTGACAAAGGGTGGCTGAAGTCTCAAACGTTCCTCTTAAGAGGCCTGCGAAACAGACTTACTCGCTGTTAGACTCACTCACTTTGAGCACTGGGACAGCAGCTCAAAAGGCAACAGCTCAAAAGGCACCAAGGACATACAGGAAGGAACTGAATTGTCTGACTTCAGGGCAAGGGCTGGAGAGGCAGCTTCCTCCCTGACAAAAGTTCTGGCAGACACCATTGCATCTTTGTTGAGCCCTCCCTGCTTCCAGTGTGCAGACTTAGTTTAGGCAGGCACCATATCTGAGTCTCCATCGAACTGGCTAACACCATTTGTCCGCCCTGGTGACTCCGAGACACAGTCCCACCTAACTTACAAGCCTACTCGAGCCGCTTCCAGTGGCTTTTCCATACAAGCAGCCTCTCATGGTCATGCTGTGGACTTTCCTAAAATTTCTCAAAGGTTCACAAACCCCAAACAAGCAGCATCTGGCCTTGGTGCCCAAACAAGCAGCATCTGGCCTTGGCGTACCCCGAGTAGCCCCAAGCCTAGTACTAGCAGCCGTGGCTTCAGGTCACAGCTTAGCCTCTCCCAGACACATTCAAGCCTAGCACAAGTGGCAACCACCTGCGGATCACTTTGTAACTGATACCAAGCGGCCCCAGGCAGAGCGCAAACAGCAGCTGACCTTGGCCTGCAACAGAGTCTTTCCCAAGAGGCCCCAGAACCAACACACATAGTGGCCAGCTTCAGATCATACCAGAGCACCATCCAACCATCTTTACAAGGGCAGACTGGGCAGGCACCAGAGCCCGGCTAAAGTGATTCCTGCTCTGTAGGGTCAGTCCCTGCACTACAGCTCCTCCACTATAATCACGGCCAGTCCTCACAACCAGCCTGAGGGCCAATCCCTGCCATTTACATGCCAACAGCAATTAAGGCTCAACTACAACAGGGGGGCGCACACACAACCCACACAAGCGACACACCTGGAGCACCTGGCTCAGGTGACCAGGAAGCCTGAGACACTGGGCACCCCAAGATACTACTACATTAGGCTGCTCTACTAAAACTGGGAGACAAAGCAGCTCTACTTAAAAGATAGAAACAAACACAGGGAGGCAGCCAAAATGAGACAAAGAAACATATCCCAATATGAAAGATCAGAACAAAGTTCCAGAAAAAAAAATAAGCAAAATGGAGACAAGCCATCTACCAGATGCAAACCTCAAAACACTGGTTATAAGGATGCTCAATGAACTCAGTGAGAACTTCAACAAGGAGACAGGACACATAAAAATGGAGATAAAAAAAAACAACAACAACATAAAAAAGAACCAGTCGGAGATAAAGAATATAATAAATGAAATGAAGAGTACATTAGAGGGAATCAATAGTAGATTAGATGAAGCAGAGGATCAAATTAATGTTTTGGAAAAAAAAATGAAGGTAATTTAAGGGACCTTTGGGACAGTATCAATGTTAAAGAGATATCTTTAAGAAAAAAAGGATCAAAATATGAAAATGTGGTAATTACTACATATCTACCAAAAATTACTTTAAATGTAAGGATTAAATGCTCCAATCAAAAGGCATAGGGTGGCTGAATGGATAAGAAAACAAGACGCTTACATTTGCTGCCTATGAGAGACTCACTTCACATCAAAAGACACACACAGACTGAAAGTAAAGGGATGGAAAAAAATATTTCATGAAAATGGAAACCAAAAAAAAAAAAAAAAGCTAGGGTAGCAATACTTTTACCAGACAAACAGACTTTGAAACATAGGCCATGACGAGACAAAGAAGTACCCAGTAATTTCACTTCTGGGTATTTATCTGAAGAAACCCAAAACGCTAATTCAAATAGACATATGCACCCATATGTTTATTACAGCATTATTTACGCTAGCCAAGAAATAGAAGCATCCTAAGTGTCCATCAACAGATAAATGGATAAAGAAGTGGTACATATATACAATCAAATGAATTCTTGATATCTGCAACAACATGGATGGACCTAGAGGGTGGAGTAAGTGCTGAGTGGAATGAGTCAGACAGAGAAAGACAAATACCATATGACTTCACTTATATGTGGAATCTAAGAAAAAAATTAAACAGAAACAAGCTCATAGATACAGAGAACAGTTTGATAGTTGCAGATTGGGGAGGGAGAATTCAGAGAATTAAGCAGAGAAGGAATTAAGAGGTACAAAGTGGTAGTTACAAAATAGTCTTGGGGCTATAAAGTATAGCATGGGAAATATAGTCAATAATATTGTAATAACTATGTATGGTATCAGATGGGTACTAGATTTATCAGGGTGATCCCTTCATAAGTTATATAAATGTCTAATCACTATGTTGTACACCTGAAATACGTTATTGTGTATCAAATATGACTGAAAAATAAAAATATGTTTTTTAAAAAAAGAGCCCACCATGAACCAATACAGTGTGGTCAGACATCGGGGCAGCCACATAAAGTTGGGCACTCGATGCACAGCACATAGGTCAAGCAATAGAACTGAAATCCAGCCCACACACTACTCTTGCCAAGCTGAGTACCCTGGCATGGGGCTGATTCCTGGTAGGAAGAAGAGGTACCATTTTCATTGCACAAAAGCACCATCTGTCCAGAAGGGACACTCAGAAATGGTGAGGAGGGCTTTTGCACCTGGCAGGGAGAAGGGCTTGGCATGGATTGTTGGCAACTCAGAGAGCTGAGAAGGGTGTCTGCATGGAACAGTGCCCCAACATGGGGTGGGTGGGACTAAGTAAATATATTCAAGGCAGTGAGAACCAGGTTACTCACTGTCAGAGAAGGGATTTAAAAATACAGAAAGGAGGTAACTAAATTGAACCACATGGTGCTGAAATATTCAGAATTAGAGGTAGTGAACTCATGATTTTTAATACATAAAAATACAGAAATAAATACAAATGTAAACGTGTATATATACATATATAATCCCTAGAAGTTTCCACTAAAAGACTCTGGGAGCTGTAATATCTAATAAGCAATGAACACACTTAGTCCCCAGATCTTGGTTTCTAAATATCATTCTCATCTAAAAGGAATCAGAGATCCAAGACTCCTCAGCTCCTTGGCTGAATCCAGGGCTGGGGCCAGCAAAGCACAAGATGTGCCTAGAACTTCTTGTTCCAGAAAGTAAGGAAGCACTCAAATAATGATGGTGACACATGTCAAAAGGACATACAAACCAACTGCAAGGAACTCCCATTACCTAAATCTGGGAGGAATTTCAGCATCAAAATAATGATAGTAACAGATTATAACCCATTAAATTAGAAATCTGTGAGTCCAAACTGATGTAATAAATAAACAAGTTGAAAGTTTAAGGAGAATGGTCTTAAAGTACCCATCCACAAAATACTTATTACAATGAGGGGGGAAAAAGAGTACCTTTACAATGGAGAAGCCTGGCAGATGCTGCCTTTTTCAAGTGATCAAAGCTAACATCACAAGCAATGGCGCAGACGGAAATCATGAGCCACCTGATAAGATGCAATGAAAGGAGCAGTCCATCACTTCTGTGATATTTCTGCCCTGATGCATAACCTGAATCTAATCATGAGGAAGCCTCAGACAAAACCAAATTGATGGACAGTCTGAAAAATAATTGCTTTATCATCTTTAAAATTATCAAGGTCATAAAAGTCCAGGAAAGCCTGAGAAACTGCTCCAGAAACAAAGGAGACTAACAAATAGCACACGATCCCCAATGGCTCTTTTTTTAATTGGCAGAATCAGGGCAATTTAAAGGGGGGTCTGACAGCGGTGTTGTATCAAAGTTAATTTCCCAATTTTGATGGATGTATTGGGTTATTATAGAATTCCCTCGTTTGTAGGAAATGCACATCTTAGTATTGGCGGGAGGTTCTTTTATTGGTTGCAACTTTTTTCTGCTTCAAAAAAAAAAAACTTGTTTTTAACCTGTAATGGGTATAGCACAGGGTGGCTGTGGAAGGGGTAGGCCCTTTCAAAAGATAGATGGGGAAGGTCATTCAGAAAAGACACTTGAGTTGAGATGGACAAGAGAAGGAACTGCCATGGAAAAATCCAAGGGATAGAAATAACTCTGATGCTGATTTTAAAACAAAATAGCACCATCTTCTCACTCTTATACAATGCTTTTTGAGTGCAAAGCAATGGTCTAAGTTCTTTCCATATTTTAACTCATTTACTCCTAACAACCACTTTACATAGTATTATTATCATGTAGAATTATTACTATACCCAACTTAAAGATGAGGAAACTGAGAAACAGAGGTTTCAGTAACTCACGCAAGTTACAAGGTTGGCCAGTAGCACAGCCAGGATTTGAACCTACCAGTCTGGTTCCAGGGTCTTTATTTAACTACTACACCATCAGGCAAAAACCAGGCCCCTGACTGTATGTGATAATGAAGCAGGATGGAACCAAGATTCTTGCACCATTCCAGCCGCAAAGACTAGAGCAAGTGAGTGAGAGAGGAATGGTAGGAGAAGATGTGCAAAGTAGAGGCAGAACCATTGGTTAGAGTGTAGATTTGTTCATGTGTAATGGGAAGATTTATCTGAAAGCAGGGAGACTAGTGAGAAGGCTGTCACCGTATTTTAACTCAGACAGGATGGTGGCCTAGACCAAGTCAGTGGCAGAAGAGATGGAGAGCACTGGCCAGAGGGATTCAGGACTTATTTTGGAGATAAATCAGGACTTGGGTGATTGTTTTAGAAAGCTAGGCCATAAAACCACCTTTTAAGTAAAACTGTATTCACCATCCAAATTCCTTGGATCAGACTGCCTATGAAAACGTCACAGCATATTTGCTGGTGGCTTTTGGTTCTGGTCACCTCACTATGCTTTAATAAAAAAAAAAAAAAAGGGCAGGAAGAGCAAAGAACCTACTTCCACTTTTTTCTAAGGTTTTCAGTAACCCTCAAATGACTCCTATTTTAGTGAGAATATCCCATTTTCCCATGATAATAAACAATGTTCGGTTCATTCTGATTTCATAGCTTTCTTCCACACAAAGAGAACCTCTCTCCCACCGATTAAGTCATTTGTTCTCTCTGAATCTCATCAGAGATTGTACCTGGCACTGTAATTGGGAGGTTTTTAAATAGATAATTTAACCTTGAGAGGATGTTCATTTGACTCAACATATCCTCCAATCTAAGAAACATACAAATTCCCTTTCACCTCAGCATGTCTTTCTTTAATTGTGACAGCAGTGCAGAGAATTTCATTTTCAAAGAGCTGTATGAGCCACAAAGGAATATTAATACCTAAATATTGAAGCGATCCTGATGCTTGGCTTAAAAGGAAGCTGGATTTGCTAGATAAAAATGTTCTAAAATGTCTCTGGTCTATGCCTTTAAAAAAAACAAACAAACAAAAACAAAAAACATGTCTTTAGCATATTTTCATCTTTCTGCATTAAGTCAGAAAGTAAAAGACACGGTTAATTTCTCTTTAAAAAAGTCCTTTGCTTTCTATTGCCAGTAACTGCATTTACTAAGAATACTGCCAGGTTTTTGAGTGTCCTCATCTAAAGGGTGTGATTTTCTTCACTTCTGAATATGGAGGAATAAATGTTCTTTCAACTCTTTGACAGGCTAAGTGTATTTCACTCTGCAGTGCTGACTATGGCTATAGAAAGCGTTCCACATTGCAGGTCTGAAATTATACAGGGGTGAGCACGGACAGTGAGGAAAGGAGAGAGTGTGTGAGACAGAGCTGACCTGTTCTTTGTCGTCCTCTCTTTCACTTCAAAGGCTGTTCCATCAAATGAATACAAGTACAAAAAAAAAAAAAAAAATTAATTCCAGAACCCAAGAATTCAGAATGGGAGTAAATAGGATCCCATTCTCCCGAAGCTGATATCATCAAATTCTCTCACATGATTTACAACCTGGCAATCTATCTCTTTCCATTGATTATCCTGCTATTATGAGATATAACTGCTCTCTGCCCATTCCAAGAACTCTAAAGTGTTGCACTGAGAATACACTAATGCACCTTTAATGCAGAGAACAAGGGGGGGGGGTGAGGGGTGGGGGGACCCAAGGAACAAAATAGGCTGGAAAATGCATAAAGCTGAAGTTCCTTTCAAAAGCGCTGGAGAAGTTAACAGCTTTTCAGGGAGGCAATCAGGCAATTCGTGCCCAGTGACTACCTAGGCTCACAGCCTTAACATTTCTAACTAGAAATAAGCCACATGCTACACTGAACCGGAAGCACAGGTGCACCTCACTTTGGGCAAAGGCCATCAAAGCAAGTCTGTCAAGACCCAATCAAATTGTGGATTCGCTATAAATGTTACAGAAAGTTGCTTCCAATTCCAAGACCCTGATCAGACAAGCTCTTTAAATGAGAGCCTTCTCTGCTGCATGAATTATTAGTAATATGGTTTATCAAATCAAAACCATGATGCTGGGGTGGACAAATTCTGATCCGCTGTCTCTTTTTGTATGGCTTAAGCTAAAAAGGGTTATTTTTAAATGGCTAGAAAAAAAACGAAGACTATATTGTGACACACGCATGAAAAGTACACAAAATTAAAATTTCAGTGTCCATATACAAAGTCTCATTGGAACACAATCATGCCTGTTTGCTGACGTGTTGTCTATGGCTACTTTCAAGCTACGACACAATGAGTAGACACAATTGCGATATATAACCTGCAAAACCAAAAAGGTCTACTATCTGGCTTTTCACTGAAAAAGTTTGCCAATTCCTGTCTTAATTCACCCACAAGAAATGAACATCCTCTCAAATTTCAGGAAAAGAACTCCAAATAAATTAAAAGCCCACAAGAAAAATGTAGCTACTGAGAGAAAAAAAATCATTCCTTACCTTCTAAACAGGCTCCCTTCTCAGAAAACTCAGCAGCAATGGCACAACATATAGACAGTCTCCCCAAAAAATCTTTCAAGTTTGCCGCTTTGGTACTCAAGATAGTGGTTAAAAATCAAGGGAAAAGATGAAAATAAAAATTAATGAAGGCCTGTGCTGGTTACTTTACCCACATGGTTCCATTTGATGTGCACAGAAAGGTTCTGAGGAATGGTTATGCCCGTGTTACAGATGGAGAGACTGAGCCCCATGGAGGATGTCTAAGGTCTTCACAAGGTCACGGCAGTACACGGTGTCTTCAGAGCTTCTACCCAGGTTTCACTAGCTCAAACTATTACAAGATGAACTGGACTCCTGTTTAAAAACTCATACTGCTTCTGCCGTTTGGAAAAAGAAAATGAAATATTTAAGTGAGTGACACAAGAGAACCACCTACCTTTAAAAGGAATGGTCATTTAACAGAGATATGTTTGTTTTATTAAATGCTGCATGCTTTAGTGTTGAGTAACACTAAAGTAACAACCAGTTCCTGTACTTAGTACCACCCTGAGCACAGCCAAATTCATCTAGACAAACACACTATATAACCTCTTTATCTGTCTGCTGTGAAGACGTGAAGGCGGCTGGCTTCAGCCCATCATCCTTGCCCCATGGAGACTCTTCTCCCTATGCTTACCTCCCAGGGCAATTTTTTATATCCAGCAATAAATCACTTGTAATCTTAGAGGCAGTGACACTTATCTACCAAATGATTCAGGTCTTCCAAAATCTCTTAACAAAGCCTGATGCCATAGCCAGTAGTAGAATTACAAATTTTATTACCATAACTATGATGACGCCTAGCAGTGAACACACACAGCACTTAACAGTGTGCCAGGCAATGTTCCAAGCATTTTAAATGGACTCATGTATTTAACTGTTAATCCTCACATCCCTACAAGTCGGCACTATAATTAGTTTTATTTTACAGATCATGAAATTAAGGCACAAAGAAATTAAACGATTTGCCAAGGTCTCATTGCCAGTAGGTGGCAGAGCTGGGATTCAAACCCAGGCAGTGTGGCATCAGAATTCACACTCCTTACCACAAACTTCACTGTTTCTCCATACTAGATCAAATAAAAATATATAAATGTGAAAATCAATTGTACATGATTAAACTTATGTTTTATTAATAGTAGAGAGCCGTCTTTAAATTGGAAAAGGGTTGCAAAGAACAAGCTGCATAAATGAATAGAAGTAAGAAAAGCTTTTCTCAAAATGCAATGTTATTTCTTATTTTTTTTAAAAAAAGAAAGAAACATCTGGAATGTTCAGAGATGGCAGAGTGCTTCCAAGTTGATTTACCTTCACAGCAAGTCAGGCAGGGAAATCTTTCTGTTTTGTATTCTTCTAAGGGCCTGAAACTTTTTAGATTATACTAAAACAACTCAGCCTTTCCTTGAAGGGTGAGGTTCTTTCCATATTATCAACCTGAAAAATAATTTTCACAAATGTTTTCATTTAATAGTTATTTTTAATCCGTAACTAACCCTCTACAGCAAGTTCGGTACAAGTTCGGGCTGAATCTGACCACAAACCATTGTGAGCAAACACACAGTACGCTCACCATGCCTCACTCTGCGCCCCCAAATCAGATGTAATTAATGATATTCCTCTTCCCCAGGGAGCCCATCCTTCTCAACAGAAAGATGGGGTGTTATCTTGGATAATACTCCAAGAGACCAATAGGAAGAGACTACAGTAAAGACGTAAGATGAAATCCATCGCTTAACCCTAAATCAGTGACAGCTCAGCATCAGGGAAGGCCTTCTTTACTGCCAATAGTTCATGGGGTCTAGAAATGCATTGGAGTTTCTCCACCAACTCATGCTTGTCTTAACCAATCAAGAATTTATTAGCTCACACAACAGGACGTCCAGTGGAAGGGCAAGCTTTAATGCTAGTTAATTCAGCAGCTCAAGGAGAATCAACAGGAATCCAGATTCCTCCCCTCCTTTCCAGGCCCTCCTCAAATTTGATTTTATCCTCAGGCTGACAGCAAGACAGCAGTAGCAGTTGTGGGCGACACATCCTAACAGCACCCAAAGCAGAAAGACCATAGCTTACACGGCTTCGAGGAAAAATGCAGATTTCCACGGGAGGGCCCCAGCAAACACATCTTCTCATTCCATTGGACAGAGTCAGATCACATGGCCAGTCCTGAACCAATCACTAACAAAGGATGTAAAACAAATAAACCTACCCCTGGAGCAAGAGTTTGGCTTCTCCCCAGCTACACAGCTTCATAGAGGGTGGGCACCGATGCAAAACTGAGGCTCTATTAGGAAGAAGTAGATGGATGCTGCAAAGGCATCAAATATTATCTACAACAGGCCTTCAGACCTGAGCAAGATGCAGACCAGAGATCAAAATTGGACACCCAGAGGTCAAGCCGAGCCAGAAGACAATTACTTCAGCCCTCATGGTGTAATAAAAACTGAAATCATTAACAAAATTTTAAAATTGGGAGTAATTAAAGATCTCTATTTTTAAATTTAAGATCTCTGTTTCCTCTTGAAATATTGGAATGATCTAAACACTGACTTAAATTCCCCTCCAGGCAACATTCTGCCCAAGCCAAATAGAGCTGACTTTGGAGAAGAGGCATGTTGTGTCCAGTTCTCCACAGTTCAACCACTCCCTGTGGCTTCCTACCCGACTCCTTTCCTTCAGGTGCCTGAGCCCAGACGACATTTATTGAGTTTGTAACCTTAATGCTGGCCATCATAGTAACCAGCTGGAGAAAGTGGGCCTTCAACCTGGTAAAACCCAACAAGGGAACGTCTACCTCTAGGTCTAGACTTTTTCAAAGAATTTAATTCCAAGAAGAAGCAGAAGGGAGAGTCAGATTAATAATCAAAATTTTCTAGCTACATTCTCAGACCTCCTCCTACCCCCCCCCCAAAAAAAAAGTCATGTAAGATTTAAAGTTTGTAGAGCTGCCTGTTTGTGGTAAAGAAAAACCTATCAAATGAAGAGCATCAGAGTGATCCAGCTCCGTACAGTTTCAGATTCAGTACAGTGTTTGATGCATCTGACTAGCATTTGGCCTTAGGCATTTCTCTTTTAATGAATCCCAAAGAACATAGTTTGATCCAACCTCTGAATTCATGCAGCATTCTCTCAGAACAATATTCATAAGTCTTTAAAGGAGACTTATACCAGGAAGACAGAATTTACACTAAAATGAAAACCTGCCAGGGACTTCCACTTACCTAAAGCTTTTATTTCACAGATGGCTGTCCACACCACTTCTATTTCACCAGCTATGCTGTTGAGGAAGGAGGGATAAAGAATACCAATTCTAGTCCCCCGAAATTATACCAAAATGACCCATTTAGGATGTCTGTCACTCTAGGTTCCAAAGTGGGCACCTATTATTTTCGCCTGGCACCAAGGCTCTTGGCAAAGACCCCGCTTTCCTAAAAGAAGGCCATTCCAAGAGGCTACTCTTTAAACTACATCCTAAATATTCCCCTTCGAGCCGGGGCAGAACTTATTTTCTCCTAGTCCTTAAAAATGTCAAAGGTGAAGGGATTTTGTGGCTTTAATTACCATTCCTTTCAGTGTGTTTTGATTTAATGAACAGAGAATTTATCCTGTGTGAGCCTGACCTAATCAGGTGTTTTAAAAGAGACAGAAGCAGCAGAGTAGCTCCCCTGTTGGCCTTGAAGAAGCAAATGTCCATGCTGTGGAAATGGCCACACGGCAGGCAAAGACAGGCAGTCTTTAGAAGCTGAAACCTCAGTCCTACAACCACAAAGACCTGAATTCTGTCAACCTGTCAGTAAACTTGAAGAGGACCCCAAGCTTCAATGAGATCACTGCCTTGGTCCACTCCTTGATTTCAGCCTGAGCAGAGGACTCAACTCATTTCCAGACCCACAACCCACAGAAATTCTGAGATAAAAAAAATTCATGTTGTTTTAAGTCATTGAGTTTGTGGTGATTTGTTACACAATGATAGAAATGGGCTGAAGGTTGCCACCAAATAGGAAAATGGCAGAGACACAGGTGGAACCTCATAACCTTTTAAAGAAGCATGGCCGTGGAGGACTCTAAATCATTCTAGTTCTGAGACTTGAGCCATTTATCCGTTAGCACAGTTCTTGGCATATTGTCAGAGCTCTCAATACATACTAACTGAATGAGAAAATAAATATATGCATGATTAACAACTCACTCAACAAAAAGGACCAGGAATGGGATGTGCCTATTTATGAGATGTGAGATTTGCTTTAGAACAGAGTATAGTAGGACCCAACAAGAATGGTCTTTGGGTCCAGAGAGACCAGGACTCCTCTCTTAGCTGTCCCTTTACCAGTTCTGGGATCCTGGCCAGGGAACAAAGTTCACCTACAGTGCCATTTTCTCATCTACACAGAAAGGAACAACTCAAATAGTTGTCATGAGGATTAAATTAGGTAATACATATATAAAGGCACCAAGCTTTATGCTTGATTCTGCAAGTTTTATAAAAATTAGCTCTTCCTTCTTCTTTACTACCCTGACACAATTAACTCTCTAAGTAGATTTGGCACAGCTAATAAGGTTCTGGAGCAATGAAACCCGTGACAAGTAAGTTGACAAAAGGCATTGGTATTTAGACTCAAATATCTAATTTGCAAGGCTAAAGACCATTACTCCAATTTACTCAGACCCCAATTCCTAATTTGTTAAATGGGAATGATACTTACATTACAGGGTGCTGGAGAGGGTTAAATGAGAACACATATGAAAAAAAAAAAAATAGTACACAATAAGCTATTAAAGTTATTATACATATGGACTCTTGTGTTTATTTGAGCTGGCAAAGGCAAAGTGTTCCAATAGGCAATGTAAGGCCACTGAAGGACATTAGGAGTTATTGCGTTCCCGCAAAAAGGTATGTTAAAGTCTTTGCCCCAGAATCTCAGAATATGACCTTATTTGGAAATAGGGTCACTGCAGATACAATTAGTTAAGATAAAGTCATACTGAAATATGACTGGTGTCCTTATAAAGGGTGAGAGACACAGAAAGAAGATGGTCCTGTGAAGACACAGAAACATGGAAAATTCCATGTGAAGATGAATGGAGAGATTGCAGTAATGTGCCTACTATCCAAGGATTGATGGCAAAGACAAACTAGGAAGTGGCAAGGAACAGATTCTCCCTCATAGCCTCAAAAACAAAACAAAACAAAACAAAACAAAACAAAACAAAACAAAAAAACAACAACTCTGCCAACACCTTGATCTTGGACTTCCAAACTCCAGAACTATGAGTCAATAACTTTGTTGTTTTAAACCACCTAGTTTGTGGAGCTGTGTGATGACAGCCTTAGCAAATTAATATGAAGGTTGGCCCCAGTCAGTGGTGTATTTGTAAATATTTATTATCCAGCTCTGGGAGGGGGCTGGGTTGAAGCATTTGCTAACAACTATGGTGTAAATAGTCCCACCACATCTAACTTCAAACTACCAATGTGCCATCACTAAATGTGAAGTAGGGAAGAGTTACATAGTAGTACATCATCATACAGCATTTCTACCGTACAGATACAATAGATAAAGGCTTAAGAGCATAGATAACAGTAAAATGTATTAAAATAACTAGGAAGTATTTACTACTTCTTAAATATAATTTCCTTGTAAACTTGCATAATTTTAAAAGACCATAATAACCGGCTCACAAAATTCCTGGAAAAGTAGCCACAGTGCCCATGAGCCTGCCCAAGCAGCTCCCTGCCCCAGGAAAGGATGCATAGAGCAGAGGAGAAGCACACAAAGCATAAATCTTCCGCCCTCACAGGTCTAAACTATTCCTGGCCTTGGGAATATGGTCTTCAAAACTGAGTCCCTCTGCAGAAGAGGGGTCACGCCTGCTATCAGATGGTAATAGACAGTGTTCGGTTAATTAAGCAGGTTTTAGTGCAGCTAAAACCCTGGGCCTATCTTCTCCCTGATCCCATAAAGCATTCGTGGCAGTTTGGTTTTTAAGCAATACAAGAGTAATTGGAAATCAATTTCCTCTCTCCTTGATGAACAATGGACTATTTAGTGTAACCCAAAGAGAAAATTAGAAGCCATGTACGTGAGGCAGCTAGCTGGAGCCCGAGCTGCGGCATACTCCTCGATTCCAAAACTCAAAACTGATGCTTGACCGGTACCACCGTGAGGAGCTGGTCGTACTCCCATCTGAACTATGTTACCTGTCAGCACTGGCTTGGTATTTGATCATCTCAATTACAAGGGTATAGGGACCATATTTTGTCCTTCTTATTCAATCAACACACGCATAATGAGCAACATCTAAGAGCCAGGTGCTCCGGAGAGTCCAGTGAGCAAGACAGATACAGCCACAGTCCTTCTGGCACACACAGGATGGCAAAGGCTACGAGGGCCTGAAACAGACGCCTAAGGAGGTTTCAGTTAGCAGTCACAGAGAGACACTATCCAATTAATGAGCTGCATTTCACACCCAAAGGCTGGAATTCCACCACTATTACCTAGACACCGGATCCTGGACAACTTTAGCCTTAGCTTAAATTTGAGCATAACAGTACCTGCCCTTATAGGGTTACTGTAGGGTCCAGATGAGATTATGCAGGAGCGTTAGCTGCCTGATACCACACACTTAACTTGACCTCTTCAACACCTTTACTCTATGGCAACTTTCTCCAATGAAGTCTATTTAAAATAGGTGGCACCTACCCACCTCCACCAACTCCCAATTTCCCTTAACATTCTCCTTTTTCCTGATACTCATTGCCTTCTAACATGTTAGTTCCCCAACACACACACATTCCACTAAATCATAGGCTCCAAAAAGGAAGGTATCGTGTCAGTTTTGTCACTTTTGCGAATACCTTAAACAGGATATAACACATAGGCCTTCGATAAACAATGTGGATGGATAGATGTATGGATAGAGATGGAACTCTGATAGAAGAGACGATATCTCATTGATCTTTGAATTTCCCAACATCTTACACAAAGTGCTCTCAATTTTCATTGAATTAACAAAATACACCATGAACATTGAATGCAGCCTACAAATACTGAGATTAGCAAAATATATAATATCCTTACTTGTCCCAATTCCTATTTATCACATGGCAAACATGCCCCCATACTATGGTTTCTCAATGTTTTTTCCAAGTACATTTTGGCTGAGAAAACTCCAGCAAGGGAGGCAGCAGGGGAGGTTGCCCAGAAGCCTCCACCTTGATACAATGAGAAATCTTTTTTAAAACCTATTTTATATACTAAGATTTCAAGTACGATTTTTTCTATTTTTTTTTTAATATATGAAAGAATTTTTTTTTCCTATATGCTTTTTTAAATTGAGGTATAACTGACACACTTAAATGTAGAATCTAAAAATAAAATACAAAAAACCAAACTCACAGATACAGAGAACAGATTGGTGGTTGCCAGAAGTGGAGGGTAGGGGTTGGCAAAATGAGCGAAGGAAGTCAAAAGATATAAACTTATAGTTATAAAACAAGTGAGTCACGGGGATGTGATGTACAGCATGTCAAATACAGTTAGCAATCATCAAATATACAATACAGTATTATTAAGAGAATAAATCTAAAGGTCTCGTCAAATTTGATTTTATTTACAAAATAGTTTTCATAGCTAAAGGTAGACTCGAAAACATTCAACTTGAAGACATTTTTTTTTTGCAGGAGGGGAACATTATGCATGACCAAACTTTCATTTAATGAAAGTAAATTACCATCTGGGGTATTGAAGAGGTTAAATTCAAGTCAGTGTACAAGGTTTTAGCAAGTCAAAATTACCCTCGACAAATCCCTTGAATCACCAAAAAAAGTAGGTATTTATTTTTACGTCATGATACAGGACATGTATTGTGTAATGCCAGCATCTGCCACCCACTGCACTGAGCTTGACTAAAGTAAATCAAAGTCTTCATGCAGGTGACGGGATCAGAATTATTATGGTTTTTTAATAACCAAAAGAAAACCGAAGATGAGTAGAAGACTCTAAAGCCTTCCTGCTCATCTACAGGGTTGATTCTATTTTATTGTATTATAAAGTCTCTACAACCTTCATAAACATGAATAATACATTTGTTTGCTGTGGTAAGGAACACGAGACATGTGAAAGCACCTAGGAAAAAAAACAAAGTAAAACACAGATGTTTAACAATTTTGAATCTGCAGACTGCTTGACTAAAATCACTCTTACTTGAGATTTTAGAGACACAAAACCAACCATCTTATCCATCTGTTATGCGTTGAATTGTGTCCCCAAAAATTATATGTTTTAACCCCACAACCTAACCCCCAACACCTCAGAATGCGACCTTAATTAGAAATAGGGTCATGGCAGAAGTAATTAGTTAAGATGAAGTCATCAGGGTGGACCCTAACCAAGTGAGACAAATGTCTTTGTAAACGGGGAAAATTGGCATACAGACACACACACACAGAGAACATCATGTGAAGATGCAGGCAGAGTTCAAGGTGATGCTTCTACAAGACAAGGAATGACAAAGATTGGCAGCAAACCACCAGAAGTTCAGAGAGGCCTGAAACAGATTCTCCCTGTTCTGTCCACAGGACTTCTAGTCTCCAGACTTGTGATCCCGGACTTCTGGCCTCCAGCATTGTGAGACAAATTTCTGTTGTTTAAGCTAACCAGACTGTGGCATCTTGTTACAGCAGCCCTAGCAAACGAACACAACGTCCAAGCTCACACCTTCTCCTATGGGCCCACTAAGGCCATTGAATCTAAGCTCCTGGACACTGGTCTCATGACTCGAAGTTACAACTTAACTGATTCCTGAGTTTAATGAGTGTGTCTGATATCTCCTCCACTCTATCATCAACTAATAAACCCTAAAAGAAGAAACAGGAAGTGGACAGCGCAGGATGACCAACCACACGTCCTTATTCATTGATAAGAAAAGGAGACTCCATGGTAAAAAGACAGAGACACTCGCTGCACTGCCTCATTCAAGCGAGAAAACCCATTCTCAATTTCTCTACTTTGTTGGCCCACTCCTTTTCTTCCCCCGGTGAATAAAAATACCCAAGGGGAAATGCGGACCTATTCATCAACATTCCTAGCCAGACAGCGAACTGCTTAATGGTTTTATCGATTCCTTGTTTTGCTCTACATTATGTGTTACATTGGCTCAAGCAGTCCATACGAGAAGAATCAAGATGGTGTTGGCAAAAAGGCATTATTTCATTTTAAGCTTGTTACCACTGAGACCAGTCAACCCTGAACAGAAGTAGCCAAGTTTCAAAACAAGCATGTGCAAAATTCCTATTCATTCCATGCCAATAGCTCCTTTCCATGGCCAATATCCCTTGATTTCAAAGCCCTAATCTTAGTTGGTAAAGAAAAACAAACTGTGGCAACAACTGTGCCTTTAAGTGGATTTTTCATGCTAGAATAACGTTTTGTTGTATACTCCAAGATAATGGTTCCAAATGCTTTAAGGGGATAAACTTCATATTAGTAAAATGACTAATTACAACTAACATAAACCACTCTATCTATCCATTTCCTATAAATATCAATACATGGAAAAAGATAATGGCTCACAAAACCCATCAAAGAAATACAGGATCTTCAATGTCCTCACAAATTTACCCATTTTAATTGGTTAAATTAAATATGATAAAAGCAAACAACACGTAGGATGTCAAAACAAATTTATTAAGTTGAAGACAATAACCTAACACCAAATTCAACATCATAAAAAAGATTAAATCAGACGCTTTAACAAATGAACTTGGCTGCTTTGACATCGTGGGCAGTTGGCAGTATCCTTGAGCTAACAAACCGGGGAAAGTAAAATTTGATATTAAGAGTTCTATACTATTTATTTCAATCATATATACAGTTACTAAAATTTGGGTTAAATGGCATAAAAACCTTGAAAAATTTATTCAATTCTCAAAAGCAGTTAAAACTCCCAATTCATATGCATGAAATTATCATTTTTTTCATCGTCCTTTCTTTCAAAGAGGAAATAATCGCTAACTAGCAACTGAAAGAAGTGGTTTCAAATCCACTTCTACCACTAACTTGCTGTGATCCTGAACGGGTCTCAGGTCCCCAGACGTCAGGATTCTTATCAGGAATGAAAGCAAACACTTTGTTTTAAAGACTCATGCAAGAGCCTCATGTATCACCCCCACAAATAAATAAGGTTCTGTAGGTTTCACATTCTGTGTTTCAGCAAAAAAAATCAGATTGAAGAAAGGATCCTGTGTTTTAAAAAAGTCTGAAAACCACTGGTGAAATTTGGTCTTTTGTTTTTCAAAATAATCCTGTTACTTGTAGAAATGAATATCTATGTTATTTCATACTCACACAAGAAACATGATATAAACATAAAGTAAAATTCCACTTATTTTTAAGCTAAATGTGGATATCCAGTGTTACATACAAAGGAAAAACAAAGTTGAAACTTACTTTTGGGGGTTCAAGAATAAAGATGTGACCACAGATAAATTTTTTGCCTTAATCTAAGCATTTCAAAATAAGCAACTTTTGAAGAATACTTTGTCTTAATATTAATATATCTTTGGCCAAAGATCAGAAAACTGATCTAAAAAGCATACCTTTTCTATGCCTGCTGAAACCAAATACAAATTAAGATTATTCAAATTTGTTTTCCAAAACTAACTGTCCTCCTGCCTAAACAGGTTTTATCTTTTGAAGGTGGGCTATGATAAATTAAATGAAGAGGGAGAGCTTTCTTTTCAATAATATTTTCAAATTTTCAAGTTTTGCTAAATAATACAATGGTGCTGATTGTGGCTCAGCAGTCCAGCACCTTGGTCCTGGCAGCAAGGGAGGAGACGAAGGGGAGGCAGCTGTGGCGCTGGAGGCAAGCTACTGACTGTGAGTGGCAGCGAGACCCTGGGGACAGGGCGAGATGTTCCTGAAGGCCCCTGTGGCAGCAAATGGCATCAGTGTTTTTTCTGACCTAAGTCCTTGTTTACCAACTATGGACATGGGACAAGAAAATGTCAACATGAGCGAGGAGCTGAGTATAGATCAGAACTGAGGTCTCAGCCACCCATTCCAGGCAGGCCAAGACCTGCAACATCTGCCTCACCAGCCAAGAAGCTCAGCAGGATGCAGTCTCTACACAGGCTCTGCTCGGTGACCACTTCTGGGCCAAAGCCCTGCGTGTTGCAGAAACTCCAGACTATCATGCACATCCAGGACCTGCCAACCAGCAGCTGATGTATAATAAGTTCCTCAAAGAGTGTTCTCGTCATCAAGAAGGTCCAGACGCCAGCCTGCTCCAGCCCTTTAAGGAGTTCTACATGTACATGATTGTGTATGTGGAGAAGAAAGTTCTAGAAGACCACAATAAGTGATGACGACTTCAAACTAATTTAAAGGAAATTCTCCAGAGAAGATTAAGATGACATTCCCAATCAGATCGATGTTGTCATATGCCTGGGAGGAGACAGGACCCTGCCTTAGGCCTCATAGCTTTTCCAGGGCAACATGACTCCGGTGACAGCCTTCCACCTGGGCTCCCTGCACTTCTTGATCCCCTTCAACTTTGAGAATTTTCACTCCCAAACTACTCAAGTGATGCAGGGGAATGCAGCTGTTATTCTTCAGAGCCAGCTGAAGGTCTGGGTCATGAAGGATCTCGGAGACAATAAGATGGCTGTACCCAGCGGAATCAGGGAGAACAAAGCTGCAGACCTGGACACAAGGGCCAGAAAGCAGGTCATGCAGGATCAGGTCTTGAATGAGGTGGTGATGGAATGCTCCTCGTACCTATCCAACGTGAACGTCTACCTGGACAGGCACCTTATCACCAAGCTGCATGGTAACAACACGATCATCTCCAGCCCGACTGGCAATACAGTGTATGCAGCTGCAGCCAGGCCCTCCATGATCCACTCCAACATGCCAACCATCGTGATCATGCCTATCTGCTCCCACTTGCTATCATTCCAGCTAACTGTGGA